>NC_053390.1:198131134-198439190 GCF_905171765.1 Bufo bufo
TTCCGGCCCTGCTCCTACTGTATGTAGAGACCAGTATGTAAATATAGTACAGTGAAGTTTGCTGTCAAGACAATTTAGGTGCCTCCGCCTGCCTTATTCCCACACCATCCAAAGAACCTGTAAACTCAACTAGCTTCTTTCCCTATAACATACAAGTTTGAATGTGTATGTTTATTTGTTCATTCTGCTCAGCAGTATTTGAAAGGAATCAAATTCTTTATATAGCAGAAGACTAAATAGGATATACAGGGTCAGGTTTTAAATTGGGACCAACCTTTTCACAGCAGCTTCTTTGCAATTAGAATGGTTGATCATACTGATTAACAGTAACTAGTTTTCCCGGGCAGTTGCACCACTTTCAACTGCATCTATGTCCTCAGGACACATATACAGTTAAATACAATGGTGAAGCAGGTAGTTGTCTGATTCCCCTGTAGTGCTCTACTGTAAAGGGCTTACAAATGTTCTTTTATTTTCTGGTATAATATGTAATTGATGCAAGTTAACAGGTCTTAATTGTCAAAACTAGGTGGAGCTGTATCCTTTCCCCATATGGAGGTGGAGTCAGGGCCGGCCTTTGGGGTGTGCGAGCTGTGCGGGACAGAGAGATGAGCGCTTCCATTGTGGAAGTGCTCATCTCCATAGTCATCTGTATCGCCATCCTCAGGACAGCGATACAGATGGCTGTGCTGAGGCAGGGGAGGGAGAGGTGTGTCCCTTCCCCTTCCTCTGATAGGCTGCAGGCACTAGGCCGGCAGCCTATCAGAGGCCGGCGCAAGCGGCGCGATGGCGTCATCGTGCCGCCTGAGCCGTACAGTGCGGGACACAGTCCGGAAGAGGCCTGCATCGCATCGCTGACACTGAGGTAAGTATAAGTGTTTTTTTTTTTGTTTTGTTTTTTATATATGCAATACTTTTACTGGCACATTGGGGGGCTGTTATTACTGGCACATTGGGGGCTGTTATTACTGCCACATTGGGGGGGCTGTTATTACTGGCAAATGATGGGGGGCTGTTATTACTGGCACATGATGGCAGGGGCTGTTATTACTGGCACATTAGGGGGGCTGTTACTACTAGCACAATGGGGGGGCTGTTATTACTGGCACATGATGGCGGGGGCTGTTATTATTGGCACATGATGGGGGGGCTGTTATTACTGGCACATGATGGGGGGATGTTATTGCTGGCACATGATGGGGGGCTGTTATTACTGGCACATGATAGGGGGCTGTTATTACTGGCACTTGATGGGGGGGCTGTTATTACTGGCACGTGATGGGGGGGCTATTACTGGCACATGATGGGGGGCTGTTATTACTGGCACATTAGGGGGGCTGTTATTACTGGCACATTGGGGGGCTGTTATTACTGGCACATTGGGGGGCTGTTATTACTGGCAAATGATGGGGGGCTGTTATTACTGGCACATGATGGGGGGGCTGTTATTACTGACACATGATGGGGGGCTGTTATTACTGGCACATGATGGGGGGCTGTTATTACTGGCACATTGGGGGGCTGTTATTACTGGCACATGATTGGGGGGCTCTTATTACTGGCACATGATGGGGGGCCGTTATTACTGGCACATGATTGGGGGGGTTGCTCTTGTTACTGGCACATTATTGGGGGCACTATTGGGGCATCTACTGAGGCCACAAAGAAGGGGTATTTTATATGGGGGCTCTGTACAGTAGAATTGTATACTGGGACACATTAATGGGGGCACTATGGGGAAGGGGGAGAGGAGTACTATGGGGTCATCTACGGGGGGCACTAAGAAGGGGTATTTTACACTTGCAAATTAATGGGGACACTGAGGGCATCTACTGGGGCATTTTATACTGGTAGATTATGGGGGGCACTAGAAGGAAGGGGGGAGAGGAGCACTATGGGGGCACTGTATAGGGGTATTTTATACTGGCTCATTATGGGGGCACTATGTGGTCATTAGCTTAACTGGGGGCATTAGAAGGGGGTATTTTTTGCACTGTCACATTATAAGGATAATTATTTCTACTGGGGGGCATTATGGTGGGCTTTATTACTCTCCCATGGTATGAGCCCCCTAGTAGCAGCACCAGCCTCTCCCTGCTCTGCTATCCCTCTGTCCTTTCTCCAAATCCTTATTACGAAATTTTTCTCATTAGGATAAAACACAACATCAGCTCCACCGAGCCCCCAGCCAAAGTGTTGAAGTGGTGTCCGAGATCCCCAAGGGCCAAGCCAAGTAATTGTAAGTTTTCATGTGAAATATGTTTGTTATACACATATAGCCTACACTGTGCCACACAATATACAGTATACCTCTACACTGTGTAGTCTGTTCTATAAGCACCATTGTTTTGCGGCGGCGGACAGAAAATAATCTGGAAGTGCCCCTCCCGAGATTGTTTTCCTCTTTGTGTATGTTTAGGTGAACCGGGGGGGGGGGGGGGGGGGGGGGGGTTGGGGGTGGTGCTCGCACAGTCCGCCTGAACACCTAAGGCCAGCCCTGGGTGGAGTTAGAGGCGTCTACAAATACACTCATCACAGCCCTGGATTGTAATCAGACAGAGACAAGCAAAAATGTAGACAAAGACGTTTGGGTTCACCCTGTGGTTGCATGGTACAAGAGAAATGTTGCCCCCTATTTCTTGATGCTTAAACTGAAGCCAGCTAGGGAAATGCAGTGTTAGAAAAATTTAAAGGGGTAGTCCAGTTACATTAAGTTATTCCCTATCCACAGGATAGAGATATACAGTATATTAAATAGGTGGAGGTCCTACCGCTGGGATAGGGGTGGTTCAGATCTTACACAAAGGATTTTTATGCCTGTGAGTGGTATGCATGGCAGAAAGAATTTAGTTGGACACAGATGTACTGTAAGTAAAACAAGGCGGTTTACTGGTCTTAGGCCTCTTTCACACTTGCGTTGTCCGGATCCGGCGTGTACTCCACTTGCCGGAATTACACGCCGGATCCGGAAAAACGCAAGTGTACTGAAAGCATTTGAAGATGGAGCTGTCTTCAAAATGCTTTCAGTGTTACTATGGCACCCAGGACGCTATTAAAGTCCTGGTTGCCATAGTAGGAGCGGGGAGCGGGGGAGCGGTATACTTACAGTCCGTGCGGCTCCCTGGGCGCTCCAGAATGACGTCAGAGCGCCAGATGCGCATGGATGACGTGATCCATGTGATCATGTAATCCATGCGCTTGGGGCGCCCTGACGTCACTCTGGAGCGCCCGGGGAGCCGCACGGACGGCAAGTATACTGCTCCCCCGCTCCCCACTACACTTTACCATGGCTGCCAGGACTTTAGCGTCCCGGCAGCCATGGTAACCATTCAGAAAAAACTAAACATCGGGTCCGGCAATGCGCCGAAACGACGTTTAGCTTAAGGCCGGATCCGGATCAATGCCTTTCAATGGGCATTAATTCCGGATCCGGCCTTGCGGCAAGTCTTCAGGATTTTTGGCCGGTGCAAAAAGCGCAGCATGCTGCGGTATTTTCTCCGGCCAAAAAACGTTCCGGTCCGGAACTGAAGACATCCTGATGCATCCTGAACGGAGTTCTCTCCATTCAGAATGCATTAGGATAAAACTGATCAGAATTCTTCCGGCATAGAGCCCCGACGATGGAACTCTATGCCGGAAGAAAAGAACGCAGGTGTGAAAGAGCCCTTATGTGGGGCAACAAACAGTTACAGCAGTCAACAGTTACAGGCCTTTCACACAACCGTTTTTTTTCCCGTTTACGGGCCGTTTTTTGCGTTACGTATACGGAACCATTCATTTCAATGGTTTCGCAAAAAAAACGGAATGTATTCCATTTCCGTATTTCCGTTTTTCCGTTCCGTTGAAAGATAGAACATGTCATATTATTGCCCGCAAATCACGTTCCGTGGCTCCATTCAAGTCAATGGGTCCGCAAAAAAAACTTAACGCATACGGAAATGCATCCGTATGTCTTCCATATCCGTTCCGTTTTTGCGGAACCATCTATTGAAAATTTGATGCCCAGCCCAGTTTTTTTAATGTAATTACTGTATACTGTATATGCCATACGGAAAAACGGAATAGAAAAATGGAACAGAAACGGAAAACACAACGGAAACAAAAAATGGAACAACGGATCCGTGAAAAAACGGACCGCAAAACACTGAAAAAGCCATACGGTCGTGTGAAAGAGGCCTTAGTGGAAGTAGGACTAACTAAGAGGCATCAACTAAGGCTAGTTTCACACTAGCACTAACATGTTCTGGCAGAAACTGCTGGAGCACTGCCAGGTCCCATTAATCCGGCGGGTATGTTTCTGGGATAAGTGCCGAAATTTGGCCGAACAAATAACAATTAGAGATGAGCGAATCGAAGATGACGAAGTGGAATTTGATCCGAATTTCAGGAAAAATTTGATTCGCACCGAATCCGAATTTCCTCAAGCTTCGTGGTAACGAATCCAATTTTTTCCTAAAATGGCTGCTGCACGTGTAAGGACATGGAGCAAAAATCTCTGGGAAGGCGGGATCACCCATAATGCCATGCATGCAGCCAATCAGTAGCCAGCCAGCCCTGTGATGTCACAGCCCTATAAATACCCTCAGCCATTTACCAGTGTACTTAGTGCAGGGAGAGACGTCAGCAGGCGCTAGGGACAATGCTAGAAAAGTAATGAAGCTATTTACAAGTGCAGGGAAAGATTATTCAAAGTGTAGGGAAAGGATAAGGAGGAATCATTCCACAGCATTTGTGTTGAACAGGGTTCAGTAGGGGAGGTTACAGCCTGGGTAATAGGAACAATACTATTACACCTTGCTGCACTGACTGGGCACCCAAATTGCACCCAAATTGCCATTATACAGCTCTGTAATTCCAGCAAACCGTTCTTGTTATTGGGCTGCAAGTGCTGTTTGATACAGCCATTAATAGGGTTTATTACAAGAAAATATATTTCTACATCTTATTTGCCCTTGTGCGGTGCAGTTATATGTTCTAAAACATTTTTTAACTTGTATTAGTGGGAAAAAAGGGCTTATTAGTCGTTGTGTGGTGAACACGCTTTTTGTTGTGTATTAGTGGCAAAAGAAAAATATATTTGCCGTTCAGCGGTGCAGTTAGGCTACTTTCACACTAGCGTTCGGGGTTCCGCTTGTGAGTTCCGTTTGAAGGCTCTCACAAGCGGCCCCGAACGGATCCGTACGGCCCCAATGCATTCTGAATGGATGCGGATCCGCTCAGAATGCCTCAGTCTGGCACCATTTGACCTCCGTTCCGCTCAGCAGGCGGACACCCGAACGCAGCTTGCAGCGTTCGGGTGTCCGCCTGGCCGTGCGGAGCCAAACGGATCTGTCCAGACTTACAATGTAAGTCAATGGGGATGGATCCGTTTGAAGTTGACACAATATGCAGACACCAGACGGATCCGCTCCGAACGCAAGTGTGAAAGTAGCCTTATATGTTCTAAAGCCCTTTTTTTATCATGCATTAGTGGCAAAAGTAAAATATATTTGCCATTCAGCGGTGCAGTTATATGTTCTAAAGACCTTTTTGCCGTGTATTAGTGGCAAAAGTAAAATATAGTTGCCGTTCAGCGATGCAGTTATATGTTCTAAAGCCTTTTGTGGCGTGTATTAGTGGCAAAAGAACAATATATTTGCCGTTCAGCGGTGCAGTTATCTGTTCTAAAGACTTTTGTGGCATGTATTAGGGTACTTTCACATTAGCGGCAGGCGAGTCCGGCAGGTGAACAGCCTGTCGGATTCGTCCTACCGCTAGTTCACGTGTGCCCCCAGACTGCCGCTCCATCCCCATTGACTATAATGGGGGCATGGGCGGAGTTCCGGCGGCGGCACGGCAGCGCATGGCGAGAGGCAGCCGGACTAAAAGTACGACATGCAGTACTTTTAGTCCGGCTGCCTCTCGACGTGCGCTGCCGTGCCGCCGCCGAGCCGCTGCCGAAACTTCGCCCCACCCCCATTATAGTCAATAGGGATGGAGCAGCAGTCTGGGGGCACACGTGAACTAGCAGCAGGACGGATCCGACAGGCTGTTGACCCTGTGCATAATTCCCTAGAGAAAAGCAGTATTTGTGGCAGCAGGTATATCGCAGGCCTCTATCAATATTTGGTGGAAACAGGTATATCGAACCCCTTAATCACTATTTTGTGGAAGCAGATATATCGCAGGCCTCAATCAATATTTGGTGGAAGCAGGTATATCAAACCCCTTAATCAGTATTTTGTGGAAGCAGGTATATCGCAAGCCTCAATCAATATTTGGTGGAAACAGGTATATCGAACCCCTTATTCAGTATTTTTTGGAAGCAGGTATATTGCAGGCCTCAATCAATATGCCGTGGAAATAGGTATATCAAACCCCTTAATCAGTATTTTGTGGAAGTAGGTATATCGCACCGCTCAATCAATATTTTGTGGAAACAGGTATATCGAACCCCTTAATCAGCATTTTGTGGAAGCAAGTATATCGCAGGCCTCAATCAATATTTTGTGGAAGCAGGTATATCAAACCCCTTAATCAGTATTTTGTGGATGCAGGTATATCGCAGGCCTCAATCAATATTTGGTGGAAACAGGTATATCGAACCCCTTAATCAGTATTTTGTGGCAGCAGGTATATCGCAGCCCTCAATCAGTATTTTGCGGATGCAGGTATATCAAACCCCTTAAACAGTATTTTGTGGAAGCAGGTATATTGCAGGCTTCAATCAATATTTGGTAGAAACAGGTATATCAAACCCCTTAATCAGTATTTTGTGAAAGCATTGCTCTATCAGTGTTTTGTGGAAGCAGGTATATCAAACCCCTTAATCAGTATTTTGTGGAAGCAGGTATATCACAGGCCTCAATCAATATTTGGTGGAAGCAGGTATATCAAACACCTTAATCAATATTTTGGGGAAACAGGTATATCGTAAACCCTCAATCAGTATTTTGTGGAAGCAGGTATATCAAACCTCTTAATCAATATTTTGGGGAAACAGGTATATCGTAAACCCTCAATCAGTATTTTGTGGAAGCAGGTATATCGCAGGCCTCAATCAATATTTGGTGGAAGCAGGTATATCAAACCTTTTAATCAGTATTTTGTGGAAGCAGGTATATCGCAGTGCTCAATCAGTATTTTGTGGAAGCAATTATATCGCAGGCCTCAATAAATATTTGGTGGAAACAGGTATATCGTACCCCTTAATCCGTATTTTGTGGAAGCAGGTATATCGCACCCCTCAATCAATATTTGGTGGAAACAGGTATATCGAACCCCTTAATCCGTATTTTGTGGAAGCAGGTATATCGCACCCCTCAATCAATATTTGGTGGAAACAGGTATATCGAACCCCTTAATCGGTATTTTGTGGAAGCAGGTATATCACACCCCTTAATTATTTTTTTTGCCACCACAGTTATGTCACACCACCCTGTTTTTTTGGGGGCAACAGGTATATCACACCCGTTGCATTTAGTTGTTCCAATAGCGTTTGTCCCTCTACATAGCTGCGGTATCGCAGCAGAACCGCACACAACTGCTGCACAATACAAATGCACTATAATATACTTCCTATGTTAGAAAGTATATTATAAGTATATCACACCCCTCAGTATATCACACCTAATGATAGCACACCTATTCCAGTCCTTAAAAGGACTTTTGTGGCCCTATTAGCTAGCGTTTGGTGTCCCTAACAGCCTGTCCCTGCTTCACAAAGCAACCTATCCCTACACTGGCAAAAAAAAGAATGTAAAATGGCTGCTAGATCGGGTTCTTTTATAGGGTGGGGGTGTGTCCATGTGCTGAAACATCTCAATTGGCTGTCCTGTCCCACCTGATAGATGTGTCATGGGTCAAAGTTCGGCGCAATGCAAAAGAATATGGCGCCGGCGGACATCGCCATATGTTCTCATGTTCGGCGAATCGCGAACGCACAAAGTTTGCCGCGAAATGACCGTTGGGCGAACTGCAAGACCATCTCTAGTGGTGGCATACTTGGAGTGCACCCTGCCAGCCTTCATTGAAGATCCACTGGACTACTGGGCAGCCAAACTGGATTTGTGGCCGCAACTGGCCGAGTTTGCCCTCGAAAAGCTGTCTTACCCGGCCAGTAGTGTGGCATCAGAGCGGGTGTTTAGTGCGACAGGGGCCATAGTTACCCCAAAAAGGACTTGCCTGTCCACCCAAAATGTGGATAGACTGACCTCTGTCAAGATGAATCAGGCGTGGATCAGCCAGGATTTCCACCCACCAATGCCTGATGCATCAGACTAGATCATCCATGGTGCCACACCAACACTTTGACAAAAGAGACCGGTTTCTTCTGGCTACCTGCCTCAGCTACTATTCTGATGCTGCCACCCACCTGATGCCACACATCTGGTGCCAACTGCTCCTTCTTTCACCCACCATCTTCAGCTGGTACTGGTATTGCCACCCACCTCCACACTATGTCACATACTGTGGCCTCCTGATGCTGCTGCCACCTCTACACTATGTCACCGTGCCACTCTGTGGTCTCCTGATGCTGCTGCCACTTCCACACTATGTCATCTTGCCACTCTGTGGCCTCTTTATGCTGCTGCCACCTCCACACTATGTCACCTTGCCACTCTATGGTCTCCTGATGCTGCTGCCACCTCCACACTATTTTACTTTACCATTCTGTGGCTTCTTGATGCTGCTGCCACCTCCACACTATGTCACCTTGCCACTCTGTGGTTTCCTGATGCTGCTGCCACCTCCACACTATGTCATCTTGCCACTCTGTGGTCTCCTGATGCTGCTGCCACCTCCACACTATGTCACCTTGCCACTCTGTAGTCTCCTGATGCTGCTGCCACCTCCACACTTTGTCATATTGCCACTCTGTGGCCTCCTCATGCTGCTGCCACCTCCACACTATGTCACCTTGCCACTCTATGATCTCCTGATGCTGCTACCATCTCCACACTATGTCACCTTGCCACTCTGTGGCTTCCTGATGCAGCTGCCACCTCCACACTATGTCATCTTGCCACTCTGTGGTCTACTGATGCTGCTGCCACCTCCACACTATGTCACCTTGCCACTCTGTGGCCTCCTCATGCTGCTGCCACATCCAAACTATGTCACGTTGCCACTCTGTAGTCTCCTGATGTTGCTGCCACCTCCACACTTTGTCACCTTGCCACTCTGTGGCCTCTTCATGCTGCCACCACCTCAACACTATGTCATCTTGCCACTCTGTGGTCTCCTCATGCTGCTGCCACCTCCACACTATGTCACCTTGCCACTCTGTGGTCTTCTGATGCTGCTGCCACCTCCACACTATGTCACCTTGCCACTGTGTTGCCTCCTGATGCTGCTGCCATCTCCACACTGTCATTGTGCCAGTCTGTGGCCTCCTCCTGATGCTGCAGCCACCTCCACACTCTGTCATTGTGCCACTTTGTGGCCTCCTCATGCTGCTTCCACTTCACCACAATGTCATAGGGCCACTCTCTCATGCCTTTCCCACCCTCCCCACTTCATGACTGGGCCACTATTTTGCCTTTCGGCCTGGCTGACATCATCATTTATCTAAACCTTCTTATCCCTTCTTCTTGATCTGTCAGAAGGAAGATAAAATGAGACGCACAACGGATCCTGTCTGTGTAGCAGCTGTAAGGCCTGTATGGTCCCATCAGAATTGGCTTGTGATTTGGTAGCCAAAAGTAGGAGTGGGTACAAAACACAGAAGACATGCAAATATTCCATTCACATGCCATCTCTGTTTTAGATCCACTCCTGTTTTTTTGGGCATTAGTAATACTGATGGATTACTGACCAAATGCTGACTGAGTGAAGGCGGATGCTCAACAGACAGGATCCGTTTTTTGTGGGTTATTGTTCTGATGGGTCAGAGGAAGGGCAAAATAATCAGTGACGTCAACACAAACTTACTGCTGACACCCTCTTCACTCTGTCGGGGGCTCTACTTGTATAAGCGTTTAATGGAACAGGTTCTGTAGACATGTATGTGGAATCAGCTGACGACGGTGTAAAAGGAGTGCAATTCTTCTTGGTGCTAACATCGACCTGTAAGACTGAGTTCATACTTGAGTTATTTGATCAGTTTTGCCCCCATGACTGCCCAAATAAGTTAAGTGTGCAGTGATTCTAAGAGCGACCCCTGTCATCTGCATGTGATACTGACTCACAGTATTATTT
Organism: Bufo bufo; assembly: GCF_905171765.1. Lineage (NCBI taxonomy): Eukaryota > Metazoa > Chordata > Amphibia > Anura > Bufonidae > Bufo > Bufo bufo. The sequence continues at coordinate 198,141,314 of NC_053390.1, forward strand.
CACCACCACAGCAGACTCCCTATGCATGTTATTGTAAGGCACAGTGTTCTACACCACTATAAAGTCTCTCTGCAGCCAGGAAATAGACGTTTTTTAACGCGATTCGCAGCAAATAAATTTGATCCGAATCAAATTTTCTGAAAAATCTGCAAACTGGCTGAATTGAATTTTTGAAAAATTCGCTCATCTCTAATAACAATGCAAGCAGCATTGTTTGTCCTGCCGAATCACGGCACTAATGCCGGAAGCAGGTAGGTTCCCTACCGGGTCCCATTATCGTCAATGGGCTCCAGTGGGGAAAGGTAGTATCTGGCTATGCCGGATATGATGAACGCGGCAGGCTGTTCTTCTACTAGAACAACCCGGGTTGCCCACCTAAATTTTTATTTTTTCTGGACAATTTATCAAAAAATCACGGACAATCAACATTTTTTACGGACAAATTGTAAAACTATAATGAATTATAATGATTATAAGTAATACATATCTATAGATCAGATACTAATACTGAACACATTACCAGAGTTTACTGTGAAGTCTAAAATGCTGAGAATTACAATCAAAGTGACCTGCTCAAGTACCACTAACCTCCAAATATATTATGGACGCGTCTAATTCTTTTCACATACACTGCAAAAAAGTCCCCTATTTTTGCGGACTGTCCAGGAATTTCTGGACGGCTGGCAACCCTGGGAACCCTGCCAGAACATTTTAGTGCTAGTATAAAACTAGCCTTACACTCCCTTTGCTTTGTACCCAACTTTCTTTCATTGACATTCTGGCTCCGGTATTCTCAGAATAGCAGCATTGAATATAAGTACCTGTATCTACTGTTATCATGCTGGTTATATCTCCCTGTAGTGCTGTACTACTCAATCTGCCCAGTATGTGCTATGAGCAGCACAAAATACATCCCCAAAAACCTCCACCTGCTGGCCATGGGGAGGGCCGAGACGGTCCCCTGGGCATTGGCCTACTGGGAAATTTCCCTGTAAGGTCTATGGCCAATCTGCCCCTGCCAGTGTCACAGTGACTGGCTGGCTGGATTCTAATACAGGCCTGAATTCATCCATAGGTAACGGCTGCTTCCAGGAAACAGGGCTAGTTGGCTCCTCTTGGCACCTATGCGCCAACCTCATCTTCTCATTGGTACTCAGCTGTGTCGTGCCTTATCTAGGCCCTGAGGTTGCACACTCTTACAGATAGCGCCTCTACTGCTGGCTACCAGTGATGAGCGGCAGGGGCAATATTCGAATTTGCGATATTTCGCGAATATTTGGGTGAATATTCATCATATATTCGAGAATTCGTGATCTCTAGTCATTATTTTCTTGATTGCAAAAATCGGCAATCGGAAAATTCGCAATACGAAAATTTGCGATCAACACTACTCCTAAAGTCAAAGATATTGCAGCCTTCTCATTGGCCCACAAGTAGGAAGCAGTGAGGGATCATGGGTACTGATGAAAAAAATCTAGAATATTCGCGATTACGAAGATATAGCACTATATTCTAGATATTCGCGAATTCTCGAAGTTCCGATATTCGCGATTAAAATTTGCGATTAAAATATTTGCGATCAACACTACTGGCTACAGACAGGAATCTGCAAACATTTTCAACCCAGGCTCTCTGGCTGTGTTTCTGGCATTCCTCTGACTGACCACAAGACTTCCTTGCACTTCTATTTTTCCCCAGAACATGCATCTAACATGGGAGCACCAGTGTCATTGTCCTCATACTGACCTATGACTCAGCTCCGATACTGTGTCCAATATGCCGTTACTAATAAATTGTAATACATTGCAATACACATACATACAGTGCAGAAACAAATTGTTTCCCACTATCTTGCGACCCTGCCATGATGCCCATCGCCTCCTGTCTGAGGCAATATGACTACCCCAGACGGGTGACATGCTTTCACATGCCGCCTGCAACTTCTCCCACCTGTGTGTTCAGGGCATTTCACTCACATTAGTGTAATACCATTTAAAGAACCCTCCCTGTCTAACATGTCTAGCCACTGAGATAAACCTGACACAGTTTCTGTTTTGTCTAATTTAATCCTGTTAATCTTTAGGGCGGTAATAATAAATCTCCCCTATTCTGTAATTTGTGCTTGGGCTGCTTCTGACTGTAGGCCACAACTTTTATGTTATTTTCCTTGTAAAATATGGTACATATTGTACAAGGAGTAATGATTAATCTTCCATTTTTTCCTTTTTTTTTTAATCTCCTTCCTCTCATCTAGGGACTGGGTGGAAATTAGGTGGGCTAGGTGGGAGGTCTCGTGTCTTGATTATTGTTATTGCAATCTGATATACAGTACAGACCAAAAGTTTGGACACACCTTCTCATTCCAAGGTTTAAAATCCAAATTTAATCCACTACAGTAGGTCTGAGTGTATTAAGTTTTGTAATCCACTGTATTTCCCGTTTTTTTTTTTTTCAGGGCTAAAGCTCTATTAACCCCTTTGTGAGAAATGGGGACATGATCCGTCAGCATGCATTTTAAATCACTTTCTCTGTGTGCCTGTTCTGTAAAATGTTTGGTAAATCCATAAATTTTTTTCTTGACACGGGCACCATAATACATAAATCACTTGTGTAGAATCACAAGTTAAATAATGAATAATCTTGTGTTTCTTTGTCGTTATGGGATGTATAAACATATTTCCTTTTTGTATATATCTACAATTAATACTTTGTAAATATAATTTAAACAGGGAAAACATCCCATTTTTTGTATACGTAAAAAATTCTGGCCTACCATTTTTTCGGGGCCTATGTCCGCATGAACCAATTTAATTGTCATACAGGAGACCTCAGAATTTGAGAGAGAAATTGGTTCATGTGGACATAGGCCCCCAAAAAATGGTAGGCCGGAGTTTTTTACATATACAAAAAATGGGATGTTTTCCCTGTTTAAATTACACAGCTGCATTGAGTTTCACATTATTGTTAATTATGAGGAATTACGCAAAAAATTTGTAAAATATGTTTTATTTTTTATATTAAGATGAATCATGAAACGCATGTTTGAATATTTATGTATATGTTACCGTAGTTCATGAAATGATACCTTTGTATAATCATGTTTTCTATTTTGATTTATGTTAATTATGTATTATGAGCAATTACCCTGTGGGGTCTATATTTATTCACTGAGCACCAATGTATTTTGTCACTGCTTGCTTGAGAAAAGTCCCAGTGAGAGGACTGAAACGTCACGGTCTGGTAATTAAAGAACACTACTTTTATTTCACTTTTTGGGAGTGCGGTGGAATTTCTTTGAATATATATATATATATATATATATATATTAGTACAGACCAAAAGTTTGGACACACCTTCTCATTCAAAGAGTTTTCTTTATATTATGAAGGCATCAAAACTATGAATTAACACATGTGGAATTATATACATAAACAAGTGTGAAACAACTGAAAATATGTCATATTCTAGGTTCTTCAAAGTAGCCACCTTTTGCTTTGATTACTGCTTTGCACACTCTTGGCATTCTCTTGATGAGCTTCAAGAGGTAGTCTCCTGAAATGGTTTTCACTTCACAGGTGTGCCCTGTCAGGTTTAATAAGTGGGATTTCTTGCCTTATAAATGGGGTTGGGACCATCAGTTGCGTTGAGGAGAAGTCAGGTGGATACACAGCTGGTAGTCCTACTGAATAGACTGTTAGAATTGGTATTATGGCAAGAAAAAAGCAGCTAAGTAAAGAAAAATGAGTGGCCATCATTACTTTAAGAAATGAAGGTCAGTCAGTCAGCCGAAAAATTGGGAAAACTTTGAAAGTAAGGGCTATTTGAACATGAAGGAGAGTGATGGGGTGCTGCGCCAGATGACCTGGCCTCCACAGTCACCGGACCTGAACCCAATCGAGATGGTTTGGGGTGAGCTGGACCGCAGAGTGAAGGCAAAAGGGCCAACAAGTGCTAAGCATCTCTGGGAACTCCTTCAAGACTGTTGGAAGACCATTTCAGGGGACTACCTCTTGAAGCTCATCAAGAGAATGCCAAGAGTGTGCAAAGCAGTAATCAAAGCAAAAGGTGGCTACTTTGAAGAACCTAGAATATGACATATTTTCAGTTGTTTCACACTTGTTTGTTATGTATATAATTCTACATGTGTTAATTCATAGTTTTGATGCCTTCATAGTCATGAAAATAAAGAAAACTCTTTGAATGAGAAGGTGTGTCCAAACTTTTGGTCTGTACTGTACGTTTTTGGATAGCAATAAAGGAAAAATGTAAAAGAAATGGGCACTACCATTTTCCTGGTGATTGTTTATGCACTATAGGGGCTATATTGATTTGCTGGTAATATAATAAAGCTTTAGTCATGGTACAAATAAACTTCATTGTGCTCTTACATCTAGAACACCATCTTCTCATTACTATATGATTGTACTGTATCATTGAGTTAGAGATGGGTATAAATGAGATGAATCTATCATTTATCATCATGTCCTTCATTCCATATGTCACCTTCAAGGCCTTCCTTCAGTCTCAATGTCATGGTCTTAAAATCATGTTCTGAAATTCATGTAATTCTTGTGTTGTTACTATTACTACAGTCCTTTTGATCTATACAAAAAAACGTTTTGAATTGAACCTATATAAAGCATTCTGAATTATTGTTATCTAGTAAGATCATTCGTTACCTGTATCTATTCGCAATGGGAATACCCCTTTAACTTGTGCTTCAGTTTTGTTTGTACTTGGAGAATTTATAAAACTATCTTCATTCTTTTCTAATGACAGCAACGTCATTATATGGTGACCTGTAATCGTTCAGAGCTGAGAATGAAATGAAAGGTAACCATGGGACTGGCAAATATCACCAGCAAGAGAATAATGGAGCTTTATAGGTTAAATGGTTGGAATCACAAAACATTAGTGAAATCCCTGTTCTGTGATTAGACATAACGATAATATTAATTGCTGCAGAGGCCTCATTATAGTCCCAGCTAAAAATGTCTGTGCTAAAATATAGACAGCTGCGATTTAACCCTTTCACCACTTAGAAATTGGAGAAAAAATAATGCAGGGGTCAAAAAAATGAAAGCCTTTCTGTGCAGTCAGTCAACACCATAGCACTTTAATGATATGTGTACTACAGTACTGCATTCTAAAACACAGAAATCACTTACAGAATATGTATATATAATTTATTACACCTTCCCATCAGCACCCACCTGATATTGAAACTGTACTTCCAAGTAGGATAGAGACATAACTACCACCATAGCAGCCATAGCAGCTGCTGCATATGGGATCCATGGCAGTTCTGACGCTAGCCAACGCCAGTACATTGTTCCCAGCTGCAGAACTGCCATTAGGGTAGTACTGGGGGTGCTGCTTTCAGGACCCTGGCACAAATTAAAACAAAAAGGGGCATGGTATGACAACCCCCACTGATGCACTGACCAGCCTACCCCTGCTACTTTCCTTCTCTCCCCAAGGTAAGGTTGCAGAAATGCAGAATGGAACCGAAAGGAGGAGAAAAACTGGTGGAATCTGAAGGCAGTGTCTGGAGCTGCTGCTCTTCATCTGGACTGGACAGAAGCAAGCAGGAGCTGAGAAGCAGCAGTGCTGACAGTGAATACGCTGATACAGTTGAAGGAAAAACACCTAAAGCTGCTGTCGGTCTCTCTGCCCTATGCAGGCAGCGACTTCAATACAATCTTATTCATGGATTATTTTTTAACCTCTATTTAATGCCAACCTCCCCTGTCATCTTCTCTCCTACCTGCCCCCACCTCCTTAACACAGCCCCTATCCACTACCTATCCTACCAGCCTACCTAGACCCAGCACTGCCCAGGTGTGTCTTTACTACACAGAAATCATGTGTCTCCCCTCTGCTGTTTCCCCACTTGGTGCATGTTTTGGGGGCTTATCTGTAGAGTTCCTGCCACCTTGTGCCCCTCCAGCCTCCTTTCCCCTTTCAGAACCTGCTATTTTGTTGCCTCATTTCCACCACAAAAGGTCTTGCTACCTTGCTTCTGTTATCCCTCAGTTACCGTTTTCCACCTTCCTCTCCCACAGATTTGGACCCCTCCTTCTCATACAGGTTTGATCCCTAGTAGTTTGGGTAAATTAGTGCCTGGGATACAAACTCGCACTGCACAGTGACATAACTGGAATGGATATTATTTTATGTAAGTTATTAGACTCTGCTAGCTTCTGTGCTGGAAGTGCCGGATCATTGAGAATGCAGTCCAGTGCACATCTTGTCAAATGTACACTGTTCTGGAACAGGGTGCATATCTTTGTTCAAAATGTGAGCAATTTGCCAGTTTGGAATCGCACATCCTGTATCTAAATAACTGAATTTCAACATTGAGATACCTTGGCAATATGGTAAAAAGTTTGCTGCTCACTGAGCAGGCACTCAGTGGGGTACATGCAGGGTAGGGTTAGTAGTATTCAGGATCAGGAAAGTAAGGTAGGTATCTGGATAACAGTTAGAAAGCGGGAAGAGTGCCAGAGAGGCTAGCCCTGATCTGACACACCCCAACAAGTTTGCAAGGTTGGCAGATGAGGGGGATGTCGGTTCAGGGAGAGCACTGCTGCAGCCGGACATTTCCTCTGCCAGACAAGGAAATGTCATCTCCAGCAAGCAGGGGACCAGGAGAGCATGGCAGGCCAGACAGGTGCTGGTTGTGGGAGACTCAATTATTAGGGGTACAGATAGGGCAATCAGATCGGGATCGTTGGTGTGTTGTTTTTCTGGTGCTCGAGTTTGACATATCATGGATCAGATTCATAGATTACTGGAAGGGGCTAGCAAAGACCCAGCAGTCATAGTCCACATTGGAACCAATGACAAAGTTAGAAGTAGGTGGAGTGTCCTTAAAAATGATATTAGGGACTTTGGGCGCAAGCTCAGGGCAAGGGGGTGGGGGGCTGGAGTAATTACATTATAGGAGGGGAAGATGGTGTAGATAATGTCCTGGGGCAAGGTAATGAAATCAAGGGTGGAATGTAGGGATGGACTACAATAGTTCATAAGTAGAGTTGAGCGAACACCTGGATGTTCGGGTTTGAGAAGTTCGGCCGAACTTCCCGGAAATGTTCGGGTTCGGGATCCGAACCCGACCCGAACTTCGTCCCGAACCCGAACCCCATTGAAGTCAATGGGGACCCGAACTTTTGGGCACTAAAAAGGCTGTAAAACAGCCCAGGAAAGAGCTAGAGGGCTGCAAAAGGCAGCAACATGTAGGTAAATCCCCTGCAAACAAATGTGGATAGGGAAATGAATTCAAATAAAAATAAAAAAAATAAAAATGACCCAATATCAATTGGACAGAGGTCCCATAGCAGAGAATCTGGCTTCACGTTAGCAGAGAATCAGTCTCTTCATGCCATAGCAAAGAATCTGGCTTCATGTCAGCACAGAATCAGTCTCTTCATGCCATAGCAGAGAATCTGGCTTCATGTCAGCACAGAATCAGTCTTCATGTCATAGCAGAGAATCAGGTATCACGTCACCCACCACTGGAACAGGCCACTGTCACACATTTAGGCCCAGGCACCCAGGCAGAGGAGAGAGGTCCCGTAACAGAGAATCTGGCCTTATGTCAGCACAGAATCTGTCTTCATGTCATAGCAGAGAATCAGGCATCACGTCACCCACCACTGGAACAGGCCACTGTCACATATTTAGGCCCAGGCACCCAGGCAGAAGAGAGAGGTCGCGTAACAGAGAATCTGGCTTCATGTCAGCACAGAATAAGTCTTCATGTCATAGCAGAGAATCAGGCATCACGTCACCCACCACTGGAACAGGCCACTGTCACACATTTAGGCCCCGGCACCCAGGCAGAGGAGAGAGGTCCCGTAACAGAGAATCTGGCCTTATGTCAGCACAGAATCAGTCTTCATGTCATAGCAGAGAATCAGACATCACGTCACCCACCACTGGAACAGGCCACTGTCACACATTTAGGCCCCGGCACCCAGGCAGAGGAGAGAGGTCCCGTAACAGAGAATCTGGCCTTATGTCAGCACAGAATTTGTCTTCATGTCATAGCAGAGAATCAGGCATCACGTCACCCACCACTGGAACAGGCCACTGTCACACATTTAGGCCCAGGCACCTAGGCAGAGGAGAGAGGTCCCGTAACAGAGAATCTGGCCTTATGTCAGCGCAGAATCAGTCTTCATGTCATAGCAGAGAATCAGGCTTCACGTCACCCTCCACTGGAACAGGCCACTGTCACACATTTAGGCCCCGGCACCCAGACAGAGGAGAGAGGTCCTGTAACAGAGAATCTGGCCTTATGTCAGCACAGAATCTGTCTTTATGTCATAGCAGAGAATCAGGCATCACGTCACCCACCACTGGAACAGGCCACTGTCACACATTTAGGCCCAGGCACCCAGGCAGAGAAGAGAGGTCCCGTAACAGAGAATCTGGCCTTATGTCAGCGCAGAATCAGTCTTCATGTCATAGCAGAGAATCAGGCTTCACGTCACCCACCACTGGAACAGGCCACTGTCACACATTTAGGCCCAGGCACCCAGGCAGAGGAGAGAGGTCCCGTAACAGAGAATCTGGCCTTATGTCAGCACAGAATCTGTCTTCATGTCATAGCAGAGAATCAGGTATCACGTCACCCACCACTGGAACAGGCCACTGTCACACATTTAGGCCCAGGCACCCAGGCAGAGGAGAGAGGTCCCGTAACAGAGAATCTGGCCTTATGTCAGCGCAGAATCAGTCTTCATGTCATAGCAGAGAATCAGGCTTCACGTCACCCTCCACTGGAACAGGCCACTGTCACACATTTAGGCCCCGGCACCCAGACAGAGGAGAGAGGTCCTGTAACAGAGAATCTGGCCTTATGTCAGCACAGAATCTGTCTTCATGTCATAGCAGAGAATCAGGCATCACGTCACCCACGACTGGAACAGGCCACTGTCACACATTTAGGCCCAGGCACCCAGGCAGAGAAGAGAGGTCCCGTAACAGAGAATCTGACCTTATGTCAGCGCAGAATCAGTATTCATGTCATAGCAGAGAATCAGGCTTCACGTCACCCACCACTGGAACAGGCCACTGTCACACATTTAGGCCCCGGCACCCAGACAGAGGAGAGAGGTCCTGTAACAGAGAATCTGGCCTTATGTCAGCACAGAATCTGTCTTCATGTCATAGCAGAGAATCAGGCATCACGTCACCCACCACTGGAACAGGCCACTGTCACACATTTAGGCCCAGGCACCCAGGCAGAGGAGAGAGGTCCCGTAACAGAGAATCTGGCATTATGTCAGCACAGAATCTGTCTTCATGTCATAGCAGAGAATCAGGCATCACGTCACCCACCACTGGAACAGGCCACTGTCACACATTTAGGCCCAGGCACCCAGGCAGAGGAGAGAGGTCCCGTAACAGAGAATCTGGCCTTATGTCAGCGCAGAATCAGTCTTCATGTCATAGCAGAGAATCAGGCTTCATGTCACCCACCACTGGAACAGGCCACTGTCACACATTTAGGCCCAGGCACCCAGGCAGAGGAGAGAGGTCCCGTAACAGAGAATCTGGCCTTATGTTAGCACAGAATCTGTCTTCATGTCATAGCAGAGAATCAGGCATCACGTCACCCACCACTGGAACAGGCCACTGTCACACATTTAGGCCCAGGCACCCAGGCAGAGGAGAGAGGTCCCGTAACAGAGAATCTGGCCTTATGTCAGCACAGAATCTGTCTTCATGTCATAGCAGAGAATCAGGCATCACGTCACCCACCACTGGAACAGGCCACTGTCACACATTTAGGCCCAGGCACCCAGGCAGAGGAGAGAGGTCCCGTAACAGAGAATCTGGCCTTATGTCAGCGCAGAATCAGTCTTTATGTCATAGCAGAGAATCAGGCTTCACGTCACCCACCATTGGAACAGGCCACTGTCACACATTTAGGCCCCGGCACCCAGACAGAGGAGAGAGGTCCTGTAACAGAGAATCTGGCCTTATGTCAGCACAGAATCTGTCTTCATGTCATAGCAGAGAATCAGGCATCACGTCACCCACCACTGGAACAGGCCACTTTCACACATTTAGGCCCAGGCACCCAGGCAGAGGAGAGAGGTCCCGTAACAGAGAATCTGGCCTTATGTCAGCACAGAATCTGTCTTCATGTCATAGCAGAGAATCAGGTATCACGTCACCCACCACTGGAACAGGCCACTGTCACACATTTAGGCCCAGGCACCCAGGCAGAGGAGAGAGGTCCCGTAACAGAGAATCTGGCCTTATGTCAGCGCAGAATCAGTCTTCATGTCATAGCAGAGAATCAGGCTTCACGTCACCCACCACTGGAACAGGCCACTGTCACACATTTAGGCCCCGGCACCCAGACAGAGGAGAGAGGTCCTGTAACAGAGAATCTGGCCTTATGTCAGCACAGAATCTGTCTTCATGTCATAGCAGAGAATCAGGCATCACGTCACCCACCACTGGAACAGGCCACTGTCACACATTTAGGCCCAGGCACCCAGGCAGAGGAGAGAGGTCCCGTAACAGAGAATCTGGCCTTATGTCAGCGCAGAATCAGTCTTCATGTCATAGCAGAGAAACAGGCTTCACGTCACCCACCACTGGAACAGGCCACTGTCACACATTTAGGCCCCGGCACCCAGACAGAGGAGAGAGGTCCTGTAAAAGAGAATCTGGCCTTATGTCAGCACAGAATCTGTCTTCATGTCATAGCAGAGAATCAGGCATCACGTCACCCACCACTGGAACAGGCCACTGTCACACATTTAGGCCCAGGCACCCAGGCAGAGGAGAGAGGTCCCGTAACAGAGAATCTGGCCTTATGTCAGCGCAGAATCAGTCTTCATGTCATAGCAGAGAATCAGGCTTCACGTCACCCACCACTGGAACAGGCCACTGTCACACATTTAGGCCCCGGCACCCAGACAGAGGAGAGGTTCATTCAACTTTGGGTTGCCCCGCAATATAATGGTAAAATGAAATTAAAAATAGTATTGAATGAGGAAGTGCCCTGGAGTAGAATAATATATTGTTAAGGGGAGGTAGTTAATATCTAATCTGCACAAGGGATGGACAGGTCCTGTGGGATCCATGCCTGGTTCATTTTTATGAACGTCAGCTTGTCCATATTGGCTGTAGACAGGCGGCTGCGTTTGTCTGTAATGACGCCCCCTGCCATGCTGAATATACGTTCAGACGTACTAGCGCATTTTCCTCTCACGCTCCAGTGTAGGAAGTAAGGTGGGCACATTGTCTTTGTACCGGGGATCCAGCAGGGTGGCAACCCAGTAGGCCGCACACGTTAAAATGTGGGCAACTCTGCTGTCGTTGCGCAGGCACTGCAGCATGTAGTCGCTCATGTGTGCCAGGCTGCCCAGAGTTAAGGACAAGCTGTCCTCTGTGGGAGGCGTATCGTTATCGTCCTGTGTTTCCCCCAGCCACGCACCAGTGATGGGCCCGAGCTGCTTTGGGTGCCACCCCGCTGTGAACATGCTTCATCCTCATCCTCCTCCACCTCCTCCTCATCCTCCTCGTCCTCCAGTAGTGGGCCCTGTCTGGCCACATTTGTACCTGGCCTCTGGTGTTGCAAAAAACCTCCCTCTGAGTCACTTCGAAGAGACTGGCCTGAAAGTGCTAAAAATGACCCCTCTTCCTCCTCTTCCTCCTGGGCCACCTCCTCTTCCATCATCGCCCTAAGTGTTTTCTCAAGGAGACATAGAAGTGGTATTGTAACGCTGATAACGGCGTCATCGCCACTGGCCATGTTGGTGGAGTACTCGAAACAGCGCAACAGGGCACACAGGTCTCGCATGGAGGCCCAGTCATTGGTGGTGAAGTGGATCTGATCCACAGTGCGACTGACCCGTGCGTGCTGCAGTTGAAACTCCACTATGGCCTGCTGCTGCTCGCACAGTCTGTCCAGCATATGCAAGGTGGAGTTCCACCTGGTGGGTACGTCGCATATGAGGCGGTGAGCGGGAAGGCGGAAGTTATGCTGTAGCGCAGACAGGCGAGCAGCGGCAGGGTGTGAACGCCGGAAGCGCGAACAAACGCCCCGCACCTTATGCAGCAGCTCTGACATGTCGGGGTAGTTGCGAATGAACTTCTGCACCACCAAATTCAGCACATGCGCCAGGCAAGGGATGTGCGTCAAACCGGCTAGTCCCAGAGCTGCAACGAGATTTCGCCCATTATCGCACACCACCAGGCCGGGCTTGAGGCTCACCGGCAGCAACCACTCGTCGGTCTGTTGTTCTATACCCCGCCACAACTCCTGTGCGGTGTGGGGCCTGTCCCCCAAACATATGAGTTTCAGAATGGCCTGCTGACGTTTACCCCGTGCTGTGCTGAAGTTGGTGGTGAAGGTGTGTGGCTGACTGGATGAGCAGGTGGAAGAAGAGGAGGAGGAAGCTGAGTAGGAGGAGGAGGAGACAGGAGGCAAAGAATGTTGCCCTGCGATCCTTGGCGGCGGAAGGACGTGCGCCAAACAGCTCTCCACATTTACCCAGTGTGCAGTTAGGGAGATATAGCGTCCCTGGCCATGCTTACTGGTCCACGTATCTGTGGTTAGGTGGACCTTGCCACAGATGGCGTTGCGCAGTGCACACTTGATTTTATCGGACACTTGTTTGTGCAGGGAAGGCACGGCTCTCTTGGAGAAGTAGTGGCGGCTGGGAACAACATACTGTGGGACAGCAAGTGACATGAGCTGTTTGAAGCTGTGTGTGTCCACCAGCCTAAATGACAGCATTTCATAGGCCAGTAGTTTAGAAATGCTGGCATTGAGGGCCAGGGATCGAGGGTGGCTAGGTGGGAATTTACGCTTTCTCTCAAATGTTTGTGAGATGGAGAGCTGAACGCTGCCGTGTGACATGGTTGAGATGCTTGGTGACGCAGGTGGTGGTGTTGGTGGTACATCCCATGTTTGGTGGGCGGCAGGTGCCAACGTTCCTCCAGAGGCAGAGGAAGAGGCCGAGGCGGCGGCAGCAGCAGCAGAAGAGGCCGAGGCGGCGGCAGCAGCAGAAGAGGCCGAGGCGGCAGCAGCAGAAGAGGCAGCAGGGGGAGCCTGAGTGACTTCCTTGTTTTTAAGGTGTTTACTCCTGTTTACTCCAGGTGCCTGGTCATGCAGGTTGTGCTCAGGTTCAGAACGTTAATGCCTCGCTTCAGGCTCTGATGGCACAGCGTGCAAACCACTCGGGTCTTGTCGTCAGCACATTGTTTGAAGAAGTGCCATGCCAGGGAACTCCTTGAAGCTGCCTTTGGGTTGCTCGGTCCCAGATGGCGGCGGTCAGTAGCAGGCGGAGTCTCTTGGCGGCGGGTGTTCTGATTTTGCCCACTGCTCCCTCTTTTGCTACGCTGTTGGCTCGGTCTCACCACTGCCTCTTCCTCCGAACTGTGAAAGTCAGTGGCACGACCTTCATTCCATGTGGGGTCTAGGACCTCATCGTCCCCTGCATCGTCTTCCACCCAGTCTTGACCCCTGACCTCCTGTTCAGTCTGCACACTGCAGAAAGACGCAGCAGTTGGCACCTGTGTTTCGTCATCATCAGAGACGTGCTGAGGTGGAATTCCCATGTCCTCATCATCAGGAAACATAAGTGGTTGTGCATTAGTGCATTCTATCTCTGCCACCCCTGGTGAAGAGCTAGGTGGATGCCCTTGGGAAACCCTGGCAGCAGAGTCTTCAAACAGCATAAGAGACTGCTGCATAACTTGAGGCTCAGACAGTTTCCCTGATATGCATGGGGGTGATGTGACAGACTGATGGGCTTGGTTTTAATGCGCCATCTGTGCGCTTTCTGCAGAAGACTGGGTGGGAGATAATGTGAACGTGCTGGATGCACTGTCGGCCACCCAATTTACTAATGCCTGTACCTGCTCAGGCCTTACCATCCTTAGAACGGCATTGGGCCCCACCAAATATCCCTGTAAATTCTGGCGGCTACTGGGACCTGAGGTAGTTGGTACACTAGGACGTGTGGCTGTGGCAGAACGGCCACGTCCTCTCCCAGCACCAGAGGGTACACTAACACCACCACGACCATGTCCACGTCCGTGTCCGCGTCCGCGTCCCTTATTAGATGTTTTCCTCACTGTTCCCGTTCACCACAATTTTGAGAATGGCAAATTTGGGAATAGTTTTTCAACCCAAAAAAAAAAGTGTGCTTTTACGGTCACTACAAATAACTTGAGCAGCTAAAACAGTACAGATTTGCTTGAATAGAAATGTGAGACCTGTTTTTTTTTGCACTGTGTGACAGGTTAAGGTTTAATCTCAGAATCAGACTTCTATCTGCACGGTAGCGTGTGTCTTAGGTTTTTCTGAATGACACTATCAATACCTTCAATGTAAGATATCCTTTTTGGGATAGATTTCAAGTAGGCCTCAAATACCAGAAACTAGTTATTTGGAGAATGGCAAATTTGGGAATAGTTTTTCAACCCAGAAAAAAAAAAGGGCTTTTACGGTCGCTACAAATAACTTGACCAGCTAAAACAGGACAGATTTGCTTGAATAGAAATGTGAGACCTGTTTTTTTTTGCACTGTGTGACAGGTTAAGGTTTAATCTCAGAATCAGACTTCTATCTGCACGGTAGCGTGTGTCTTAGGTTTTTCTGAATGACACTATCAGTACCTTCAATGTAAGATATCCTTTTTGGGATAGATTTCAAGTAGGCCTCAAATACCGGAAACTAGTTATTTGGAGAATGGCAAATTTGGGAATAGTTTTTCAACCCAGAAAAAAAAGTGTGCTTTTACGGTCACTACAAATAACTTGACCAGCTAAAACAGTACAGATTTGCTTGAATAGAAATGTGAGACCTGTTATTTTTTGCACTGTGTGACAGGTTAAGGTTTAATTTCAGAATCAGACTTCTATCTGCACGGTAGCGTGTGTCTTAGGTTTTTCTGAATGACACTATCAATACCTTCAATGTAAGATATCCTTTTTGGGATAGATTTCAAGTAGGCCTCAAATACCGGAAACTAGTTATTTGGAGAATGGCAAATTTGGGAATAGTTTTTCAACCCAGAAAAAAAAGTGTGCTTTTACGGTCGCTACAAATAACTTGACCAGCTAAAACAGTACAGATTTGCTTGAATAGAAATGTGAGACCTGTTTTTTTTTGCACTGTGTGACAGGTTAAGGTTTAATTTCAGAATCAGACTTCTATCTGCACGGTAGCGTGTGTCTTAGGTTTTTCTGAATGACACTATCAATACCTTCAATGTAAGATATCCTTTTTGGGATAGATTTCAAGTAGGCCTCAAATACCAGAAACTAGTTATTTGGAGAATGGCAAATTTGGGAATAGTTTTTCAACCCAAAAAAAAAAGTGTGCTTTTACGGTCGCTACAAATAACTTGACCAGTTAAAACAGTACAGATTTGCTTGAATAGAAATGTGAGACCTGTTTTTTTTTGCACTGTGTGACAGGTTAAGGTTTAATCTCAGAATCAGACTTCTATCTGCACGGTAGCGTGTGTCTTAGGTTTTTCTGAATGACACTATCAGTACCTTCAATGTAAGATATCCTTTTTGGGATAGATTTCAAGTAGGCCTCAAATACCAGAAACTAGTTATTTGGAGAATGGCAAATTTGGGAATAGTTTTTCAACCCAGAAAAAAAAGTGTGCTTTTACGGTCACTACAAATAACTTGACCAGCTAAAACAGTACAGATTTGCTTGAATAGAAATGTGAGACCTGTTTTTTTTTGCACTGTGTGACAGGTTAAGGTTTAATCTCAGAATCAGACTTCTATCTGCACGGTAGCGTGTGTCTTAGGTTTTTCTGAATGACACTATCAATACCTTTAATGTAAGATATCCTTTTTGGGATAGATTTCAAGTAGGCCTCAAATACCAGAAACTAGTTATTTGGAGAATGGCAAATTTGGGAATAGTTTTTCAACCCAGAAAAAAAAAGGCCTTTTACGGTCGCTACAAATAACTTGAGCAGCTAAAACAGTACAGATTTGCTTGAATAGAAATGTGAGACCTGTTTTTTTTTGCACTGTGTGACAGGTTAAGGTTTAATCTCAGAATCAGACTTCTATCTGCACGGTAGCGTGTGTCTTAGGTTTTTCTGAATGACACTATCAGTACCTTCAATGTAAGATATCCTTTTTGGGATAGATTTCAAGTAGGCCTCAAATACCAGAAACTAGTTATTTTGAGAATGGCAAATTTGGGAATAGTTTTTCAACCCAGAAAAAAAAGTGTGCTTTTACGGTCACTACAAATAACTTGAGCAGCTAAAACAGTACAGATTTGCTTGAATAGAAATGTGAGACCTGTTTTTTTTTGCACTGTGTGACAGGTTAAGGTTTAATCTCAGAATCAGACTTCTATCTGCACGGTAGCGTGTGTCTTAGGTTTTTCTGAATAACACTATCAATACCTTCAATGTAAGATATCCTTTTTGGGAAAGATTTCAAGTAGGCCTCAAATACCAGAAACTAGTTATTTTGAGAATGGCAAATTTGGGAATAGTTTTTCAACCCAGAAAAAAAAGTGTGCTTTTACGGTCACTACAAATAACTTGAGCAGCTAAAACAGTACAGATTTGCTTGAATAGAAATGTGAGACCTGTTTTTTTTTGCACTGTGTGACAGGTTAAGGTTTAATCTCAGAATCAGACTTCTATCTGCACGGTAGCGTGTGTCTTAGGTTTTTCTGAATGACACTATCAATACCTTCAATGTAAGATATCCTTTTAGGGATAGATTTCAAGTAGGCCTCAAATACCAGAAACTAGTTATTTGGAGAATGGCAAATTTGGGAATAGTTTTTCAACCAAGAAAAAAAAAAGGGCTTTTACGGTCGCTACAAATAACTTGACCAGCTAAAACAGTACAGATTTGCTTGAACAGAAATGTGAGACCTGTTTTTTTTTGCACTGTGTGACAGGTTAAGGTTTAATCTCAGAATCAGACTTCTATCTGCACGGTAGCGTGTGTCTTAGGTTTTTCTGAATGACACTATCAGTACCTTCAATGTAAGATATCCTTTTTGGGATAGATTTCAAGTAGGCCTCAAATACCAGAAACTAGTTATTTGGAGAATGGCAAATTTGGGAATAGTTTTTCAACCCAGAAAAAAAAGTGTGCTTTTACGGTCACTACAAATAACTTGACCAGCTAAAACAGTACAGATTTGGTTGAATAGAAATGTCAGGTCTATTTTTTAGGCGCTGGGTGACAGGCTCAACTTGCCCCTGATGTAGTATATGGCCAAAAAATAACCACACTGTTGATGGTTAAATGCACTTGGGTGACACAGGCTCAGCCTGCACCAGATGTAGTATATGGCCAAAAAATAATCAGACTGTTGATGGTTAAATGCACTTCGGTGACACAGGCTCAGCCTGCAGCTGATGTAGTATATGGCCAAAAAATAACCAGACTGTTGATGGTTAAATGCACTTCGGTGACACAGGCTCAGCCTGCAGCTGATGTAGGATATAGCACAAAATAACCACACTATTGATGGTTAAATACACTTGGTGATAGCTTGTGCTGGCGCACCACAAGTCACAAAATGGCCGCCGATCACCCCAGAAAAAAAGTGATCTAAAAACGCTCTGGGCAACTTCAAAAAAGTGAGCAAGTCAATACTAGCACTTCAATGATCCACAGCTGCAGATCGATCACAGAATGAAGTCTTTTGGAGGAGTTAATCACTGCCTAATCTCGCCCTAACGTCGCAGCTGCAACCTCTCCCTATGCTTGAATCAGCAGAGTGACGTGCAGCGCAACGTGACCCAAGCTTTTATAGAGGCTGGGTCACATGCTGCACTGGCCAATCACAGCCATGCCAATAGTAGGCAAGGCTGTGATGGCCTCTTGGGGCAAGTAGTATGACGCTTGTTGATTGGCTGCTTTGCAGCCTTTCAAAAAGCGCCAAGAAAGCGCCGAACACCGAACCCGAACACGGACTTTTACGAAAATGTTCGGGTTCGGGTCCGTGTCACGGACACCCCAAAATTCGGTACGAACCCGAACTATACAGTTCGGGTTCGCTCATCCCTATTCATAAGGAAAGGTGTGGGGTAAAAAATATTCAAAGATCTCTTAATTGTATGTACACTAATGCCAGAAGCCTGACTAATAAAATTGCTGAACTGGAATTAGTAATGTCTAAGGAGGACTATGATATTTGTCATAAGCCACCTAATAAGCCAGAGTCCACTGAAAATCTACTAGATCAAGCGGTAAATCATAATGAGGTCATTATTATGGGGGACTTCAACTACTCAGATATAGACTGGGAAACTCAAACCTGTCCATCTCATAAAGGAAACAGGTTCTTGGCAATAACCAAAGACAATTACCTTTCCCAACTCGCTCAGGATCCGACAAGAGGGACGGCCATGCTGGTTTTGGTACTAAGCAATAGACCTGACAGAGCAACAGATGTGCAGGTTGGGGGGACACCTATCTTAAACTATAATTGTGAGAGTAGCATACCATATGGGAATAAAATGGTGAGGAACAAGAAAAAAACTATGTGGATAAATAGAAACGTAAAGGGAGCAATTAATGACGACAAGAAAGCATTTAAATTGCTAAAACAGGAAGGTAGTGAGAAAGCATTGAAAAAGTATAATGTGTAAAAGACAGATAAAAGCGGCCAAGCTGGCGAAAGAGAGATTCATTGCCAAAGAGAGTAAAACCAGCCCTAAAATGTTCTTCAATTATTTAGATGGTAAAAACTTTAAAGGACATTTGTCAGCAGATTTGTACCTATGAAACTGGCTGACCTGTTGCATGTGCGCTTGGCAGCTGAAGACATCTGTGTTGGTTCCATGTTCATATGTGCCATCATTGCTGAGAAAAGTGATGTTTTAATATCTGCAAATGAGCCTCTAGGAGCAGGGCCAGGCAGTGTAAACATCATCACGCCTCGACCTGTCAATCGAAGTGCAGACGGCGCAGCAGTTGCAGAGAGAGCAGAGCCTCTAGGTGTAATGGCAACACCCTATTGCTCCTAAAGGCTCTGCATATATTAAAACTTCATTTTTCTTAACAATACGGGCACAAATGAACCTGGAACTAACACAGCTGCCTTCAGCTGCCAAGTGTATATGTAACAGGTCAGCCAGTTTCATAGATACAAATCTACTGACAGATGCCCTTTAAACCAGAATGTTTGCCCATTGCAGAGTAGGAGTTGTAGAGAACAATGAGGAGAAGGCAAAGCTGTTAAATATTTTTATGCTCACTTCATTCACTGAGGAAAATGATCTGTCAGATGAAATGTAGAGTGTCAAAACAAACTCCCCATTAAAAGTGGCCCAGGAAGATGTGCAGTGGATTCTTCAAAAGATTAAAATAGACAAATCACCAGGTCCAGATGGCATACACCCCGTATACTAAAATAATTAAGTAGTGCAAAAGACAGACCTTTATTTCTGATATTTAAGGACTGGTCCACAGGATTGGTACTTAGGCTACCTTCACATTTGCCGTAGCCTTTTCAAGCAGGCTGTTCCGGTGGGGGAACCGCCTGCCGGATCCATGCTACCGCAAGTCCACTGTGCCGCTGCTCCGGCCCTATTCACTATAATGGGGGGCGGGCCGGAGGTCCGGCCGCAGTACGGCAAACATGCCGACAGACATCTGGAATAAAACTACATGCTGCGTTTTTTGTCCGGGCGCCTCTCGGCATGTTTGAGAGGACCTCCGGCGGCATGGTGGACTTGCAGTAGCACGGATCCGGCAGGCTGTTCCCCCGCCGTCACAGCCTGCCAGAAAAGGCTACTGAAAGTGTGAAAGTAGCCTTAGCAAATGTAGTGCGAATATTCAAAAAGGAGTCAAGAACAGAGCTTGGAAACTATAGGCCTGTAAGTTTAACATCTGTTGTGGGCAAACTGAGTGTTTTCTGAAAGATGCTATGGAATATCTCAATATAAATAAGCAAATAAAACCGTATCAGCAAAGCTTTATGAGGGATCAGTCCTGTCAAATTAATTTGATCAGTTTCTATGAGGAGGTAAGTTTGGATGTCATATATCTTGACTTCTCCAAAGCATTTGGTACTGTGTCACATAAAAGGTTAGTACATAAAATGAGAATGCTTGGACTGGGGGAAAATGTGTGCATGTGGGTTAGTAGCAGGAGAGGTTTAACACTAATAAATATAAGGTTATGCACATGGAAAGGAATAATGCAAGATACCTGTACACACTAAATGGTAAAACATAACACTGACATGGAAAAGGACTTGGGAATTTTAGTGGACAGCACACCTAACTGTAGAAACTGCTGTTTGTTTTTATCTTATTTCTTTGTCCTGGTCACTGAGAAGGTCACACATGCTCAGTTTTATTCTTCAACTGCCTCCCGAGCTGTGGTAGGTAGAGCATGGACACACCCCTTAGATACAGCAGAATAGACACTCCCCCTTGAGCTGTCAGCTTGATATAAACCTAGCAGAGCAATAAATAAGGAGATCTCTGGATCCATGTGAGGTACAGGACTGGTTATAGATTTGTTAGAAAGAGATTTCTGTGTACTATATGATGTCTGATCTTCATTTCTTACATTAGTCATGGGATAACCCCTTTAAGATGTTAACAGAGACTAAGACCTTGTATCTTTTAACATGTTCACGGAGCACCCATTCAGTAGTTTGCTATGGAACATGCTCAATACCCTGCCTCGAAATATCATGTTACTGACATCATGTTGACAGGGCATTGCTGTGGAGACTGATCACCATGTAACCTGCAGATGTGACGTACAGTGCTGGCCAAGTCATGTGAATGCTAGTGACAGTTCAAAACAGGGAATCTTTTGGTAATCTAAGTACATTACAAAGATGGGGACATTTGGTTGCTTAGAAAGTAACATTTGGAATATTCCGTAAATTTTATTGTCAGTCAAATTCTAAAAGGTTATTATAGTTCTAGTAAATAGATCTTATCTGGTGTATGGTAAAATGAGGTACACTTTTCTAATATACTTTCTGTATCATTTCTCTGTGGGTTTCAAGATCTCTTCTTGCTGTTGGAGAAGGGGAATTTTGTCCTTGTCATGTGATGATGATCACACAGATGCATGGCTCATGACATGAAAGAGCTCTGATAACTGGACTGTGTGATCATGATTCATCATATATCCAGGGCAGAAGGTTATCTGGAATCCAGGGTAAAAGTTAGCAGGGGACACCTACCATTCCTACCGCAATAACTTCCAAAGGAAAATAATTTATTTTCTGGGTGTGAGTTTAGCAACATACAGTCATAATAGCAGCCGCCAACTATTCCCCATGACCCTTCCTCTAGTCTCCTCACCCTTGTGTTTTCTTTTAACAACGAAATGACAGTAAAATATAAAGGGTGGGGAACATTTCATTACTTTTCTTGTTAGACTGGGTTACCTTGGGCCCATTAGAGGAAATTATTCTGCGACCCACCTTCCATCTATTCTTCGCATGTGCAAGCACGCCTTTCATTGTATCACAGACATTGTATTAGCACTGTATATGTAGAGCATGTCACCAGTAAGGTCTAATAGATTATTGTCAAATCAACCGATAAGATATAGACCATTGTGTTAAGGGATTGGCTCCAAAGTCACCTCCAGTGGGATTGTTTTCTGCTTGACTTTTGGGGTCCATTCTTTCAGAGCCTGGGCCCAGCACAGGAATCTTTGGTACTCTAATGGGCCAGTTCAACCCTGGCCCCTTAAATGGCTGAACTGCTTTGTACTTGTAGGTAGGTGTATTTATTGCTGTAATCTCTATATTATGTATTGCTGCATACCAGTGGGGCACAACCTGTGACCCAGTTGCAGTATGCAGCCTATTTCCTATCTGACAGAACCACAGAAATCATGATACAGACATGCTTGTCTGTGCTATTATAGTTCAGAAAGACATGACTGTCAAAGGACTGCAGCATCCTTCTCAAACAGATAGCACTAGTATGCTCAGCTACTGTGCGGTGGTACTATTATGCAGGCCATAGTGTGGCTGGCACTGTTCTGGGGCCTTTGTGTGGTGACACTATTCTGAGGTCCATTGTGTGGCTAACATTCTTCTGGATGCCACTGTATATACTGACAACCCTTGTCCACCACTGCCCTGCTATCTTGGGCGGGTGCAGGAGCCTCTCCACTCCCTCTCTGTGTATTCAATGAAACTCCTCTATAGTAATGCAAAGGTTAACCTTCCATTTTTATTTCTATTTCAGCTGCTGACTAAGGTGATGATCAACCCCTTTGCCTGAGCTTTAGATATTCTAGGGTTGGCTAGTCCTAGTGAAGGAGTGATAGACTCAGGACGTGACGGCATGACGTGAGGACGTAGGCGTGCCATGGCTCCTCCCCCTGCCTCCCCCCTACGGCCGACATGCCCCTCACCACTCCCGAACATGCTGCTCCACGCCTGGCCTGAGATCGCTGAACTGCTGGGAATGCAAGTCTGGATACCGCTGGCTACCGCTGGGAAGTAGAGAGGTAGACTGACTGCTCGGTCGTGTGAGTTCACTGTACAGGCTCATTTGTGTGTGAAGCTCTTGATCCCGCGCTTGGACGCCCACGAAAGTTCTTTGATGGCTGGTCTGTGAGGGGTATGGAGGGAGGTGTGCAATCTTCCTGAAGGTCTGGAGGCTATGAGATACTGAGTTGTGGCCAGATTTAATAAAGTTCTGGCTTATCCCCGGTAGGAGAGAAAGTCCATTGGCTGGCTGCTTGTGCTGGTTGTCAGGTGTGTTGGAGGAGCCAACAGATTTCACGGCCCTGCCTGCTGCTGCGAATCACGGGGGTGAAGAAACCCTGATCGGTTGGAACCCCTGTATCTGAGGAGGGATTTGAGTCTCCTTAATTTGAAGTGCAGTGAGTAATTACCACCTTGGTATTTCGATCTTAACGCTACTAACTCAACTAACTCAACTAATTGTTTCCTGCACTCCATTAATGCACAACGGCACAGTTACTTAAGTTTTTCTAACTTGACTTGGATTGATATTGGTTGCCTGGGATATTCTAACATTTTGGCGTTATGAGATGTGATATACTGCTCCAAGAAGAAAAATCTGTATTTTGATGTAACCTGAACTGAATCCGAATCTGACTTGGACAAACGTTTTTTCACCTAACCGTTTTCACTTTGCAGGTTTTTGGGGACTATGGTTGAGATGTTTTCAGCATGTTATTATGTAATGGAAATTGCGCCGTTTGGGATTTAGCTGCCTGGTGGTTTTTGTGATATATTTTGGGTTTGTGTATTGGAGGGGTTTTCCCCACTATAGTATTGGCCGTATTTACTACATCCATTGGTGGTTGAGGGTAGAGAAGTAGGAAAGGAGATAGGGTGTGAGAGTATAAGAAGTGGGGGAGATGCCCCCCAAGGCTCACAATAGGAGGTCTGCTGGACCAGTATCCCATAGGGGAGCTGGATTGAGTAGCCTTCTATCAAAAATCAATAGATTTTTAAAATCTCTTCAACCCAAGACGAGACAAGCCCAGCGGGCACAGCTACTAATGGGCCCAGAGATTGCTGATAAACCTGGCCCTTCTATTGAAGACCATAGTGTAGGGGGAAATAAAGGTAGGGATAACAGGATGGAGATGATTGATAAGAAACTAGCTGAAGTTTTGAACATAGTACAAGTATCTAATCAATCTCTGACAGATCTCTCTATAAAAGTTGCTTCGGTCCAATCTGACATGTCGATTATTAAAGATGTGTGAATAAGATCCGGGACAAGTTTAAGGATCTACAGGGATTTACGCAGGAAATGAAATTGGATCTTGATAAAACACCCGAGAAAGATAATGGAATAGACCTTGAGAACAAAGTATTAAAGACCAGACTGGTGGACCTAGAGGACAGATCTAGGAGAGCGAACCTCGGGTTAATTGGGTTCCATGAGGGGATTGAAGGATAGACAGTAACAGGATTTGTTCAAAATTGTTTCCTACAGAATTTTAGTGTAGAAGACTAGAGTTGAGCGGACACCTGGATGTTCGGGTTCAACGGGTTCGGCCGAACTTTGGAAAAAAGTTCGAGTTCGGGACCCGAACTTGACCCGAATTTGACCCCGAACCCCATTGAAGTCAATGGGGACCCAAACTTTTGAGCACTAAAATGGCTGTAAAAATGTCATGGAAAGGGCTAGAGGGCTGCAAATGTCATCAAAATGTGGTTAAGAGCATGGCTAGTGCTGTGCAAACAAATGTGGATAGGGAAATGACTTAAAATACATAAAATACGTAAAAATAAAAAATTATAATCTTGATCTAGGAGGACAAGGTCCATATGGAGTAGGAGGTTGAGGAGGCGGTGGATGTGGTGGTGTAGGTGGAAGTGGCGGTGGAGGAGGAGGAGGTAGCCTACACTGCTTTTTGTTTTAAAATTTATTAATATTTTTTTAAATTAGGGTACACCCCAAAACATTGGGAAATATAACCCTCCAGTCGTGCTAAACACACGTTCAGACAATACACCGGCTGCAGGGCAGGCCAGCACCTCCAAGGCATAAAGGGCAAGCTCAGGCCATGTGCCCAATTTGGAGACCCAGAAGTTGCAGGGGCTGACCCCTGTCAGTTAGTTCGTGTAGGCGTGTCCATACTTACTGCCCCACCATGTCGCACGTCCCTGTGATGTTCACGATCCAATTTGATATCTGATCTATCAACTTTCGATGTTCTTTTATGCGCCTACCATGATCATTACGGGTAGCGTGAAATCAGGGTTCCGGGCCGGAGAGGGAGCATGAGAAAAAGAGACCAAAAAAATTTGGGGATAGAGAAGAAATGTGGGAAAAGCTATTGAGGCGCAAATGTGGGACAAATTACAGAAGCCCAAATGTGGGCCAAAAGAGTCAAGCAGAATTGTGGGAAAAGCTATTAAGGCGCAAATGTTGGCCAAAACAGTATAGCGGAAATATGGGACAAAGTATTCAAGCTTAAATGTGGTACAATTTGATAAGTTTAAGCATTGAATAAAAGGAGGTGGCGCGCATCAATTAAAGAAGCATTTTAGATATTTTATTCCCTGTCACCTATGCAGAGCAGGGGTTTATTCACGTCTAAAATTGTATAATGTCAACCCAAGAATGTAACAGAAAAATTACTGAAATTAATTAAACTGTCTACTTGGTAGAGCAGGGGTCTATGACAGAAAACAATTGTTTATTTTCACCCGAAAATGTAAAATAAAAATTATTTAAATTTATTAAGCTGTCAACTAGGTAGAGGAGGAGTATATTACACCCAAAAATTTGTGAATTTGACCATAAAATGTAACTGACAAATGTTTTTTTTTTTTTTACCGGTCTAATAGGTATAGCAGTGGTACATCACACCAAAAAATTACTGAATTTCACCAGAAAATGTAACTGCCAATTATTATTTTTTTTTAAAGGTCTACTAGGTATTACTAGGTATAGCAGTGGTACTATACACCCAAAAATTGGTGAATTTCACCCGAAAATGTTAATGACAACGTATTGAAATGATATAAAATAAAATACCTACAAATAAAAAAATAATTAGATTTATGAGGTGGAGTTCCATATGGAGTAGGAGTTTGAGGAGGCGGTGGACGTAGCGGTGTAGGTGGAAGCAACGGTGGAGGAGGACGAGGTAGCCAACACAGGTTTTGGGTTTTAATTTTATTTTTTAAAATTAGGGTACACTCTAAAAGAGTGTGAGATATCCAAAATACAAGAATGAGCAATTGCACTGCAGTATAACAATGGCTGTTTAGTGCCGGTATACATCGCCAGGAGCGCTTTTTCAAGGAAGCATAGAAGTGGTATAGTAACGCTGAGAACGGTGTTATCGGCACTGACCATGTTGGTGGAGTACTCGAAACAGCGCAACAAGGAACACAGGTCTCGCATGAAGGCCCAGTCATTGGTGGTGAAGTTGTGCTGTTCCGCCGAGTGACTCATCCGTGCATGCTGCAGTTGAAACTCCACTGTCGCCTGCTGCTGCTCGCACAGTCTGGCCAGCATGTCCAAGGTGGAGTTCCACCTTGTGGGCACGTCGCATATGAGGCGGTGAGTGGGAAGGCCGAAGTTACGCTGCAGCGCTGACAGGCGAGCAGCAGCAGGGTGAGAACGCCGAAAGCGCGCACAGACGGCCCGCACTTTATGCAGCAGCTCTGACATATCGGGGTAATTTTTAAGGAATCTCTGCACCACCAAATTCAGCACATGCGCCAGGCAAGCGTCAAACCGGCTAGTCCCATAGCTGCTACGAGATTTCGCCCATTATCGCACACCACCAGGCCGGACTTTAGGCTGACTGCCACAAACCACTCATCGGTCTGTTGTTCAAGGCCCGTCCACAGCTCCTGCGCGGTGTGGGGTTTGTCCCCCAAACAGATAAGTTTTAAAACTGCCTGCTGTCGTTTACCCCTGGCTGTGCTGAAGTTGGTGGTGAAGGTGTTACGCTGACCGGATGAGGAGCTGGTAGAGGATGAGGAAGCATAGTAGGAGGAGGAAGCAACAGGAGTCAAACTGAAGCGCCCTGCAATCCTTGGTGGTGGAAGGACATGCCCCAAACTGCTATTCGCCTCAGGCCCAGCTGCCACTGCATTTACCCAGTGTGCTGTTATGGAGATATAACGGCCCTGACAGTGCTTACTGGTCCACGTATCCGTAGTCAGGTGCACCTTGCCACAGATGGCGTTGCGCAGTGCACACCTGATTTTGTCCCCTACTTGGTTGTGCAGGGAAGGGATGGCTCGCCTTGAAAAGTAGTGGTGGCTGGGCACAACGTTCTGTGGGACAGCCACCACCATAAGGCCTTTAAAACTATCCGTCTCCACCAGAAGGAATGACAGCATTTCAAAGGACAGTAATTTAGAAATGCTGGCATTCAGGGCTAGGGATCGCGGATGGGTAGGGGGGAACTTCCTCTTCCTCTCCGGCATTTGGGAGATGGAGAGCTGAACGCTTCCGTGGGACATTGTGGAGATGCTTGGTGACCCAGGTGTTGGTGTTGCTGGCAGATCCTCTGTTTGCGGGGTGGCAGATGGCACTGTCACTCCAGAGGTGGATGAAAAAGCCGAGACTGCAGCAGAAGAGGAAGCAGGAGGAGCCAGAGACCTTTCTTTGTTTTTGAGGTGTCTACTCCACTGCAGCTCGTGCTTTGCCCTTAAATGCCTGGTCATGCAGGTTGTGCTCAGGTTGAGAACGTTTATGCCTCGCTTCAGGCTCTGATTGCACAGCGTGCAAACCACTCGTGTCTTGTCGTCAGCACATTGTCTGAAGAACTCCCACGCCAGGGAACTCCTTGGAGCTGGCTTTGGTGTGCTCGGTCCCTTGCTGCGGTGGGCAGTAGGAGGCGTACTGTCTAGTGGACGGCCGCTCCGCTTTTGCACCCTGCTCCCTCTTCTGCTGTGCTGGTGGCTCTGTGCGACCATCGCCTCTTCCTCCGAAATACATAGGTCACTCGCATGACCTTGATTCCATGTGGGGTCGAGGACCTCATCGTCCTCCACATCATCTTCCACCAAGTCTTCACCCCTGCCTTCCTTGTCGGTCTGCACACTTTTCAAAAGCCCCAGCAGTTGGCACCTGTGTTTCGTCATCATCCGAGACGTGCTGCGATGGTCCTCCCATGTACTCATCTTGAAAGATAAGTGGTTGGGCATCGGTGCACTCAATCTCTTCCACTTCTGGGGCAGGGCTAGGTGGATGGCCCTGGAAAACCCTGCTAATAGAGTCATCAAAAAGCAGAAGAGACTGCTGCATGACTTGGGGCTCAGACTGCTTGGCTGATTTGCAAGGGGGTGAGGTGAAAGACTGATGGACACCGGCTGCAGGTGCCAACTGTGGTCCTTTAGCAGGAGACTGGGTGAGAGACAATGTGAAGGAACTGGATCCACTGTCAGCAACCCAATCTACTATCGTCTGTACTTGTTCAGGCCTCACCATTCATAGAGCAGCATTAGACCCGACCAAATACCGGTGCAGGTTTTGTCGCCTACTCGCACCTGAGGAAGGGGTTTCACTTGTGTGTGTAGTTGGCACAGATCGACCAAATCCTCTCCCTGCAACAGGAGCTCCACCAGCAGCAAAACGACCTAGGCCACGTCCCTTATTTGACGCTCGCCTCATATTTTTCGAATTTAGGATTTTGCCTGAACCAGTGTAGGCCTCAATTAAATATTCCTTTGCCCAAAATGGCTATATTTTAAATGGCTGTATTTCAAATCCCTGAATCAAACCCCTGTATGTAGAGGGGGTATCTCACAGGGCCTGAACCAGTGTAGGCCTAAATTAAATATTTCTTTGCACAAAATGGATGCATTTCCAATGGCTGTATTTCAAATCCCTGAATCAAACCCCTGTATGTAGAAGGTGTATCTCACATGGTCTGAACCAGTGTAGG
This sequence comes from Bufo bufo, assembly GCF_905171765.1. Taxonomy (NCBI): domain Eukaryota; kingdom Metazoa; phylum Chordata; class Amphibia; order Anura; family Bufonidae; genus Bufo; species Bufo bufo. The sequence continues at coordinate 198,169,691 of NC_053390.1, forward strand.
CCTGAAGTAAATATTTCTTTGCCCAAAATGGCTGTATTTCAAATGGCTGTATTTCAAATCCCTGAATCAAACCCCTGTATGTAGAGGGGGTATCTCACAGGGCCTGAACCAGTGTAGGCCTAAATTAAATATTTCTTTGCACAAAATGGATGTATTTCAAATGGCTGTATTTCAAATCCCTGAATCAAACCCCTGTATGTAGAGAGTGTATCTCAAACGGTCTGATCTAGTGTAGGCCTGAAGTAAATATTTCTTTGCTCAAAATGGCTGTATTTCAAATGGCTGTATTTCTAATCCCTGAATCAAACCCCTGTATGTAGAGGGGGTATCTCACAGGGCCTGAACCAGTGTAGGCCTAAATTAAATATTTCTTTGCACAAAATGGATGTATTTCAAATGGCTGTATTTCAAATCCCTGAATCAAACCCCTGTATGTAGAGGGTGTATCTCACACGGTCTGAACCAGTATAAGCCTGAAGTAAATATTTCTTTGCACAAAATGGCTGTATTTCAAATGGCTGTATTTCAAATCCCTGAATCAAACCCCTGTATGTAGAGGGGGTATCTCACACGGTCTGAACCAGTGTAGGCCTGAATTAAATATTTCTTTGCCCAAAATGGCTGTATTTCAAATGGCTGCATTTCCAATCCCTGAATCAAACCCCTGTATGTAGAGGGGGTATCTCACAGGGCCTGAACCAGTGTAGGCCTCAATTAAATATTCCTTTGCCCAAAATGGCTATATTTTAAATGGCTGTATTTCAAATCCCTGAATCAAACCCCTGTATGTAGAGGGGGTATCTCACAGGGCCTGAACCAGTGTAGGCCTAAATTAAATATTTCTTTGCACAAAATGGATGCATTTCAAATGGCTGTATTTCAAATCCCTGAATCAAACCCCTATATGTAGAGGGTGTATCTCACATGGTCTGAACCAGTGTAGGCCTGAAGTAAATATTTCTTTGCCCAAAATGGCTGTATTTCAAATGGCTGTATTTCTAATCCCTGAATCAAACCCCTGTATGTAGAGGGGGTATCTCACAGGGCCTGAACAAGTGTAGGCCTAAATTAAATATTTCTTTGCACAAAATGGATGCATTTCAAATGGCTGTATTTCAAATCCCTGAATCAAACCCCTGTATGTAGAGGGTGTATCTCACATGGTCTGAACCAGTGTAGGCCTGAAGTAAATATTTCTTTGCCCAAAATGGCTGTATTTCAAATGGCTGTATTTCTAATCCCTGAATCAAACCCCTGTATGTAGAGGGGGTATCTCACAGGGCCTGAACCAGTGTAGGCCTAAATTAAATATTTCTTTGCACAAAATGGATGCATTTCAAATGGCTGTATTTCAAATCCCTGAATCAAACCCCTGTATATAGAGGGTGTATCTCACACGGTCTGAACCAGTATAAACCTGAAGTAAATATTTCTTTGCCCAAAATGGCTGTATTTCAAATGGCTGTATTTCAAATCCCTGAATCAAACCCCTGTATGTAGAGGGGGTATCTCACAGGGCCTGAACCAGTGTAGGCCTAAATTAAATATTTCTTTGCACAAAATGGATGTATTTCAAATGGCTGTATTTCAAATCCCTGAATCAAACCCCTGTATGTAGAGGGTGTATCTCACATGGTCTGAACCAGTGTAGGCCTGAATTAAATATTTCTTTACCCAAAATGGCTGTATTTCAAATGGCTGTATTTCAAATCCCTGAATCAAACCCCTGTATGTAGAGGGGGTATCTCACAGGGCCTGAACCAGTGTAGGCTTGAATTAAATATTTCTTTGCCCAAAATGGCTGTATTTCAAATGGCTGTATTTCAAATCCCTGAATTAAACCCCTGTATGTAGAGGGGGTATCTCACAGGGCCTGAACCAGTGTAGGCCTCAATTAAATATCTCTTTGCACAAAATGGATGTATTTCAAATGGCTGTGTTTCAAATCCCTGAATCAAACCCCTGTATGTAGAGGGTGTATCTCACAAGGTCTGAACCAGTGTAGGCCTGAAGTAAATATTTATTTGCCCAAAATGGCTGTATTTAAAATCCCTGTATCAAACCCCTGTATGTAGAGGTTATATCTCACAGGGCCTGAGCCAGTGTAGGCCTAAATTAAATATTTCTTTGCACAAAATGGATGTATTTCAAATGGCTGTATTTCAAATCCCTGAATCAAACCCCTGTATATAGAGGGTGTATCTCACACGGTCTGAACAAGTGTAGGCCTAAAGTAAATATTTCTTTGCCCAAAATGGCTGTATTTCAAATGGCTGTATTTCAAATCCCTGAATCAAACCCCTGTATGTAGAGGGGGTATCTCACAGGGCCTGAACCAGTGTAGGCCTGAAGTAAATATTTCTTTGCTAAAATGGCTGTATTTCAAATGGCTGTATTTCAAATCCCTGAATCAAACCCCTGTATGTAGAGGGGGTATCTCACAGGGCCTGAACTAGTGTAGGCCTGAATTAAATATTTCTTTGCCAAAAATGGCTGTATTTCAAATGGCTGCATTTCAAATCCCTGAATCAAACCCCTGTATGTAGAGGGTGTATCATAGAAACATAGAATGTGTCAGCAGATAAGAACTATTTGGCCCATCTAGTCTGCCCAATATACTGAATACTATGGATAGCCCCTGGCCCTATCTTATATGAAGGATGGCCTTATGCCTATCCCATGCATGCTTAAACTCCTTCACTGTATTTGCAGCTACCTACTCTCTCAATAAAGTAATACTTCCTGATATTACTTTTAAACCTTTGCCCCTCTAATTTAAAACTATGTCCTCTTGTAGCAGTTTTTCTTCTTTTAAATATTCTCTCCTCTTTTACCTTGTTGATTCCCTTTATGTATTTAAAAGTTTCTATCATATCCCCTCTGTCTCGTCTTTTTTCCAAGCTATACAGGGAGTGCAGAATTATTTTTGAGGATTAATTTTATTATTGAACAACAACCATGTTCTCAATGAACCCAAAAAACTCATTAATATTTTTGGAAGTAGTTTTTAGTTTGTTTTTAGTTTTAGCTATTTTAGGGGGATATCTGTGTGTGCAGGTGACTATTACTGTGCATAATTATTAGGCAACTTAACAAAAAACAAATATATACCCATTTCAATTATTTATTTTTACCAGTGAAACCAATATAACATCTCAACATTCACAAATATACATTTCTGACATTCAAAAACAAAACAAAAACAAATCAGTGACCAATATAGCCACCTTTCTTTGCAAGGACACTCAAAAGCCTGCCATCCATGGATTCTGTCAGTGTTTTGATCTGTTCACCATTAACATTGCGTGCAGCAGCAACCACAGCCTCCCACTGTTCAGAGAGGTGTACTGTTTTTCCTCCTTGTAAATCTCACATTTGATGATGGACCACAGGTTCTCAATGGGGTTCAGATCAGGTGAACAAGGAGGCCATGTCATTAGATTTTCTTCTTTTATACCCTTTCTTGCCAGCCACGCTGTGGAGTACTTGGACGCGTGTGATGGAGCATTGTCCTGCATGAAAATCATGTTTTTCTTGAAGGATGCAGACTTCTTCCTGTACCACTGCTTGAAGAAGGTGTCTTCCAGAAACTGGCAGTAGGACTGGGAGTTGAGCTTGACTCCATCCTCAACCCGAAAAGGCCCCACAAGCTCATCTTTGATGATACCAGCCCAAACCAGTACTCCACCTCCACCTTGCTGGCGTCTGAGTCGGACTGGAGCTCTCTGCCCTTTACCAATCCAGCCACGGGCCCATCTATCTGGCCCATCAAGACTCACTCTCATTTGATCAGTCCATAAAACCTTAAAAAAATCATTCTTGAGATATTTCTTGGCCCAGTCTTGACGTTTCAGCTTGTGTGTCTTGTTCAGTGGTGGTCGTCTTTCAGCCTTTCTTACCTTGGCCATGTCTCTGAGTATTGCACACCTTGTGCTTTTGGGCACTCCAGTGATGTTGCAGCTCTGAAATATGGCCAAACTAGTGGCAAGTGGCATCTTGGCAGCTGCACGCTTGACTTTTCTCAGTTCATGGGCAGTTATTTTGCGCCTTGGTTTTTCCACACGCTTCTTGCGACCCTGTTGACTATTTTGAATAAAACGCTTGATTGTTCGATGATCACGCTTCAGAAGCTTTGCAATTTTAAGAGTGCTGCATCCCTCTGCAAGATATCTCACTATTTTTGACTTTTCTGAGCCTGTCAAGTCCTTCTTTTGACCCATTTTGCCAAAGGAAAGGAAGTTGCCTAATAATTATGCACACCTAATATAGGGTGTTGATGTCATTAGACCACACCTCTTCTCATTACAGAGATGCACATCACCTAATATGCTTAATTGGTAGTAGGCTTTCGAGCCTATACAGCTTGGAGTAAGACAACATGCATAAAGAGGATGATGTGGTCAAAATACTAATTTGCCTAATAATTCTGCACTCCCTGTACATGTTAAGGTCCTTTAATCTTTCCTGGTAAGTTTTATCCTGCAATCCATGTACTAGTTTAGTAGCTCTTCTCTGAACTCTCTCCAAAGTCTCAATATCCTTCTGGAGATATGGTCTCCAGTACTGAGCACAATACTCCAAATGAGGTCTCACTAGTGCTCTGTAGAGCGGCATGAGCACCTCCCTCTTTCTACTGGTAATTCCTCTCCCTATACACCCAAGCATTCTGCTAGCATTTCCTGCTGCTCTATGACATTGTCTGCCTACCTTTAAGTCTTCTGAAATAATGATCCCTAACTCCCTTTCCTCAGATACTGAGGTTAGGACTGTATCACTGATTTAATATTCTGCTCTTGGGTTTTTACGCCCCAGGTGCATTATCTTGCACTTATCAACATTAAATTTTAGTTGTCAGATTTTTGATTATTCCTCTAGTTTTCCTAAATCCTTTTCCATTGGGTGTATCCCTCCAGGAACATCAACCCTGTTACAAATCTTTGTGTCATCAGCAAAAAGACACACCTTACCATCGAGGCCTTCTGCAATTTCGCTGATAAAGATATTAAACAATATGGGTCCCAGAACAGATCCCTGAGGTACCCCCCTGGTAACAAGACCTTGGTCTGAATATACTCCATTGACTACAACCCTCTGTTTCCTGTCCCTCAGCCACTGCCTAATCCATTCAACAATATGGGAGTCCAAGCCCAAAGACTGCAATTTATTGATAAGCCTTCTATGTGGGACAGTATCAAAAGCCTTACTAAAGTCTAGATAAGCGATGTCTACTGCACCTCCTCCATCTATTATTTTAGTCACCCAATCAAAAAAATCAATAAGATTAGTTTGACATGATCTCCCTGAAGTAAACCCATGCTGTTTTTCATCTTTCAATCCATGGGATTTTAGATGTTCCACAATCCTCTCCTTAAGTATAGTTTCCATTAATTTCCCCACTATTGATGTCAGGCTTACTGGCCTATAGTTGCCCGATTCCTCCCTACTACCTTTCTTGTGAATGGGCACAATATTTGCTAATTTCCATTCTTCTGGGACGACTCCTGTTGCCAGTGATTGGTTAAATAAATCTGTTAATGGTTTTGCTAGTTCCCCGCTGAGCTCTTTTAATAGCTTTGGGTGTATCCCATCAGGCCCCTGTGACTTATTTGTATTAATTTTAGACAGCTGACTTAGAACCTCTTCCTCTGTAAAGACACATGCATCAAAAGATTCATTAGTCTTCTTTCCTAACTGAGGTCGTTTTTCTTCATTTTCCTTTGTAAAAACTGAACAGAAGTATTCATTGAGGCAGTCAGCTAGTTCTTTATCTTCTTCAATATACCTTACTTCCTTTGTTTTTAATTTGGTAATTCCTTGTTTTTGTTTCCTTTTTTCATTTATGTATCTGAAGAATGCCTTATCGTCTTTTTTTCCTGACTGAGCTAATTTCTCTTCTGCCTGTGCTTTAGAAGCTCTTATAACTTGTTTGGCCTCTCTCTGCCTAATCTTATAAATTTGCCTGTCATCCTCGTTTTTTTTTATTTTTATAATTCCTAAATGCTATCTTTTTGTTTTTAATGATTTTGGCCACTTCTGCTGAGTACCACAGTGGTCTCTTCCTTTATTTGCTTAATTAAATTTTCTGTTGCCTTCAATAGTGCCACTTTTAAGTAGTCCCATTTCTCCTGGACTCCAATGAAACTGTTCCAATCTGATAGGGACTCGTATACCACTAATCTAATTTTAGAAAAGTCAGTTTTTCTAAAATCTAAAACTTTTGTTTTTGTGTGGTGTGACTCAGTCACTGTACTTATAGTAAACCACACTGACTGGTGATCACTAGATCCCAAGCTTTCCCCTACAGTAATATCGTATACCAAATTCCTATTTGTGAATACTAAATCTAAAATGGCCTCCTTCCGGGTTGGATCCTCAACTACTTGCTGTAGAGATAATCCCAGTAGGGAATTTAGAATATCTGGTCTTCTGTCAGAACTAGCTATTTTGGTTTTCCAGTTTACATCTGGAAGATTGAAGTCTCTCATAATGATAACTTCCCCCTTCAATGTCATTTTAGCTATTTCCTCAACTAGTATATCATCTAATTCTTTGACTTGGCTAGGTGGTCTATATATCACACCTACACAAGTTACCTTATGATTATCAAGCTGCAAGGTATCCCAAACTGACTCTAAATTGTTCTCGCTAACTTGTATCAAATTAGATTTTATGCTATCTTTCACATACAGGGCCACCCCTCCCCCCTTCTTGCCTTCTCTGTCTTTCCTGTATAGAGAGAACCCTGGTATTGATATATCCCAGTCATTACTCCCCTTGAACCACGTCTCAGTAACAGCCACTATATCTATATTCTCAGATGCCATTATAGCCTCAAGTTCATTGATCTTATTCCCTAAACTGCGATCATTTGTAGACAAGAATCTGAGCTTGTCATTTCTTAACCTTTGTGCTACTGGCATCTTCTGGCATTGTTCCGGGGGGCAGTTGGACTGCTGGATTATCACTCTTTTGCCCCCCTTTCCTAGTTTAAATGTTCCTTAGCAAATACTTGGAACTGTTCACCGAGGACATTCGTTCCCTTGAGAGAAAGATCCAAACCATCTTTCTTGTACAGTTCTTTTCCATTCCAACAAGAGCTAACATGAGACACAAAGCCAAACCCTTGGTTCAGACACCATTCACCAAGCCATACATTGAATTCCTTAATGCGCATCTTCCTGTCATGCTGAAGGTTATGCACAGGCAAAACTGCAGAGAATGAAACAGTTGATGCAACCTCCCGTATATCCTTTCCAAGTGTGTGAAAAGCTTCTTTCACCTTTGAAACCTCATTGCAAGCCAGATCGTTTGTTCCAAGATGGACAATAACATCCACTTCCCTTTCCTGCTTTGCTTGCCTAACAATATTAAGGATCCGTCGTCTATCCCTGCTAGCGGTAGCACCAGGGAGACATCTCACAACACCATTCTCCTCAAACTTCACACCTCTTATGATGGAATCGCCCACCAACAGCTGCTTACTATCAATCCTCACCTTCCCCTTTTTGTCTTTGGCTGCAGTCTTGCATACTTTAGGCATGGGAGATGATTGTTTCTCACCCACTGTGCTTGAGCCATGCTCCATGTTGCTCTTGCACTTTGAAAGTGCTGCAAATGAATTATGGAGAGCCACAGACTGTGGGACATGTCTTCTATCCACAACTCTCAGTCTACCAGAACCTACAGTAACCCATCTTCTATTTCTAGGGGGCCTCTGTGGCAGTGGCATTGCAATGTTCTCAGCCTGAGTTTGTTTAATGGTTAATTTACAAATCTCATATTTTAAAAAGGAAATTTCCTGCTGCATTATGGAGAGCTGTCTACAGATCAGACAGTATCCAAACCTCTGAAGAGTGGAACCTGAAATAAAAGCACAACAATTCCTTCACAGAACCAGGTCTGCCATTGTAAAGATGGGAAAGATTTTAAACAAACAAATCTTACTTGTTTAGATTGTATCCACCTCCAGATTACCTCCTGAGTATCTCCTGAATATCTCCAATGCACTTATAAAAAGCAGCACAGTCTGAAACAGTGTAGGCCTGAATTCAATATTGGTGCACCAAATGGCAGTATTATAAATCTCTGAATCTAACCCAAAGGAATTAAGGGTGTATCTCACAATGACATCTGCATTAAAGGCTGGCAACAATTTTTTTTGGGCCCAAACGAGTTGTTTGTTTAACAACTGAATTTGACGACAGTATATAAGCCTGTAATTTCACACGTGCTGATGCTGCAAGGCCTGAAAATAGTGTTTTTTGTCAAAAAAGTGTGTTTTTAAAACCCCAGAAAATGATGGGTGTATTTCTAGCTTAAATTGCACACTGACTAATCTAGATGTTGAAGATTGCCAAAAAAGTGGTTTTTTTTGGTAACAGAATATGAAAGCTGTATATATTAAACTTGAATTTAACACTTGCTGATCAGGAAAATACAGTTTTTTGACGAAAAAAAGTGTGTTTTTCAAACCCCAGAAAATGATGGGTGTATTTCTAGCTTACATTGCACACTGACTAATCCAGATGTTGTAGATTGCCAAAAATGAGTTTTTTTGGTAACAGAATATGAAAGCTGTATATATTAAACTTGAATTTAATACTTGCAGATCATGAAAATACAGTTTTTTTTTTTTTTAAAGTGTGTTTTTCAAACCCCAGAAAATGATGGGTGTATTTCTAGCTTAAATTGCACACTGACTAATCCAGATGTTGTAGATTGCCAAAAATGTGTTTTTTTGGTAACAGAATATGAAAGCTGTATATATTAAACTTGAATTTAACACTTGCAGATCATGAAAATACAGTTTTTTGAAAAAAAAAGTGTGTTTTTCCAAACCCCAGAAAATGATGGGTGTATTTCTAGCTTAAATTGCACACTGACTAATCCAGATGTTGTAGTTTGCCCAAAAAATTGTGATTTGCAATGTCCCAAAAGCTCAGATGCAGTGCTGGTGCACTGAGCTTGCATAAAATGGCCACCGTCGCCCACCTAACTAACAGAATTATAAAAGTTAGTTTTATTTGGTCAATGAGCTCAGGGCAGGGTAAAACGATTGTGCCCTGCACCCACACAACTATTTCTCTGTAGATCGCTGAGTTAGATTCTCTCCTATTCTCTCCCTGAAATCACAAGTCCAGCAGCATCCTCTCCCTACACTTGTAACAGCAGAGTGACGTGCAGCGCTATGTGACTCAAGCTTATATAGAGCCTGGGTCACATGCTGCTCTGGCCAATTACAGCCATGTCTAAGGTCAGACAGTTAACCCCTTGTTGATTGGCTGCTCTGCAGCCTTTCAAAAAGCGCCAAGAAAGCGCCAAACACCGAACCCGAACTTTTACTGAAATGTTCGGGTTCAGGGTCCAAAAATCCTAAAGTTCGGTACGAACCCGAACTTTACAGTTCGGGTTCGCTCAACCCTATAGAAGACCTCTCGGCTTTTTTTTCTGTAGAAAGGGCACACTGGATCCCGGGAAGAAGACCTCCTCCGGGAGCCCCCCCAGGACGATCTTAGCCAGATTGATGTCTCAAAAAGATAGGGATCTGATCTTGAGGAGGAAAAGGGATATTAATGAATTGATGTATTATGATAATAGGATAGAAATTTACCTGGATTATTCAAAAACACGCAAGATAAACGTAGGGAATTCCGAGAGGTAAAAAAGAAGTTAGCCCTTGCAAAAATTAAGTACTCTATGATGTATCCAGCAACATTGCGGCTTATACACTCACCTAAAGAATTATTAGGAACACCTGTTCTATTTCTCATTAATGCAATTATCTAGTCAACCAATCACATGGCAGTTGCTTCAATGCATTTAGGGGTGTGGTCCTGGTCAAGAAAATCTGAACTCCAAACTGAATGTCAGAATGGGAAAGAAAGGTAATTTAAGCAATTTTGAGTGTGGCATGGTTGTTGGTGCCAGACGGGCCGGTCTAAGTATTTCCCAATCTTCTCAGTTACTGGGATTTTCACGCACAACCATTTCTAGGGTTTGCAAAGAATGGTGTGAAAAGGGAAAAACATCCAGTATGCGGCTGTCCTGTGGGCAAAAATGCCTTGTGGATGCTAGAGGTCAGAGGAGAATGGGCCGACTGATTCAAGCTGATAGAAGAGCAACGTTGACTGAAATAACCACTCGTTACAAAGGAGGTATGCAGAAAAGCATTTGTGAAGCCACAACACGCACAACCTTGAGGCGGATGGGCTACAACAGCAGAAGACCCCACCGGGTACAACTCATCTCCACTACAAATAGGAAAAAGAGGCTACAATTTGCACAAGCTCACCAAAATTGGACTGTTGAAGACTGGAAAAATTTTGCCTGGTCTGATGAGTCTCGATTTCTGTTGAGACATTCAAATGGTAGAGTCCGAATTTGGTGTAAACAGAATGAGAACATGTATCCATCCTCTGATGGCTACTTCCAGCAGGATAATGCACCATGTCACAAAGCTCGAATCATTTCAAATTGGTTTCTTGAACATGACAATGAGTTCACTGTACTAAAATGGCCCCCACAGTCACCAGATCTCAACCCAATAGAGCATCTTTGGGATGTGGTGGAACGGGAGCTTCGTGCCCTTGATGTGCATCCCTCAAATCTCCATCAACTGCAAGATGCTATCCTATCAATATGGGCCAACATTTCTAAAGAATGCTATCAGCACCTTGTTGAATCAATGCCACGTAGAATTAAGGCAGTTCTGAAGGCAAAAGGGGGTCCATGTCACGGATGGTGTAACAGAAAACTAGAAGACACAAATGAAGATCCGACTGACTTGATCCAAAACTAAGGACCCAACGGGTAAACCCTGTAACAACGCTAGCTCTCTCCCTAACTGCTCAGCCTATGCAAAAATCTCAATGGTAGAAATTTGCATACCCTCGTTCCTCGACTGTATGACACCTGAACACCCTATAATAGTGAGGGGACACGACCACCGGCTCCCTACACTTAATACGGAGGGAGTCAGGGTCACCTCGGATCAAGCAAACAGGAAAACAAAGATAAATTAACAGACTTATCTGTAGAAGCATCAGTTGTAGCATCCAACATGCACACACTCCAGGAAGTTGTATAAACCGCAAAGTGATGCAGTATGGGGGGGGGGGATTTAAAGGGATGCAATCAGTGCAACTAGATAACAGCTGAGAGGGAAACGAGATGACAAAACGAAAGCAAAACAAAAGAACCTCAAGCAGGAGGTTCTAAAGAACGTCTGTCAGAGCTTCACAGATGTCTGGCGGTGACAGTCCAACACCGTATTAGTATGGTGTTCCTAATAATTCTTTAGGTGAGTGTATATCATGAGAAGACCCTTTTTTTCCTAGACTGAATGATTTAGAGTCATGGGAGGGGATTGCTAATTGATATGGATAAATACTAACGAGGCGGTAGGGGAGTGGGGCTAAGGGGGAGGAGGGCAGATAGGTAGAGGTTATCTGTGGTGGTTCACCCAGGTGACCAGTGCAGGGGAGGGCAGGGTAAGAGGGGAGGGCAGGGTAAGGGGGGAGGGGAGGTATGGGGAGGTAACTCATTATCTCGGGGCTCATATAAATCGGACAGGTGGGGGGAGTATAGACAAGTGAACATAAGCCACAGCTTTTGGAGATTTTTAGTGCCATGACAGAGAGGATATTGACATGGATCGTTAGGGGCCTTGCGGATAGGAATAAAAGGGTAATCATCTTTGTTTTAATTAGTAAGCATCTTCCGGTGATAGTGGGACTGGTAGAAACCCATCTGATTCTGGAAAAAATTTCCTATATGAAAAAGAAATGGGCACAAGCAGAGTATCTTTCATGTTTCTCATCTTTTTCTCGAGGAGTTAGCGTTTACATTCATAAAAGAGTACAGCATGAGCTTATTAGTCACAAAATTGAAAGAGAGGGTAGATATGTGTTTCTCCACTGTCGGTGGTTTCAAGTTACTTGTATATTCTCCTTTGTTTACATCCCCCCTCCCTTTTCATTAATTACTTTCTCTCATCTCTTTGAGTTTATTAGTCAAAAAGATGATTGTATACTACTGGGGGACTTTAATAGTGTAATGACTAGTGGGTTGGACAGGATCTCTTCTGTCTTAGGAAACAGTACTAGAACAAGTGGAGCGACGTTATTATTCAATGTGTGCCAAGAAGTGGCCCTAATTGATATCTGGTGCCATTTATATGAAGATCTAAAACTATTTTCCTGTTATAGTCGCTAAATTTTATTGATAGGATTTTGCGTATGAAATATGAAGCCCACTCGGTCTCAGACCATTCTCCAATCCTCCTATTAATAAAAATACATGAAAAACCTTTTATGTCTCAGAACTTTAGACTTAATCCGTATTGGTTTAATATAATTAAGGACCAGGGAAAAATAAGTGATGAGATAGAAGAATTTTAGTTAATGAATTTTGGTTCTACACAGGTCCAATATATCTGTGACGCTTTAAAGGCCTTTGTTCGTGGTATCTTTTTTTCTAGAATTAAAACAGCTAAATCCACTTATGCCAAAAAAGAGACCGCACTCGAGCGTCGGATAAATACCCTTCAAACAGTAGTCATTATTGATAAAAGTATAGATACTCAACAGAAATTATTAAAAGCGAGGGAGGAATTCAATCGGCATCTCCTGGAGAAAAGTCAACATAAAATGTTTTTTTCTGGTCAGAGACAGTTTTGTGAGGCAGGCAAGCCAGGGCTATTGTTTGCCGCACTTATTCAAAGTTAACAGAAACTTACTATTATTAAAGGTATTAGATTAAGTAATGGAGGGATATGCGCTGATATCGAAGATATTAAACAAGAGTTTCTGAGCTATTTTTCCTCCCTGTATAAATCAGAGTTTGCTGGGCTAAACATTGATTTTAAATCTTTTCTGGATAAAATTGCTTTACCTGCTCTATCAGGGGGGATAGAAATGCGCTAGAGACCCCCATTTTACTGCGCGAATTAGAAGATGTGGTCAGGTCAATTAAAGTTAATACTGCACCAGGTGCTGATGGTCTCCCTTTTGAATTGTATTGGCGATACAGTGGGGTTCTACTGCCTCATTTATTATATCTGCTAAATGTTTCTTGGAGTGAGGACTGTTTACCCCCCTCAATGTTAGAGGCCATCATCACCTTGGTCCTGAAAAAGGGAAAGGATGAAATGGAAATGGGATCTTATAGACCCATTTCCCTACTTAATACAGATTACAAAATATGTGCAAAAGTATTAGCTAACAGGCTCAAACGAGTAATTACTAAGCTAACCCATCCTGACCAAACATGATTCATCCCAAAGCATTCAGCCCAGACCAATATTCGAAGGGTCATGATGAATATTAATTTGGGAGAAGGGGAGGACCGCTCCATCCTGTTATTGGACGCTGCTAAGGCCTTTGACAGGGTGGAGTGGAACTTCCTATGGGAGGTAATGGATAAAATTAATTTTGGTCCTATTTTTATTCAATGGATTAAGTTATTAAATAATCACCCCAAGGCGCGGATAAACTTAAATGGTACATGGACGGACACATTTGATCTTCAGGCGGGCACTAGACAGGGTTGCCCCTTATCCCCTCATTTGTTTGCTATATTTTTAAAACCTCTCGCATGCAGAGTTAGACAAGATGACCAGATACGAGGGTTTGGAGGGCAGGATCTGCAAGACAAAAGTAGTCTTTATGCAGATGATGTCCTTATATATTTAAAAGACGAATATCATGCCCTTCCCCATGTTATGACAATCATTAACGAATTTGGCATACTTTCAGGCTATGAAGTGAACTGGTTGAAATCGGCTATACTTCTTTTAAACAAGTTGCCCCCAACTAAAGTTTCTGAGGTTAAGTGTCTATCCCTAACAGATTCATTGGATTATCTGGGTGTCAGGATAGGTCCTTCGTTGGTGGATTACACCAAATTGAACATCAACCCACTGATAGATAGAGTTAAAAATAAAATCTGAGTGTGGGAAAAATTGACGTTGGGCCAGGCAGATAGGATTGCCTAATTAAAATGGTATTACTCCCACAGATTTTATATTGATTTTATATTGTTGGATTAACGACTCCTATTTTAAAACACTGGAGAAATGGTTTAATGAATTAATTTGGGGCAAAAAGAGAGTTTGTATAAAGCAGCAATATCTCTGGCTAGCTGTGGAGAACGGGGGACTATATCTACCCTTTGTTCGGGGCTACTATTTGGTGGCCCAGATCCAATGGTACTTAAATGGATTAGACAATATATTCCCACAGCTGATCAGAGATTATAGGGGAAGTCAGCGTGATGTATTGAGTATATTAGAAACCGGTTATCTGGGTGAAGGAAGGGAAAAATGTATAATAAGTCACTCAATGCAATTAGTTTGGAATACACTTAAATCAATTTTGGGATCACTGCTACACTCAAATACATGCCTTTATGGTATAATTTTAATCAAAATGAATTTATTAAAATTAATGATGTTATGTTTTGGGAAAAGTATGGATTTACTAGAATTTCACCTCTAGTATATGGGGGAAATATTAGGAGTATAGAGGATATATTTGGTGGCACTGAGGTTAGTTTTTTGTTAAAATATAAATATTATCAGATTAAACACGCTTTTGATAGCACTAGAGACAAAGCTAGCTTTTTAGTTAAATCACATGATTTTATGGATTGGTGCTATAATGTGAATCAGAATAGGGTGTCTATCTCACAGATTTATAGTAAATTGAGAATAGAAATGGGTAGGACTAATAGGTTCAAAAGTGAAATAAAATGGCTTCAAGATATAGGAAATAATAAAACACTTAATTGGGCGTCTATATACAAAAATATTAGGAAAATATCTTTCTCCGCGAATCATAGACTAATCCAGTTTAGAATCCTACACCGGTTATACTATACCCCGTCTTCGCTTTCTAGGTTTTATAATAACATTGTAGATAGATGCCGGAGATGTAATAGTCAACAAGTGGATTTTGTCCATCTCATCTGGTCATGTCCTGCAATTCAGTCCTTTTGGAAAAATATATTTTCCGAGTTGAATGGGTGCTGTTCTTCTAACTATGATAGAGATATCTCAATTTCTGTCCTAGGTATTCCCCTTTTTGATAGACTAGGACGTGAAAATATATTCTGGATGAAAGCTTTGATGCTTGCCAGGGTCATAATTGCCAGAAATTGGGGCTCAAGTAGCCCCCTGGAAGTAGCAGAAAGGTGCCAACTTGTATCAAAAGTGAACAACTATGAGAGCTTTGTTATCCAAGAGAAACGAAAGCCAAAAGTATGTTGATGACCCTGGCTGTTAGAAGGACCTTTAGACCTGTCCGTGGTGTGTGGCACCCAATGAGGTTGGGTGGGGGTGGGTAGGGTTGAAGGGGAAAGAGAGGGTTAAGTAATGGCTATATACTGCTTATTTATGATGTACTGTTTTCCTTTTTGATAAATTAGAGACTCTGGAATAATTTATTGTAACCATGAATAAGCAGGAGACCTGAATGTTTTTTTTTTTTTTATTGAACGATGGTTTATATAAATGAAAAGGAAAGTAATTTAAAAAAAGGTGGTTTTTCTGCCTGTCTGCCCATGTACAAACTCTCCCTATTTACCAACTGATCCTGCACTGACCTCGTACTTGTTTTATGTAAACGATCAAAGTGTGCCTGTCATGACCTCAGATTTGTTTCATGGATACAAACTAACTTTGCTTGGCCTGACCTTGGCCTGTTTCCTGACTACAAGTATCAAATGGGTCAGCTTCCAACTACACTTGAACTATTCATAGAGGTAGTGGCCTGTTGGATATGGTCCTCTGAAGACCATATCCCTTTATAGCGGTTAAAGGGTGAAAAACAGGAGAGCGCCAAGATAACACACTTAGGACTAGCCAAGTCAAACTGGTTAGTTGGCACAATGGGTCCATATATCCACTGTCTGTTATACTAGCATTATTCTGGCCAGTATTGTGTAACTGTATGATCATCGTGAGAATAGGGTGTGGTCACAAAAAGGGTCTGTCACTCTGGAGAACCTATCCTGTTCTGCATTACATACACAACACATTGATTAGGCTGGATTGACACTGTGTAATGCTTATTTTTCCATGTGGTGTCACTGCAGGAAAACTAAGCACGTGCTGCCAAGTCTCCCCACAGATTGCAGCTGATCCCTAAGAATTTTTGCAAGAAGGCTCTTTCTAATGTGTTTATTGTTGAGACCCTTCTAAGAAAGTAGAAATTGTCCAATGCAGACAACCCTTTTAAAAGACAAATCTAATCAAAACTGTAATTGTGTTATGCTCAATGCAGGCCTAAGGAAGCAGTGCATGACTGTTATTGAATGTTCGTGTCCTTGTCTTGGGGGCACTCACAAGTAGTGATGCAGAATGTATTAATACACATGATATTTATAGTAGTCTGGGGGTGATTGCCCTCAGACATCATATCAGCCAGTATTGGAGAGGAGTCATTCGTACTCTCGAACAGATGAATCACTTGAAATGTTTGCAGAAAATCTGTTACACTACAAATACATGCAGAGTCTCTTCATATTCTAAATATTGGTGATTAATCACTTGCATATATCTTTAATCCTTGGCATAAGGAGGAACAGTAGAATGCACAACAGAATTGAATTGTGTGGATACACTGATATATGTGTGCAGACAACTATGTTTCATGTGAATGGCAGTCCTATATGGGCTCAACTGACTTGGAGGCCGTTCAACAACATGCTGCAGGAGATCTACAACCCTGGAGAATGGGGTAAAGTATTCAACTGCATGATCTCTATTGAAAAGGATACCATAATAGGGTCCTCTAAAATGATTATCTCAACCAGAAAATCTATATAATGGAGTTGTGTGTTTGCATCAAGTGGGAATGCCATGATAGCTAGTGTTGATCGAGCATGCTCGGCCGAACACCAGTTTGGCTCGAGCATCTCAATGCTCGACACATGGCAGCCAATAAACGTGCATGTAAGTACTGTCCTCACTGTAATGCATAGCCATGTTGGTTACTGGCATTACAGTGATTGGCTGGACGGAACTCATCATCGGGTGAAAAATAGCACTCGATGACGCGTGTTCGGCTCAGTCTTAGTCAGGGAGAGCTGTGCTGAGGAAGGGACAGACAGTGTAGGGAGTAATATACGAATACATGTATTAGAAAAACTTTTCAGAGACCCAGAAGTCTTTTTAAGGACTATTTTTAGAGCAAACTGCGCTAAATTGCTAAAACTTTACAGACCCAAAAGTCATTTTAAGGACTGTTGTGCATGGCAGCAAAATCTATTTTTAGTGCATTCTGCGATAAATAGCGTGCAATAGTTAGGCCGCGACATTAGCTGCGCCACATCTCCAGTGTAAAGTGTGCACATCCAAAAAATATCTGTTACATCCAGTGTCCCTTTTCCGTAGACGGTGTCCGCTGCGGACAGTGACATTAGCTGCGCCACATCTCCAGTGTAAAGTGTGCGCATCCAAAAAATATCTGGGATATCCAGAGTACTTTTTCCGTAGACAGTGTCAGCTGCGGACAGTGACATTAGCTGCGCCACATCTCCAGTGTAAAGTGTGCGCATCCCAAAAATATCTGTGACATACAGTGTACTTTTTCAATAGACGGTGTCCGCTTCTGACAGTGACTTTACCAGTACCACATCTGCAGTGTAACGTGTGCCCTGAAAAAATGTATCTGTGACATACAGTGTGCGTTTTCCGTAGACGGTGTCTGCTGCGGACAGTGACATTACCAGCGTCACATCTGCAGTGTAACGTGTGCGCAGAAAAAATGGATCTGTGACATACAGTGTACTTTTTCAATAGACGGTGTCCGCTTCTGGCAGTGACATTACCAGTGCCACATCTGCAGTGTAACATGTGCGCTGAAAAAGTTTATATGTGACATACAGTGTACTTTTTCAATAGACGGTATCCGCTTCTGGCAGTGACATTACCTGGGCCTCATCTGCAGTGTAAAGTGTGCACTGAAAAAATGTATCTGTGACATACAGTGTACTTTTTCCGTAGACGCTGCAGACAGTGACATTACCGGTGGTATCTCTCCTGTATAACGTTTCCTCATCCCAAATACCTGTGACATTCCCTGTAATCTTTGATTAGCCGCTGGTGACAGCATTGATATTATCTGTGGGATATGTCCTATGTGACGTTTCCACACACCAAATACCTTTTTAAATTTGTTTGCACATACACTTCCAAATCCTACGCTACTGTACGTGTGACAGACTTTCCAGCATATATAACATTTAATATGAAAAAGGCGAGCAGTAAGGGATGTGGCAGTGGCCGTGATGCTGATGGTGCACGCAGAGGCCGTGGTCCTTGACGCGGTGAAACTGTGCCTGCTGCCAGAGCACAAGGAAAGCAATCATCCACGATACCTAGCTTCATGTCCCAGGCACGGTATTGGGGGGTAGCTTCAAGAGGTTCTCTGGGTTTTTTCATATTAATGACCTATCCTTAGGATAGGTTATCAATATTAGATTGGTAGGGGTCTGACACCCAGCACTCCCGATGATCAGCTGTTTGAGGAGCGTGCGCTGTGTGCACGTGCTGTATCCCTTCTGTCTTCCTGCTCTGCTGCTGTATGTCTATGGGACAGCAGCAGTGAACAGCACGTGCCATCTCCTCAAGCAGCTGATCGGCGGGGGTGTCAGACATCGGACTGTGTTTTTAGTACATTATTACAAGATGTGGGCCCCCCCTTTTGATTTTGCCCAGGGCCACATTTTGTCTAAAACCGGCCCTCCCAATGGGTTGCTCAATTTCCTGTCATTATTTTGAACTCTTCAGCAATTTTTTGGAGTGGGTTTTTAAGATAGAAATGGGTAACATTTTTGCTGCGCATTATTTGGATGACTCTTTGTTTATTGGTCTGGATGGTTCCAAGGTATGCACTAGAGAACTTTTTTCTTTTCATTACTTAATGATGTTGTTTGATGTACCTTTGGCCGAGGATAAAACTGAAGGTCCGATGTGTAGCCTTTCCTTTTTTAGGTATCAAGATAGATATGGAAAGAATGTTGCTCAGTCTTCCCACGGATAAATTAGCTTGCCTACGAGCTGACATAGTAAATTGGTTAGACTACAGCAAGATTTCCCTTTGTGAATTAAAATCATTTTTAGGTCAGTTAGACTACATGTAGACTTTTTCCTATGGGCTGTGTTTTTTCCCACCGGTTAGCGATGTCAATATTGAGGGTCACAAAACCTCACTATTTTTTTCAGTTACCAGAAGCTTTGAATAATGATTGGCTTATGTGGCACTCATTCCTGGTTTCCTATGATGGGATATATTGATGTTGTTTGATGTACCTTTGGCCAAGGATAAAACTGAAGGTCCAATATGTAGCCTTTCCTTTTTTAGGTATCAAGGTAGATATGGAAAGAATGTTGCTCAGTCTTCCCATGGATACATTAGCTTGCCTACGAGCTGACATAGTAAATTGGTTAGACTACAGCAAGATTTCCCTTTGTGAAGCTTTGAATGATGATTGGCTTATGTGGCACTCATTCCTGGTTTCCTATGATGGGATATATTGTGTTCCGTAAAGTGAACTAAATAACGAGGATTTTCAGCATTTTGTGTACACCTTGTACTCACGGTTATGGTGCGACCAAGTAATTGGGTTCAAAAAGGTCTAAATAAGGATATCATTTTGTTGGACATTCTCCCCATAGTCACTGTGGTTGATGGGTCATAACATGAGAAACAAGAGCGTTAAGTTTTTGTCAGAGAAGGACGGTACAGTTCTAGCTATCAACAAACTAACTTTGCACTCACTCATGATCATCTAATGCCTTTGCTGCGTAATGAGGTGACTTTCTCAATGTGGACCAGCCATGGTAAGGCATGGTCTGAAATGGCTGTCTGGAGCAGATGAGTCTGTGGTTCTGAATGTTGGTTACTGTAGAGATCTTAACTTCTCTTACTTGTCTAGTTTACAGGATGGTGGTTATTCAGCAGCTGTAGGGCAAAAATGTTTGGCTGGAGTATCTTTTGCATTAAAGTTAAAGGGGTTGGTCACTTTCTGGTTATTGTTTACCAATGTCTGTATAAGATGATTATATGACACTTACTAATATAGGCTTTGTTGAAATTTTGACTTTGACTACTTTGTTGCTTTCTTTCCTGAACTGGTAGTAATATGGTCTGAGGTAATTTCTCGTGTCTTGTGGTGTGGCGCATGTAACTATGAAGCCATCGAGAGAGCCAGCTGCCACTTTTATATGCGGGTGTCTAGACATGCTCAATCTCATGGAGGGGTGGTTATCCGCCATCCCCAGCCCATCACGGCGGTGGTGGAGGGTCAAGTGAGGTGATCTCCAGCAATGCTGATGATGTTATATTTAATAAGACAAGGCTTTCATATTTCAATAAAGCTGTGACCACCTTCTCTTTAAACCACAAGTTTCTGTCTGTGCCTTGTTGGGTTTGGTGTTTTTAAGGGAGTTTCCACGCTTAGAGAGGTTTTTTCAATTCCTGCAGTCTTTGTAAGTATTGCAGTAATTACTTCATCACTTGCTTAAAGCCTTACACTTTAATGTATACTTGTTTGGAATAGGAAGGGGGATGATTAGCACATTTGCATTATTCATTGATAACATAAACCAGGGATGATGTATATACTCACTGATGTACCACATATATGGTTGCTTGATAAAGATCATGGCTCACGTATATAGACAATGCTGTATTTGGTTGCTTGATAAAGACCATGGCTCACGTACATGGAGACTACTGTACCACATATATGGTTGCTTGATAAACATCATGGCTTGGAGACTGCTGTAGCACATATTTGGTTGTGTTATAAATACTTAAATATATCCAAAATGTCAAAAAGTTATGTTCAATAAACAGAATTACTAAATGATTGAAAGAAGAGTGCTGCAGTTTTCCTGATACAGCCCTTTATGGGGGTTATCAACCATCCAGACTCCAGAGCCTTTCGGCCCTCCAAGTCGTCAGAGGGAGGTATACTTACCTAGCCCCCACCACAGGCTTCCAGCTCCTTCTGTCCTAAAGCGGCACATGTGACCCCTGTCAAACCAGATGATGACAAGCAGGATCAGAATGCGGCAGCAGTGGGAAACCAAAGGAGCTAAAACCCTTCAGAGGGGGGTGCAGGTAAGTATGCTACCCTCTGCAGGATCAATATCGTGGGAGGGTGGTATGGCCATAAAACCTTGAAGGTGGATAACCAGCTTAACTGTAATATAAGACAAAACAGACCCAAAGGAAAGCATCAGATGAGAGGTTTAAGTTCTGGGAAATATTGCAGCAGTTGTAAAGCAAGTATGCTAATGGATCTGGTTCTTCTACAAATAGTGTGACCTCTAGTGTGCATGTTTGCATACATGCAATATACAGTACATGTTGGGCTACTTTCACATCAGCGTTTTGGCATCCGGCAGAGGATCTCAGAACTGGACCAAAACGGTTCTGTTTAGGGCAATGTATTGTGAAAGCAAGCTGCGGTTTTGTGTCCGGTCATCGAAACGGAACAAAACGGATCCGTCACTAAAAACAATGTAACTCAATGGTGTCAGATCAATTCTTTTCAGATCCTAAAAAAAAGATTTTTCACCCAATGACTTACATTGTTTTTACTGACGTATTCGGTTTGTTCCATTTCGATTTGACACAACCGCATCCTAACTGAACAGATGAATTCAAGCTCAACCTTTTTGGTCCGGTTTTGATATCTTCTGCCTGATCTCAAAACCGTAAACCAAAGCACAGATGTGAAAGTAGCCTTAGTTATATGATGGTGTATGCCCACTGTCGAGTAGTAGAAATTCAAAAGACAGCTGATAAGACAAGGTATTAGTTTAAATGTACCTTCATCACAATATATCATGTCATTAAATTCAAATTAATTTTATTAATTGATACACATTTTACACCAAAAGACATGATTTTGATTTCCCTTGCAGGTTCTACTGTTTTGGCAGCGTTCACATTTTGCTGGTCAGCAGTTCAGTGCTTCAAAATTGTTAGAAATGGCTCGTTCATTGTAAAAGGTCATTGTAACTAACTAGAATCCTGATATCCTTATTTAATCAAGATTTAATGCCTCCATACATATCAGTATATTGGTTAACAAATCAATGTATATGGGGAAATCCCTCTCCTCTGATAGATGATGTTGAGTTAGAGAAGGATAAGACAAAATATTTTTTTCTTTATCTATCGCTAAAGAAAGTAATCCGCCACCACAAGTGTCTGACAATAGTTTTCTCCTCTGTCCCTTAAAAACATAGACACCCTTAGCCGAGCCAAGCATATATGTGTATGGGCAAGTCGGGAGAGATTCAGTAACTGTGGGCCACATGCCCAGCTCTCTCCAATCACTTCTATGGGAGTCCTGAAAATAGTAAGCATCCATACTCACAGATATCCCTTAAATGTCGCTCTTTTGTAGCAGTAAATAAGCAGACTTTAAAAAAAAAAGTGCACAGGACAGATAGATCCCAATAACTCCAGAATCCTATTACTGCTAGTATTCTGACTGGGTAAGCTGAGGCAGCAAGGCTGTATCTAATAATGATAGAGCTTTTTGGCTGGCATAGTCAAGGGATCTGTTGCAGGGATAGTCAGGGGGCACTGTGATGAAACACTGTGGCTTGCAATGTGATAAGACACTGTGGCACTGATACATATTTAGAAGTCATTATGGCTTCTAGCATAATCAGGCACTGTGGCTGGAATAGTCAGGGGGAATTGGCTGGCAATGTAATAGGACACTGTGGTTGGCAATGTTATAAGGCATGTTGCTTGCATAGTCAGGGCACACTATGGTTGGAAATGTTATGGGGTATTGACTTTTGTATTGTGTCTGTGCTGCATCAGCTGTATATTATCCATAGGATATATACAGTAAAATTGTATTTTTTATTTTTATGCCTGTTATTGTGGGTGCATCTTATGGTCCAGTGCATCTTATAGTCATAATATTTTTTTGCATACATCTAGTTTTGAAAAGCAGTTTATCTAAATGAGGGAAATTGTTATGTGGAACTGTTTTTTTGCCAGTGTTACTTTTGTTTTAAATAAAATCAGAGAAATTAAAAGGGTTCTCTGGCCGTTTCAAAAGTTCTAAGAACACCCAGAATGGTGTACAATAATTAAAGAAATAATACTTACCTCACCGATCCCCCGCTGTTCCAGCTGCAACAATAATTTATGTATTATTTTATACCATTCTGAATAGTTGACTTTTTTAAATTAAGTCGTCGAACAATCCCTTTAAAAAACAAATTTGAGCTATTGGCATAGCTAAATGAGGTGTAGAAGGTACAATCATATCTGAATCTGGGAACTAAGATGAGCCAGGGTGGTCGTCATATGAAAATGCAGTGCGTGTGGAGGGGCAAAAAAAAAATAAAAAAAAATATATATATATATATTATAGTGATCAGTCTTTTGCTTTTTGCCTTCATGTGTTTGCGCTGTATTTCACTAGCGCATACCAGCATCTGCAACAAAAAGGATAGGCAACCAATATGAGATAGACCCTGCTCAAAACCCCTCACTTCTGCCTATCAGCTTGGCCTCATCAACCAGGATATTGAATGAATATAGCTTTCATAGCTTGGAATCATCAACATAGATATAGAGTGAATATTAATAATAAACTATATTTGTTGGTCTGTCTCTAATTAGACTACCCAAAAAATGATCGGGCATATCATTCAACTGTCATCATTATAATACCACAAAAAACCTATGTGACCAAGTGGACTTTCTTGACTAGATCTTATCATCCCCCAAGGTAAAGAGGTTTTGCAGGAATAGAATATTGATGACTTATAATCAAGAGAGGTCATCAATATCTGACTGCTGGGGATCTGACTTCTCCTGGTGATCAGTTGAAGAGGCCACGGTGCTCCAGTGAGTGCTGTGGCCTCTTCCTAGGTCAGTGACGTCACGTTCATAGGTCACATGGCCTATGGCCATCTCAGCCCCATTCAAGTGAATGAGCCTGGGCTGCAATACCAAGCACAGACAGTACACAGTGTACCGCGCTGTGCTTAGTATACTGTGTATACACTGGAGTCCTGTGGACTCTTTAAGCAGCTGATTGGTGGTGGTACTGGGAGTCAGACCACCTCAGATATTGATGATCTAACCTGAGAATGGGTCATCAATATTCTACTCACAGAGAGCTGGCATTTTCCGAATAACACTACTGCAGACATTATCTTCTGATTCACCCTAATGAAGAACTTTATTATTACTGACGTTTGTCCACTGTCTAAGTGTTGGCTACCTATGCAGGATTACATTTGACTTTCCACATACAGTGAAATGAAAGGGTCCTGGTGTGTTATGTCTCAGCAGCACCAACACATCTTGTCAAGATAAGAACCTGTAAGTAAATCTGCAGAAAACGCATTCCAGTCTAATCAGTGATCTGGTGCCCTAAAGGAATTGTCATGAGACATTTCTAAGAACAACTTGAAACTGATTTTAGAGCAGCATTGATACTTATCAAAACGTATATTCCATAAAAAGGGAAATAAATCTGTGTTTTGATGGATTGTCAAGCTGTTTGCTCAAGATTGCTTCTAACAAGTTGATTAAGTGTATAACTGGATGGATAAATTGTCTAAAAGCGACACACTGAGCTGTGTGGCACATATTGCCCTGTAAATACCTTCCTTTTTATGTCTTTATACACCATATTTCCATAACAAGTTTCCTTGGCATTTTATTATAGTAAGAGATTTAAGAGTACACACAATGCAGGAAGCAAATGCCAGCACGAAAAGATTGCCTAACATGATAGAAAATCTAATGAAAAGAGAGATGCAAACTTTAACGTGTACCGTCTGGGGTGTGTCTCTAAGAATTAACACTATATCTAGTCTTTATATGACTTATACTATGCGGGTTTTTAGCTTGTTTCCCCCTGTAAGCTCTATCTCTAATGGACCTGAGCTGGTGGGTGAAGACTAGTTAAGACTCACTCATCCACTCAATCAACATGATATTAGACAATTTGTCAACATTATTAATGTACATAAAACGCTTGGGACAAAATAGAAAACTCACTATTAGCTGCAGCAACCTCTCTGTGTCTCTGCTTCTCTCTAACTGCACTCCTTCTGTCTCCCTCCCCTCTACATATACTTCTATGAGAACCATGTAATCTTAACATCTCGGTGAGAAGACAGTCCGCTTTGGGAAACCAGGTGGATATTCTACCATCAGTGTATGTGAGAGAAGTCTCTGATGAATGTGAGGGGCAATCTCTTGTACAAGCAATGGAAGATAGTGAACTCACTATAAACATTCCCCTAGCGATACTAGTTCTATGTAGAATTCTAGTGAGGGAGATGCAATGGATATGCCTTTAGGTAATTTATTGAATATGCCTTGAGAAATAATAATAGGGATCGAAGGAAAATCTTCTCTTCATGTCTGTGAAGCATGTCTGACAAACAGAAAAAAACAGCAGTGCACAGGTTGTGAGCTCACAGAAGAAAAGGACTTACAAGATGAATGACATAATGAATTACAACTATAGATAAATTACATAAACCAAATATAACAATGGCCAGCCATCTCTATATACACGCTTACACAGAGAATGCTGTCAACTGATAACACCTCCCACATGTACAACTGAGATCACAAACAGCAGAGTTTGCAGAATCTTTTTCAATAAACCTATATATCAGTCTGCACAGCTCCTCCTGCTCTATGAAATGCTGCCTGCAGAATGCACTGCATGTTGTGGTTACAAGTGCCCTTTAAGGATAAACAAATATCTGGCAAGATACTTTTGATTCTCCCTACAGCAATAATGTGCAGCTTGGCTGACTGTCTCTTGGATGAGTGATGACTGTCACATATTCTTTGTCTACTTGTCTACCTTTATTTTCAAAATAGTCAGGTCCGCTTTATTGCCAATTAATTTCTGCTACATGTACGTATAGCACAACCATGTACTATGTAATCACATAGATCACATAGTGATATCAGAGCTGAACAAACTGTCAATTTTATTACACTACCAAACCCCTGCTATATTTTCGGATGATATTAAAGGGGATTTCCAGTTTTATTTTTTATGTTGACCTTCAAATAGGTCATCAGTATCAGATTGGTGGAGATCCAACACCAGTACCACCTGCCAATCAGCTGTTTGAGGAGGCCGCAGTAAGCGTATTAAGCACAGCACCATCCATTGGATACTGACAGTTCTTGGGAATTGCAGCCCAGCTACATTTACTTGAATGGGACCAAGCGACACCTAGGCCATGTGACCAATAGACATGAGGAAGAATCTGTAGTGCTCCAGTGAGCACTAAAAACAGCTGATCAGCAGGGGTTATGGGAGTAGGACTTCCACCAATCAGATATTAAACAGTTTATGCCATGATTGATGTAAAAAATGAAAATCAGACATCATATAGTACACGACAATCATTTTCTAACAAAGCTAGAACCAGGCCTGCACCTTATATGGATCACAATAAAAAAAACAGCAAAATAGTTTTTTTCTATTTCCAAGGCCAAAAATTATAGAAATTACACCATAATTTATATGCACCTTACCCTGAACAATGCCAAAAAATTATAACATTTCCCCTGCATAAAACAAAGGCCTCAGACAGCCACGCCAATGAAAAGATAAAAAGTTATGGATGCTGAAATGCACAGAATGCAAATGTTGCTGGTCGTTCATTTCAGGCCATCATTAAGGGGTTAAAGTAACTTTTGGTCTGCCTGGCCCTACATGCATTGTATTGTTGGCTGACCCCATCAAAATTAGTGGGATTTTTCTTTAGAATAAATCTAAATTTGCTGCTCTTTCTCTTAGGTTAATAAGCTGTTTTATGACTTCACTGAATAGTTATAAATGCCATAAGGAGTTTATAGACATAGCTGAACTATTTGAGACCAACAAGGCACATTTACTAACATTGTTGCACAGCCATCACAGTATAGCATGCCATTGAACTACATTCGGCTATGTTTTTTTAAATACTTTCCTGCATTGAAAAGTGGATGAAAATGAAAAGCCATGCAAGATGTCGTCAGCATTGGAAAGAGTGGTGCTAGAGGGTGCCTAATAAATATGGTGTGCACCTTAATAAATGTGGTGTGCAACATGAACTTCGCAATTACTCCAGAAAACTGATGGACACAAGAAAATTCAGATCCCTACCTATCCCTTGGTTGAACTTGGTGGACGTATGTCTTTTTTCAACCATATCAACTATGCAACACAATCTTCTAAATATTAAAGTTATTAGAAGTGATATGCCTGTAACTGTTTTCTTTAAAAGCAGGAACAATTATAGTAATAGAGGAAATTGAATTTTAGCATTCAAAAGCATATACAGTAGGCACCTGAGCAAATCTACTGAATGCTATGTCAATAGAACCTGTGCTGTATTCATATTATGCTGAAGAGAACTGCCACATGGAATTTGTACTCCTCAATACTACCGCTGTCCTGTTTTACCCAGATGGCTTCTGATGTGAATTAGGCAATGCCATATACAGTAATAATCCTTCAGTTCCAAAGACAGAGCCTCACTCTAATTTACAATTTATGCAGAGATACTGGTTTTCTAACCAGATGGGGAGAAGTCTATAACCTTCCTTTTTGCTCTATAGATGTGATGAATAAAGGAAGGACTCTCCTTCAGATAAGTCACAGCAGATGATTGGCAGATAGATTAGGATCTTGTCCAGAAATACCCATACGTAATCCAGTGCATGGCTGTTCTAGGAAGGCTGCTATGCTGACCATCCAAGCCCTGGTTGGTCAACCTTTCTGTGAGCCTGGTTCTAGGCCCCGGGTCTAATTCTAGATTCAGAAAGGGGATTTAAGTCTGAAACTGATTGTTGCCTTTGCCTGTGATTTTGATTCTTGGCTGCTGTTTTGAGGTCCATGTTCAGTGAGCTTTGTAATTCTATAAGGACTTCTTGTGTACTGACCTGATTCTCCTAGCTTTGACTCTGTGGCTCATTTTTTTTATGAACTCCTAGTCTTTTGATTTTGTTTTTACTGTCTCTCCTGGCTTTAACTCTGGCTTGTACTTGTCTCCTGCTACACCATGACATCTTATAGGACTACTGCCTGTGAGCTTGCACCTGTTTTCTGTCGCCTTACTCTGCACACAAAACAAGGGTCCCTAGCAGTCATTTCTAACCTGCCTTGCAGTGAGCTCTGGTGAACACATACGGGCTGCCTTAATTCTACTAATCTGAGTGTTGAAGAAATATATATGAAGCAGATTTTGAGGCTGGCAGTTTGCTGGCAGTATTCCAGGATGTTGTCCTTTATTTTTCCTCACTTCTGTTTCATAACAGGTCTCTGCAAGATGGTGTAGAAAACAGTAGAAGAATTTCAATATTTAAGTCTTTGCTATAGCCCTTGATGTCTGTACGGTAGTAAGCTTTGAGGCTATCTAATGGAAATTTTGATAACACCCCAATTGGAGGAGGACTCTGGCCTATTCTGGGGCTACTTGAATTTTCTTACAAACAATCTCTAGTGATTTGCCTGAATATTTTATAACAGTAGTTTTAGGAATTGATGGGGGTCGAATCTCATGGATCTCCAGCAATCAGATTTTTTGTACATGATAACATATCATAGCGGTGGCGTACTTCAATGTAGGCAGACCATACAACTACTATGGGGTCTGGGGGGAGGGGGACTCCGGCACTAATCTTGTTTTCCTCCTCCTCATGTGAAAACACTGCATTTTCATACATTTACCTGTAAGGAGAGCTTAGTGCAAACAGTTTATTACAGCTTTCAATTCAGTCAATGGTATCTGCATACATTATTATGCACTGTGCTCCCCCTAGCGGTGGCTGAAGGCAGTGAGCTTTGTAATATAAATAATTCAGTGATTTATCAGTGTATTTATGCCAGTTGACTGGTAAATACACTGAGAAATATGGAGTTCTGATTGAGCACCATATTTATGAAGCACATGTTTCACTTTTTCTGACATAGAAGTCGAATAAAATGGGTCAGAATGAAAGTGACTTTTTATTGCATTAAAATTTCTTCCATTTAATAAAAAAAAAAGTAAATTCATAAGAAATCTGGCGCATTAGGCCTTGTATTCTGCATTGCCTGAGAGTGATTGATGTACGTGTACTGGGAATCTAAATGAGGCAGAGAAACATAGAAACATAGAAACATAGAATGTGTCAGCAGATAAGAACCATTTGGCCCATCTAGTCTGCCCAATATACTGAATACTATGGATAGCCCCCAGCCCTATCTTATATGAAGGATGGCCTTATGCATATCCCATGCATGCTTAAACTCCTCCACTGTATTTGCAGCTACCACTTCTGCAGGAAGGCTATTCCATGCATCCACTACTCTCTCAGTAAAGTAATACTTCCTGATATTACTTTTAAACCTTTGCCCCTCTAATTTAAAACGATGTCCTCTTGTAGCAGTTTTTCTTCTTTTAAATATTCTCTCCTCTTTTACCTTGTTGATTCCCTTTATGTATTTAAAAAGAGGGGGGCCATATAAGTTTTGCTATGGGTCCCTATATCTGTATTCAGCTGTGCATCTCAGGATGATTACATCTCGATTTAACTCTGAAGCTGAATTCACTACCTATACTTTGTGAAACAATAATATATTTTTTAATTTTGTAATTCTGCCTATTCTGTCATAGTCTTTTGTCATTCACTACGTCCTCATTCTTTTCATAAATGAGTCACTGAGAGAGTAAAGGACAAACTTTCCGTTCTCCTCTGACAGCATTTAAGCATAATTTAAATTTAGTCATAAATGTGAAAAATGATGTATCAAGCAGGCTGACAGCTCTGACAATACTGAAAATCACTCTGCTATCTGCCAATGTTACAGTAGGTTTGAAGTTTATCAAGCCCTTGACAGCAACTATCCTCTCAGTTATCACATGCTTAAAAGGCCATTAAAACATCCCTTTGAACATCTTTAACTTTACATACTATATAAAATGAATCTATATAAAAAGTTGAGTACGTTTAGAAGCATATTGCTGTCTGTGGGTTACAGAGTTTATATTATAATATAAAGCTCCATTTGGCTCAATATTTGAATGCAGCATGCTCAGATTTACATTCTGGGTAGCATTGGCTCCTTTAGCTGCTATTCAGTAATCCAATGTAAGAAAATGTGTCCAACTACATTGCTACAAATTTTAATAGTATGTCTATTGAACAAAATTGACCACACCTAGCAAAAAAGTTTTCTTTAACATATTTTGTTAAAAAAACAGGTTTCCCAAAATTTGGCAACCCAATTATTAATATCAACCAGCTTCCTCTGTTGGGAATAAAAAGAGAACAATTGTTGAGAGATCTTGGACTCTTCCTCCAAGAAGTGTGGGCTGTCCTCCATTATACACACCTCAGGTTTTCATACTGGAGACTGAGAGGCCATTGTGTTCCCATAACCTTTTATTTGTGTTGTTTTATGTGTGTTTGGGTCTAACCAAAATGGTACAACCACAATGTCACGGAACCATGAACCAGACGTACAACAAGGGATAAGTGAAAATAAGAAGGCTTTATTGAAAATAAAGCTGTAAAGCAAAAGTCCAAACGGATGGCGAAACCGAAGCAGAGTCTTTGCGAAGCCAGAGGTCAGGAACCAGAAGGGTAGTCAGACGAAGCCAGGATCAGGAACCAGCAGGGTAGTCAGACGAAGCCAGGATCAGGAACCAGCAGGGTAGTCGGACGAAACCAGGATCAGGAACCAGCAGGGTAGTCGGACGAAACCAGGATCAGGAACCAGAAGCAGCAGCAGTCTAGAAGCATGTGAACACAGGAGGACCAAGCAAGGAACTGAAGCCACAGACCTCCTATATATATGAGCTAGGCATCCAGCTCCTCCCAGTGGGAAGGAGGAGCCGCAGGGTGGGAGGCTACAAGAAACCCAGAAACCAAGATGGCCGCCAGCACATGTCAAACGAAGGAGAACAGCAAGAAGGTAAGACCATGACAGTACCTCCCCCTCAAGGGCCCCTCCTCCGCGGAGTAAAGAACGGTTTCTGAGGGAAGCGTGCGTGGAAGGCTCGGAGCAAGGCAGGAGCATGGACATCTGCGGAGGGAACCCAGGAACGCTCCTCTGGACCATAACCACGCCAATGGACCAAAAACTGCACCCGACCGCAGACCAGGCGTGAGTCCAGGATATTGCTCACCTCATACTCCTCACGATTACCCACTTGGACCGGACGAGGCCGAGGAACCGAGGAAGTGAAACGATTACACACCAGTGGCTTCAACAGGGAGACATGAAACACGTTGGAGATCCGCATGCCAGGAGGAAGCGCAAGGGCATAGGCTACCGGGTTTACCCTGCGAAGCACTCGGAAGGGACCAACAAAGCGAGGCGCCAGCTTGGGAGTGGGCACTCGAAGGTTGAGGTTGCGGGTGGACAACCATACACGGTCTCCGACCTGGTAGGAAGGAGCAGGCGCTCGTCTGCGATCAGCCTGGAGTCTCTGGCGCTGCGCAGAGACCTCAAGGGACTTCTGGATCAGTACCCAAGAAGCACGTAGGACGGAAAGGTGATCCTCCACAGCCGGAATATCCTGGGGAGAGAATACCTCCGGTAACACGGCAGGTTGGAACCCATAATTGGCCATGAAGGGAGACGTCCCAGAGGAAGAGTTCACCGCCGTGTTCCTGGCAAACTCAGCCCAAGGCAGGAGGTCAACCCAATTGTCTTGGTGATCGTTCTGTGGCCCCATTGGACTGAGGGTGGTAGGCCGAGGAGAAGGAGAGATGAATCCCCAACTGGGAGCAAAAGGCGCGCCAGAACCTGGACACAAACTGACTCCCCCGATCCGACACAATCTCCTTGGGCAAACCGTGCAACCGGAAGACCTCCCTGGCAAAAATCGTGGCCAACTCTTGTGCAGAGGGTAACTTCTTGAGAGGAACACAGTGGCACATTTTGGAAAACCGATCCACAATCATGAGAATGACCGTATGGCCTCGGGATGCAGGGAGGTCCACAATGAAATCCATCCCCAGGTGTGACCATGGGCGCTCCCCGGTGGCTATGGGTTGCAGAAGGCCCAACGGAAGGTGCCGAGGGGACTTACTCTGGGCACAAACGGAGCATGCCGCTACATATGCGGCGATGTCGGAACGTAGGGAAGGCCACCAGAACAGACGTTAAACAGCCCAGGACAGCTGATTCTTTCCAGGATGCCCCGCGGTCTTGGAGTTATGGTAGGTTCGCAACAACCGAGTGCGCAACTCCTCAGGCACAAAACAGAGGGAGCCCCAGATTGAGCCGCCAAAATCTGCTCACCCAGGGGAGAGGTCAGGCTGGTGCGAATGGCGGCCAAGATCTGATTCGGAGGTATGACCGAAGTCGGAATCGACTCCTCCCTGGACAGCTCGGAGTACTGCCGTGATAAGGCATCCGCCCTGATGTTCTTGGAACCGGGTAGGTAGGAGACCACGTAATTAAAACGTGACAAGAACAGAGCCCATCTGGCCTGACGTGGTGTCAATCTCTTGGCCTCAGAAAGGTAGGTCAGATTCTTGTGGTCCGTCAGGATGAGGACCGGAACCACCGAACCCTCGAGCAAGTGCCTCCATTCTTTAAGGGCCTGCACGATGGCCAATAACTCCCTGTCACCAATCTGATAGTTGCACTCCGCGGAAGACAGTTTCCGGGAGTAAAACCCACAAGGAAGCAGAGGACCCTCTGGTGTTCTACGCTGAGACAGAAGGGCGCCTACTCCCGTCTCAGACGCGTCCACCTCGAGGACAAAGGGCAACCCAGGGTTGGGATGCGACAGAATCGGAGCCGACACAAAGGCGGACTTTAGGGCCTCAAAAGCTCGGATGGCCTCGAGCGGCCAGACCTGGGAATTACTGCCCTTCCTGGTCAGATCCGTGAGAGGCTTGGCTAGCATGGAAAAGTCCCTGATGAACTTCCGATAATAATTGGCGAAGCCCAAAAAGCGCTGCAGGGAACGAAGACCACTGGGCTGGGGCCACTGTAAGACAGCCGAAACCTTCTCAGGATCCATGGAGAACCCCTCAGCGGAAATGATGTAACCTAAGAAGGTTACCTGGGATCGGTGAAATTCGCATTTCTCAAGCTTACCGAACAGCTTGTTCTCTCGTAACCGTTGCAACACTCGTCTGACATCCAGAATGTGGGCCTCCATGGATTCAGAATATACCAAGATGTCATCCAAATAGACCACCACACACTGCTGCAACAGGTCACGGAAAACATCGTTGATGAATTCCTGAAAGACTGCGGGCGCATTGCACAACCCAAAGGGCATAACCAAGGATTCATAATGACCGGTCCTGGTGTTAAACGCGGTCTTCCACTCATCGCCCGCCTTGATCCTTACCAGGTTATATGCCGCCCTCAGGTCGAGTTTGGTAAAGACCGTGGCCCCTTTAAGGCGATCGAACAGCTCGGAAATCAAGGGTATCGGGTAAGCGTTCTTGATCGTGATGCGATTGAGACCCCTGTAATCGATGCAAGGCCTCAACTCACCGCCCTTCTTTTTCACAAAGAAAAATCCAGCCCCTGCCGGGGACGAGGATTTGCGAATGTGTCCGCGTGAAAGCGCCTCCCTCACGTACTCCTCCATGGCCTCATTCTCCGCTACCGACAGTGGATAGACTTTGCCACGAGGAGGAACGGCACCAGATTGTAACTCTATGGCACAATCGTATGGGCGGTGCGGAGGTAGGGCAACCGCGCGCACCTTATCGAATACATCCCGGTACTCCTCGTATTCAGGAGGCAACAGAGAGTCCGAGGAAGTACACAGCAACTTGACAGACCCATGGATGCAACTAGCCCCACACTGCGGTGACCACGAGAGGATCTCGGCCGATCTCCAATCGAAAGTCGGATTATGCTTCCGGAGCCAGGGGTACCCCAAGACCACCGAGTAGTGTGGAGACGAAATAACCTGGAGGCAGACCGACTCTCTGTGAACGGCACCAATGGCTATCCCCACTGGAAGGGTCTCATGAGTCACGTGTGGCGGCAGAAGGGGTCTGCCGTCTATCGCCTCAAGAGCCAGTGGGGAACCTCGAGCCTGCAGAGGAATGGAATTGGCGGCAGCGAACACATTATCAATGAACAAACCACCGGCACCAGAGTCCACCAACGCCTGGGTCGTCACCGAGCCCCCGACCCAGGAGAGGACAACAGTGATCAGTGGTTTGTCAACACGGGAAACCGGGGACGAGGAGACTCCACCCAAGATCTGCCCCCGACAGGATCTCAGGTGCGAGCGTTTCCCGGACGGTTCGGACATGCCAACCGAAAATGCCCACCGAGACCACAGTACATGCATCGGCCCTCGCGTCTCCGGAGTACCCTCTCCCCCTCGGACAGGCGAGCAAACCCCAGCTGCATGGGTTCACCCCCAGACAAGTCATCCCCAGGAGGCGTGGGAGGAGAGGGAGGCACGGGTGGGACAACAAACGTAGGCGCCAATCTGTTAGAAAACCTCCGCAGGCTCTCCTTAAAGGAAGGTCTCTCCCTGAGTCTGGTGTCAATCAAAATCAGGAAAGAAATAAGAGACTCGAGCTCCACTGGTAGGTCCTTAGCTGCAACCTCATCCTTCAAGGCATCCGAGAGACCATGAGAGAAAGCAGCAACCAGAGCCTCATTATTCCAGCCCACCTCTGCTGCCAGGGTACGAAACTCAATGGCGTATTCAGCAACGGATCGTGAACCCTGTCTGATGGACATAAGGAGCTTCGCAGCAGAGGCAGCACGAGCCGGCACATCGAATACCTTCCGAAGAGAAGCAACAAAACCGGAAAACTCGGCAACCACCGGATTGTTGTTCTCCCATAAAGGGCTGGCCCAGGCCAAGGCCTCGTCCGAGAGCAGCGAGATCAAGAAGCCCACCTTTGATCTCTCAGTGGGAAAGGCATGTGGCAGCAACTCGAAATAAATGCCCACCTGGTTAAGGAAATCTCGGCACTGAGTTGGCTCTCCCCCAAAGCGCTGTGGAAGAGGGGCAGAACCGGTCATACCCCGAAACACCGCAGGTGCAACAACAGGTGTCGGGGTAGACTCTGGCGCAACAACCGGAGCGGCAGTAGGAGCGGGCCCAGGAGCGACAACCGACCCATCGGCAACGGGAGCGAAATGAGCCGTGCGTTCAAGCAGGGTTTGCAACGCCACAGCGAACCGACCCAACAGGTGATCCTGCTGATCAAGTCTGGCAACCAGCGTGGGTAGCGAGGATGGCCCTGTACCGTCAGAATTCATGGCTTGGTCCTAATGTCACGGAACCATGAACCAGACGTACAACAAGGAATAAGTGAAAATAAGAAGGCTTTATTGAAAATAAAGCTGTAAAGCAAAAGTCCAAACGGATGGCGAAACCGAAGCAGAGTCTTTGCGAAGCCAGAGGTCAGGAACCAGAAGGGTAGTCAGACGAAGCCAGGATCAGGAACCAGCAGGGTAGTCAGACGAAGCCAGGATCAGGAACCAGCAGGGTAGTCAGACGAAACCAGGATCAGGAACCAGCAGGGTAGTCGGACGAAACCAGGATCAGGAACCAGAAGCAGCAGCAGTCTAGAAGCATGTGAACACAGGAGGACCAAGCAAGGAACTGAAGCCACAGACCTCCTATATATATGAGCTAGGCATCCAGCTCCTCCCAGTGGGAAGGAGGAGCCGCAGGGTGGGAGGCTACAAGAAACCCAGAAACCAAGATGGCCGCCAGCACATGTCAAACGAAGGAGAACAGCAAGAAGGTAAGACCATGACACACAAGCTGTTTTTTTGGCAAACATATTAAGGTATAAAATATCCCAGTGTTTAGTGCGTCATGCCGACGATCTGTGCCCGCCACTCTTCTGCTGTCCCAAGCAGGCGTGGACGCCGCTCCCCTCTCCCTGTGTGTATTGGAACCAGTGCTTTTGCTGCCATTTCCAGCTGCTGAGTAAGGTGATGATCAGCCTCCCTATTTAACTGGGCCATGGATCCACCTCCTTCTCTGAGTATTGAGGTCTTCTAGTTTCTAGTTACCAGTGAAGGTGTGATCACTTGTCTGACTATCCATGCACCATACCCTGCCTGTCTATCAATTCTGCTACTTACTGCCTGTCCCGACCTTGGAACTGCTCCCTGGAATATGCATATACTCAGCCTGCCCTGACTTTGGACTGTGTTCAGACTTTATCTTTTGCCTGAGTCCTTGGTGCTTCTCACTGCTGTCTCTGAACTCTGTGGGTCAGCTGTCAACTACACCAGAACTACTTCAGGAGGTGGCGGTCTGGTTGGTTACCTGTGGTAAAGTCCAGATCCCTATACAGGTGTTAATAGGTGAATACCAGGGAACTGTCAGCCCTTAGATTTAGCCTAAAGTCAAACTGGTTAGTGGAAATCATGATGCCATCAATTTAACCAAGAGCCTCTGGACAGCTAGCAGCAACAGAGCTTCATAACATCAAACAACCACCACCATATCTGACAGTGAACCTTAGGTACTTTTCTTTCCATTTTGTGGCTTGCTGATAGGAGAAACTTTGCTTGTGGAATTATTTACCTATAACATTTTCTATCATACAGCTAGTATGATTTTGAACCTAAATAATATTTTTTTGCACAGTTGTTGCTGGCTTTTTTGATTTCGCAGACTGACCAGTGAAATAATACCTCTCCTTCTCAAATTGGACATTAGTCAAGGGTACAGACAGAGGCAAAGTTCTCCACTGGTGACATGTAGCAAACCTTCCCTGTATTATTGATATAATGCCACTCATAATGATGTTCCATAATAGTGTCAATATAGAGGTACCGGTAGTGCCAAGTTGTGTGTTCAACAGATCATATAGCAGTTACACATAGTAGAGTTGGTAAAGTTAATCATTGTAGAATATTCAAAATAAATCATAAATGAGTCTCACCATCCAAGGGAAACCATTGCAAAACTATATACAGTTGCAAGAAAAAGTATGTGAACCCTTTGGAATGATATGGATTTCTGCACAAATTGGTCATAAAATGTCACCTGATCTTCATCTAAGTCACAACAATAGACAATCACAGTCTGCTTAAACTAATAACACACAAAGAATTATTTTTTTTAAAATTAAATAAATATTTTATTTTCTTCAATAGTAATTACAAAAACTTTTAAACAGAGCGGGGAAAAAATGAAAAACAAAGAAGGCTTATACACATATAAACTAAATATTACTATAATTTCAACATCATCGCAGACAATAACGTTAAATCCAGCTCTGTAAGCTCAAACCTAATACCTTTAATCCCAACTATTCCCCCCCTTCCCTTAGCTGCTGTCGCTGGTAGCCCGAACCCCATCCCCCCCCCCCCCGTACCCATCCACATACTCCACCCATCAAACCGACATAATCAATCCACCTCACTTCTACAAAACAGAGAAATATTGCGCGCCTCGCCTTCTCCGCCTCTCAACCTTCTCATAGAGCTTTATTTGGGACATAATCCGTCTCCACTCCTCAAATACGGGAGAAATGGGGGAACCCCATCTCTTGACTATCAGAACCTTTGCTATCAAGCAGCCCTTCAGCCAGAATAATTGATGTACGGAAGAGTTAGGATTTTCTGGTATATAAAAATCTAAAATTACGGAAATCATATCCGGTGCACAAGATTGGGGAAGATCCCCCTGCAATGCTGTAAATACCTGCTCCCAAAAGCGCTTTATCACACTACATTCCCATAAAAGATGAGTATATCCAACATTGGGACTGCCGCACTTTTGACAGAAAAATTCACGACCTCTGTTATTAGCAAACTTAGCCTGCATTTGCGGTGTATAGTATAACCTATGTAAAATCTTAAACTGAATCAATCTATAGCTGGTTGCAGATACTACCTTTTTCATATTTTTTTAAATCTGTGGCCAGGGGAGGGGGGAGGTTTTCAGTTCCTGCTCCCATTTATGTATACTTTTAAAAGAGAACATCGTGGACAGTGAATCTCGCATTTTCGAATAAATCTGTGCCATTTTAATCTTTTTCCCTAAGTGAGAAAAGCAATAATCAAAAAATGAATGTTGTTGAGTAATCATATATGTTTTATTAAATGTAGCTTCGTATTCATGTTTTAAACGTGCATACTTAAATCGGTCTAAGAAAGTGTTTGTGAAATTAAAGTCCCCTAAAACTTTAAAATGATCCGCAACAAACAAATGTGCCACTCTAGTAATACCCCTACAACTCCAATAAGTGTAATCAGTTTTTTCAAAAATTCCAATAAATTCCGATTCTCCCACAACCGGGTTAAAATGAAAAATATGTGACACCTGCAAAGTCGGCCAATGAGAAGGCTGCAATGCCTTTGTCTGAGCTTAGCAACATCCCTAGCAACCAATAGGAAAGTTGCCTACCCCTTTAGTATATAAGAACCTCCCCAGCAGCCATTGTATGCAGTATTTTGCAGATCAGAGAGAGAGAGCAGTGTTATTGCTGAGCTCTCTGCTTTCCTGTGTCATTACATTAGATAGTAAGTTTATATATTACAGATAGTTAGTGGGAGATAGTCAGTGGAGGTTAGATAGTGATATAGTGTAGCTGCTGTGTAGGTTCTGCTGTCCATACATACCTGCTACATTCATAGTGCTGTATTTATGTACAGTTGCAAGAAAAAGTATGTGAACCCTTTGGAATGATATGGATTTCTGCACAAATTGGTCATAAAATGTGATCTGATCTTCATCTAAGTCACAACAATAGACAATCACAGTCTGCTTAAACTAATAACACACAAAGAATTAAATGTTACCATGTTTTTATTGAACACACCATGTAAACATTCACAGTGCAGGTGGAAAAAGTATGTGAACCCTTGGATTTAATAACTGGTTGAACCTCCTTTGGGAGCAATAACTTCAACCAAACGTTTCCTGTAGTTGCAGATCAGACGTGTACAATGGTCAGGAGTAATTCTTGACCATTCCTCTTTACAGAACTGTTTCAGTTCAGCAATATTCTTGGGATGTCTGGTGTGAATCGTTTTCTTGAGGTCATGCCACATCATTAGAGTTGAGCGAACACCTAGATGTTCGGGTTCAAGGAGTTTCACCGAACTTTAAAAAAAAGTTCGGGTTCGGGACCCGAACCCGAACCCCATTGAAGTCAATGGGGACCCGAACTTCACTTTATTATTTTCCGTTATAACATGGTTATAACAGAAAATAATAGTATTAGCTTTTTCAGATCTGAGTTTTCACGATCGTGAAAACTCAGATCCGACAGTATATTCTAACACAGAGGCGTTCCCATGGTGATGGGGACGCTTCAAGTTAGAATATACTAAGAACTGTGTACATAACTGCCCCCTGCTGCCTGGCAGCACCCGATCTCTTACAGGGAGCTGTGATCCGCACAATTAATCCCTCAGGTGCCGCAACTAAGGGGTTAATTGTGCGGATCTCAGACCCCTGGAAGAGATCGGGTGCCGCCGGGCAGCAGTGTGCCCCCCCCATCCCCCCTACTATTAAAATCATTCATGGGCAGTGCGCCCTAACCCCCCCTCACCAGTATTACAATCATTGGTGGCAGTGCACCCTCAATCCCCCCTGTGGAATGCTGGGGCTCCGATCGGTTACCATGGCAACTAGGACGCTACTGAAGTCCTGGCTGCTATGGTCAGTTAGTCAGCATTGTACTTACCTGCGCTGGGGCCGCCGGGCGCTCCTTATTCTCAAGCTCACAGGTCTGTGTGGCGCATTGCTATAAGCATACAGACCTGTGAGTTTGAGAAGAAGGAGCGCCTGCCAGCAATGATTAATACGGGGGGGAGGGATTGTCAGCGCACTGCCAGCAATGATGTTTAATACGGAGGGGGGGGATCCGCACTGGCCACCAATGATTGTAATACTGGTGAGGGGGGGTTAGATCGCACTGCCCATGAATGATTTTAATAGTGGGGGGCGCACTGCTGCCCGGCGGCACCCGACCTCTGACAGGGTGCTGTGATCCGCACAATTAACCCCTCAGGTTGAGGGGAACGCCTCTGTGTTAGAATATAATGTTGGATCTGAGTTTTCACGATCTAACTCAAATCCGATGGTATATTCTAACATGGTGATGGGGACGCTTCAAGTTAAAATATACCATCGGATTGGAGAAAACTCCGATCCGAAGGTATATTAATATTACCCGAACACCGAACCCGAACTTTTACTGAAATGTTCGGGTTTGGGTGCCGAACACCGTAAAGTTCGGTATGAACCCGAACTTTACAGTTCGGGTTCGCCCAACCCTACACATCATCTCAATCGGGTTGAGGTCAGGACTCTGACTGGGCCACTCCAGAAGGTGTATTTTCTTCTGTTTAAGCCATTCTGTTGTTGATTTACTTCTATGCTTTGGGTCGTTGTCCTGTTGCAACACTCATCTTCTGTTGAGCTTCAGATGGCCTTAAGTTCTCCTGCAAAATGTCTTGATAAACTTGGGAATCCATTTTTCCTTTGATGATAGCAAGCAAAGCAGCCCCAAACCATGATGCCCCCACCACCATACTTCACAGTTGGGATGAGGTTTTGATGTTGGTGTGCTGTGCCTCTTTTTCTCCACACATAGTTTTATGTGTTTCTTCCAAACAACTCAACTTTGGTTTCATCTGTCCACAGAATATTTTGCCAGTACTGCTGTGGAACATCCAGGTGCTCTTGTGCAAACTGTAAACGTGCAGCAGTGTTTTTTTTGGACAGCAGTGGCTTCCTCTGTGGCATCCTCCCATAAAAAAACCATACTTGTTTAGTGTTTTACGTATCGTAGATTCACTAACAGGGATATTAGCATATGCCAGAGACTTTTGTAAGTCTTTAGCTGACACTCTAGGATTCTTCTTCACCTCATTGAGCAGTCTGCGCTGTGCTCTTGCAGTCATC
The DNA here is from genome assembly GCF_905171765.1 of Bufo bufo. Lineage (NCBI taxonomy): Eukaryota > Metazoa > Chordata > Amphibia > Anura > Bufonidae > Bufo > Bufo bufo. The sequence goes on from NC_053390.1 coordinate 198,210,582, forward strand.
TTTACAGGATGGCCACTCCTAGGGAGAGTAGCAGCAGTGCTGAACTTTCTCCATTTATAGACAATTTGTCTTACCGTTGAGTGATGAACAGCAAGGCTTTTGGAGATACTTTTATAACCCTTTCCAGCTTTATGCAAGTCAACAATTCTTAATCGTAGGTCTTCTGAGAGCTCTTTTGTGCGAGGCATCATTCACATCAGGCAATGCTTCTTGTGAAAAGCAAACCCAGAACTGGTGTATGTTTTTTATAGGGCAGCTGTAACCAACACCTCCAATCTCATCTTATTGATTGGACTCCAGTTGGCTGACACCTCACTCCAGTTAGCTCTTGGAGATGTCATTAGTCTAGGGGTTCACATACTTTTTCCACCTGCACTGTGAATGTTTACATGGTGTGTTCAATAAAAACATGGTAACATTTAATTCTTTGTGTGTTATTAGTTTAAGCAGACTGTGATTGTCTATTGTTGCAACTTAGATGAAGATAAGATCACATTTTATGATCAATTTGTGCAGAAATCCATATCATTCCAAAGGGTTCACATACTTTTTCTTGCAACTGTATGCTGATTCAACTCATCACCACCATATATGACAGTGAACCTCAGGTGGTTGATGCATTCTTAATAAATTTTTAAAGTATGTCATTTAATTTCTTTTCCAGAAATAGTAAAAGCGATTATAAGAAACTTATATTATCAGTATCTTATCAGGGAAAGATATTCCTTAGGCCTCTTGCACACGGCCGTGTGTCTTTTACAGTATTTTGCGGTCCGCAAAAAACGGATCCGCAAAAAATACGGATGACGTCCGTGTGCATTAAATTTTTTGCGGAACGGAACAGCTGGCCCCTGATAGAACAGTACTATCCTTGTCCGTTATGGGGACAATAATAGGACATGTTCTATCTTAGAATGGAACGGAAAAATGGAAATACGTAAATGGAAGGCATATGGAGTATCTTCCATTTTTTTTGCGGATCCATTAAAATGAATGGTTCCGTATACGGTCCGTATACAGAACGCAAAAAACGGAACGGAAACGGAAAAAAAAAAACGTTCGTATGCAAGAGGCCTTATTATCAGACTCCTCTCCTGCTTGCCCCTATTCATATCTGCTGAGAATACAGGCTGCCTGCTTATGTCTTACTGATTGATGAGATTACATATAAGTCTTTGCCAAGGCGAGGTGTCATGGCCTTTGCTGTGTGCGCTGTGACCCTGGTGCCATGCTTGCGGTTGCCAGTGACAACGTGTTGCTGTTATGGCATGTGGTGTCTCGGCTTTGGCTGTGTGTGCCGTGACATGATTGCCACGCATGCTGTTGCCGGTGGCAACGTGGTGACTGGTGTGTGCACTTCCCCTTTAAGTTGTAGCCTTCCCCTGTCTGGTGCTGTAAGGGTTAACCCCCCTGATTTGGTGTGGTCACTTTCAGCTATTTAGCTTCTGCTGGAAACCTGTAGCTCAGTGTACCTCCAGGCTTGATGTGTGCTGGTGGTGACACTCCCACCCCTCAAACTAAACAGAACACTCAATCAACAACAGGGGAGGGGGGAAAAAAAAAAGTAGCAGATTCAGCGTCAGTGCAAGGGAGTCTCCCCAGAACTGCTGCCAGCCCCTGGAGCAACACACAGTAACCAGAGCGCCAGCCACCAAACAGCTAGGAGAGATCGCACTGAACGCTGCGTCCACCTCAGACTCAGTTCACACAAGGTCGCTGCCAGCAAGCATTCCCCAACCAGCACACAGCCAGAACACCAAAGGAATGCAGCCAGCACACAACCACTGAGAAATGGACGAGGAGAGACGCAAACACAAGTGAAGGTTCACACCTACTGCAACCACTGTCACAGAGAACCGCACTGTTAACAGTGTCTCACCTTTCACCCTCCCTCTGGAGGATAAGCATGTGCACCAGAAAATAGCAGACGACACATGCTGGGCCTTCTTCCGAAGGCGCCAAGCAAGGAGCCTTTGTGGTCATACTGTAACAGTGGGGTGTGGGGGAAACTCCCCACCGTATGATGTAAAAGGATAAAGGGGAAGCAGCTAGGACAGGACGCCGGAATCAGGGAGCAGGTCACCTCCTATTGCATCCCTAATCCTCACCCTAACTCCTTACCGTATGAGCGGACCTGGATGGTAGGACGGCTCATACCAGGATACCTATGGCCCAGAGTCGCCCTGGTAATCCCTCACATAGGAGCAGGGGAGAGATGACTAGTGATGATCGAGCATGCTCGGCCGAGTACCGATTCGGCTCAAGCATCGCTATGCTCGGCAGATCCGAGCGCTCTGCCGAGTACCACATGTGCTCGAGCGCCATGCTCGAGTCTCCTCCCCGGACGTTTGGCGCCTTCTAAGCAGCCAATAAACATGCTGGTAAGTATTGCCATCACTGTAATGCCATTAGACATGTTTTCTACTGGCATTACAGTGATTGGCTGGCCGGAACACATCATCGGGTGCTATATAGCACCCGGTCACGCGGGTTTGGCTCATTGCGAGTCAGGGAGAGCTGCTGTTAGGAAGGGACAGAGCGAGTGTAGAGCGAATTTGATCTCAAACCTTTCAGAGACCCAAAAGTCCTTATAAGGACTATTGTTAGAGGTAGAAGCAAAATGTATTTTGGGGGAATAATTTTTTTGTGTCAGGGCGACCGTTAGTGACATTCATTTTCTGCATTCAACAAACGCTGCTTGCTGTGACCAGTGAGAAGCAAATCAGCACTGATATCTAGGCCATGTGTGACGCCTATATTTAATCCAAATTGCAGTTACAGTCAGTTTCTGTATTATACAAACTCTGCTTGCTGTGACCAGTAAGAAGCAAATCAGCACTGATATCTAGGCTGTGTGTGACGCCTATATTTAATCCAAATTGCAGTTAGTCAGTTTCTGTATTATACAAACTCTGCTTGCTGTGACCAGTGAGAAGCAAATCAGCACTGATATCTAGGCCGTGTGTGACGCCAATATTTAATCCAAATTGCAGTTACAGTCAGTTTCTGTATTAAACAAACTCTGCTTGCTGTGACCAGTGAGAAGCAGTGTGTGACGCCTATATTTAATCCAAATATCAGTGACATCCAGTGTCAATATGAAGAAGGCGAGTATTAACCCCTTAAGGACTCAGCCCTATTTCACCTTAACGACTTGACCATTTTTTGCAAATCTGACCAGTGTCACTTTAAGTGCTGATAACTTTAAAATGCTTTGACTTATCCAGGCCATTCTGAGATTGTTTTTTCGTCACATATTGTACTTCATGACACTGGTAAAATGAAGTCAAAAAATTTATTTTTATTTATAGAAAAATACAAAATTTACCAAAGATTTGTAAAAAATTGCAAATTTCCAAGTTTCAATTTCTCTACTTCTATAATACATAGTAATACCTCAAAAAATAGTTATTACTTTACATTCCCCATATGTCTACTTCATGTTTGGATCATTTTGGGAATTATATTTTATTTTTTGGGGATGTTACAAGGCTTAGAAGTTTAGAAGCAAATCTTGAAATTTTTCAGAAGTTTTCAAAAACCCAATTTTTAGGGACCAGTTCAGGTCTGAAGTCACTTTGCGGGGCTTACATAATAGAAACCACCCAAAAATGACCCCATTCTATAAACTACACCCCTCAAGGTATTCAAAACTGATTTTACAAACTTTGTTAACCCTTTAGGTGTTCCACAAGAATTTATGGAAAATAGAGATACAATTTCAAAATTTCACTTTTTTGGCAGATTTTCCATTTTAATATTTTTTTTCTAGTTACAAAGCAAGGGTTAACAGCCAAACCAAACTCAATATTTATGGCCCTGATTCTGTAGTTTACAGAAACACCCCATATGTGGACGTAAACCACTGTACGGGCACACGGCAGGGCGCAGAAGGAAAGGAATGCCATATGGTTTTTGGAAGGCAGGTTTTGCTGGACTGTCTTTTTTGACACCATGTCCCATTTGAAGCCCCCCTGATGCACCCCTAGAGTAGAAACTCCATAAAAGTGACCCCATCTAAGAAACTAAACCCCTCAAGGTATTCAAAACAGATTTTTACAAACGTTGTTAACCCTTTAGGTGTTCCACAAGAATTAATGTAAAAAAGAGATACAATTTAAAAATTTCACTTTTTTGGCAGATTTTCCATTTTAATATTTTTTTACTTTACAAAGCAAGGATTAACAGCCAAACAAAACTCAATATTTATGGCTCTGATTCTGTAGTTTACAGAAACACCCCATATGTGGTCGTAAACCGCTGTACGGGCACACGGCAGGTCGCAGAAGGAAAGGAATGCCATACGGTTTATGGAAGGCAGATTTTGCTGGACTTTTCTTTTTGACACCATGTCCCATTTGAAGGCCCCCTGATGCAACCCTAGAGTAGAAACTCCATAAAAGTGACCCCATCTAAGAAACTACACCCCTCAAGGTATTCAAAACAGATTTTACAAACGTTGTTAACCCTTTAGGTGTTACACAAGAGTTATTGGCAAATGGAGATGAAATTTCAGAATTAAAATTTTTGGGAAAATTTTCGGGAAAATTTTCCATTTTAATCCATTTTTCCCAGTAACAAAGCAAGGGTTAACAGCCAAACAAAACTCAATATTTATGGCCCTGATTCTGTAGTTTACAGAAACACCCCATATGTGGTCGTAAACCGCTGTACAGGCACACGGCAGGGCGCAGAAGGAAAGGAATGCCATACGGTTTTTGGAAGGCAGATTTTGCTGGACTGTTTTTTTTGACACCATGTCCCATTTGAAGCCCCCCTGATGCACCCCTAGTGTAGAAACTCCAAAAAGGTGGCCCCATTTTAGAAACTACGGGATAGGGTGGCAGCTTTTTGTGATGTAAGGTGACAAAATAATGGTTTATTTAGCACAGTTTTTATTTTTTATTTTTTACGGTGTTTATCTGAGGGGTTAGGTCATGTGATATGTTTATAGAGCCGGTCGATGCCTAATATGTATACTTTTTTATTCCCCCCTATATTTTACCAATTTCTTTTTAACTTTATTTGGGGAAAAGTTTTTGTTTATTTTTACTTGAAACTTTTAATTTTTTGGGGGAAAACGTTATTTTTCCAACTTTTTTTTTCACTTTATTTTTTGTCCCACTTTGGGACTTGAACTTTTGGGGGTCCAATCCTTTACAATGCATTCCAATACTTCTGTATTGGAATGCATTGGCTGTATGAGTAATACTGTGTGTATTACTCATACAATTACTCATACAGCTTCCGGCCTGTGAGATCCAGGGGGCTGGATCTCACAGGCTCTTCACCGGAAGGCAGCGCGATGCCTTCCTTAGACATCGTGCTGGCTTCCATGCCATCGAGTCCCCCCTACAGCCGCATGGGGACCCGATGGCACCGCCGCACAGCCGCTGCAACCGCGGGTAAAAGCAGCAAACCGCAGGTCTGAATTGACCTGCGGTTTGCGGCGATCGCTGATACGGGGGGGTCACATGACCCCCCCCCGGCGCTGTGACAGGATGCCCGCTGAATGATTTCAGCGGGCATCCTGTTCCTATTAACCCCCGCCGCGCCGCAATGTCTGTTTTAAGTTAGGACGTACCGGTACGCCCTGAGTCCTTAAGGACTCAGGAAACAGGGCGTACCGGTACACCCTAAGTCCCTAAGAGGTTAAGGGATGGGGAAGTGGACGTGATTCTGATGGTTCACGCAGAGGCCGTGGCCCAGGATCATCCACGATACCTAGCTTCATGTCCAAGTTTGCAGGGCGTCGCAAGACAACACTCTTGAATTCAGACCACTACGACCAGGTCGTCGGTTGGATTGCAGCAGATAATGCTTCCACTGGGTAGCCAACAGTCTGGTCAACAACACAATCCTCACCCTGATCATCCTTCCTCCCACCATGTAGAGTCTGGCCAAACAAGCGATCCGGTACTTTGATGTTCCGAGGAGCTATTTTCACCCCCATCACTTAATTTGGCCCTCTCCTTAAGCACTCTTTAAGAGGGACATGAGATCTTGTGCCCTGATTCTCAACCTCTAGAGCCTTCACACTCACAAGATGATGTGTTTAAGGAGATGGATGATGACGAGACACAGTTGCCATCAAGTCAACCACAATTACTGTCTGCAGAGGTTGATGAAGAGGATGATATACCGTTGTCAATCACTGAAGTTGTGTTGGGGTCAGCAAATGAGGAGGATGATCGGATTGGGGAAGTTGAAGAGGACTTGGTGGACGATGAGGTCACTGACCCAACATGGGAAGGCGGAAACGCGAGCGAGGACAGCAGTTCCGAGGGGGAGCGATCTGCAGCACCGCAACAGGCTCGAAGAGGCAGTGGAGTGGCAACAGGGAGAAGGCGGGCCACACCAAACAGGCCCGCAAGTGTTCCACGGAGCACCCCCTTGCGGAAATCTCCCTTGCCAAGGGGTAGGTGTTCCGCGGTATGGCGCTTTTTTGTGGAAAGTGCAGACGACAAAAGAATAGTAGTTTGCAACCTGTGCCACACCAAAATGAGCCGAGGTGTGAACAGTAGCAACCTCACCACCACCAGCATGATCCGCCACATGGAAGCCAAGCACCGCAATAAGTGGGAGTAACGCCTGGGTCCACAATCTGTGTCCGCGGGTCACACCACTGCCTCCTCTTCCCCTATGTTGGGTGACGACCAATCGCCTGTCGAAGGCGCAGGCCCGGATGAAGAAGAGAGGAAGAGGATGAGGAGATGGACAGTCATCCTCCTGATGACGACAGCGAAGTCTTGCCCACTGGTACTCTGGCACACATGGCTGACTTTATGTTAGGCTGCCTTTCCAGTGACCCCCGTGTTATACGCATTTTAGATAACAAGGATTTCTGGGTGTTCATCCTTCTGGACCCCCGCTACAAAGAGAACTTCTCATCTCTCATTCCTCCGGTGGAGAGGACGAGCAAAATGGTGCTATACCAGAAGTTCCTTGTTGACAGATTGCTGCAAAAATTTCCATCTGACAGCGCTGGCAGCAGAGTCCGTACTTCCTTGGGCAACCGAGGTGGGGAGAAAAGGGGAACGCACAACACTTCCAGCAAAGGCAGGGCAACACTCTCCAAGGCCTGGGACAGTTTTATGACACCCGCCAGCACCCTCAACATGATGCACGTCCTGGTGTCACAAGGAGGGAAAAGTTTTGGAAGATGGTAAAGGAGTACGTAGCAGACCGTGTCAGCGTCCTCAGGGATCCCTCAGTGCTTTACAACTACTGGGTCTCCAAGCTGGACAGGTGGCACGAACTGGCGCTCTACGCCTTGGCGGTACTGGCCTGCCCTGCCGCCAGCATTTTGTCTGAGCGGGTATTTAGTGCTGCTGGTGGCATTATAACAGATAAGCGTATGCGGCTGTCAACTGAAAATACTGACTGGTTGACTCTTATAAAAATGAACAAGGCCTGGATTGCCCCTGACTTCTCCACTCCACCAGAGGAAAGCCACGACTGAACATAAAGGCACTTTAAATGTGTTGTTTAGAATGTACTGAATACTCTGTATTCCCATGCACCCCTTCCGCCACAAAAAAGGGTATATGGTTGAATCTTCCTTTTCTCATCCTCCTCTTCCTCATCCATCACGTATATGCCTTCTCATATAATTTTTCGGATGGTCAGCTCACCAGCAGGCCCTCACCCATAAATTTTAGATGGTCAGCTCACCAGCAGGCCCTCGCCCATAATGTTTTAGATGGTCAGCTCACCAGCAGGCCCTCACCCATAATGTTTTAGATGGTCAGCTCACCAGCAGGCCCTCACCCATAATGTTTTACATGGTCAGCTCACCAGCAGGCCCTCGCCCATAATGTTTTAGATGGTCAGCTCACCAGCAGGCCCTCACCCATAATGTTTTAGATGGTCAGCTCACCAGCAGGCCCTCACCCATAATGTTTTAGATGGTCAGCTCACCAGCAGGCCCTCACCCATAATGTTTTAGATGGTCAGCTCACCAGCAGGCCCTCACCCATAATGTTTTAGATGGTCAGCTCAGCTGAAGACCCTCACCCTTAATGTTTTAGTGGATCACCAGCAGGCAATCAATCATACTTTACCTCTCCTGTATAACGTTTCCTCATCCTAAATACCCATGACATTACCTTTAATTTTTTTTTACTCGTTCCAATGACAGGCTCTCTTAAGAGTCCTGTATTGTTATTTATCGTCACTACCTCCCTGAGTCGGTACTGGGAAATTTGCGCGCCCCCGCCTGCCTTTCTTGGAAGTGGTAGCCGTGGCCATCCCTCATGCTCCCTCTCCGGAAGTGAACCCTGATTCCCCATTACCCGTGGTAACCATAGTAGGCTGAGGCTTCCCGTGTGTAGTCAAATTAAGCCGCAGGCTCCACTCCTGGTTGCCCTTCCATCAATTAGTTTAAGTTTCAGCTTTGCAACCATACTCCCCCCGGAACACAAAGACTTTAGTTTCCCAGAAAATGCTCGGCGGGAAATGGGAATAACACTGCTGGGGATCGTTTTCGAACCTCCAACTTAAGTTGTTGATTAATGAAAACGTTCGTGGCAGCAAAGGTTTCGGCTGTGGTTCGGCTTGCGCCGGTACAAGAATTTCACCTCTACAGGTACAATACGGATGCCACCGGGCGTTCCTCTTCCAATGAGTTCAGTTTGATCGCCCAAGAGTCCGGTCAACACAATCGAAACCACCGGCCGTCCCTCTTAGTCATGGGCCCAGTTCCGAAAATCTTGAAAATTTTTGTATGAACTTGCTCTTTATATAAAAGTAAATATACAGGAAAGAATGTTTCCTAACAATTTTTCATCTAAAATCACTTTTATCTTCGGTTTTGTGAGTTTTATGAGTTTTATGGTCAGTCTGTAAAAGTGGCGTACAACTCGGGCAATATCGTTACCAGCAGCGACATTGTAGTCCAAGATGCATCCAGACATCCTCCCCATGCTGTCCCCGACTCATTTCGGTGGTGTTTCCATCAATTTCTGACCTTTTCCTATGAACCCGGCACCCTCCCCTCTTCAGAGCAGGGGGTGCCTGGTTTAATGCTCGGGTCCTCCCATTGACTTTTATAGGGCTCGGGTGCTCGGTAGACGTTTCCCTTTGTGGGAGCATCGGGGTGCTCGATCATCACTAGAGATTACCTGTTCTTCCCAGACATGGATGAACAGGAGTCTCAAATGGCCTAGCAGCAGGGAAAAGGGAAGCCCATACACAGCTAGAGGATCGGCAGGTAAGAACAACAAGACTACTCACTTACAGTACCTGCCGAAGCCTCCACAACTGGAACCAGTGCATAAGTACAGGAGCCCGAACACACAGCAGGTCACAGTACAAGCTACCACACAGGAATCCAGCATACCAACTCTGCCGGAGCCCCCCATGTTCACACAGTGCATGGCAGCCCCAAGCAGCGCTGCATACAGGCTTATGCTTCACTCCTCCGGGAAACCAGCCCCCTCGCGGAGGAAATACACACAAAGGAAAACGTCTTGCACACATGCAGGGACAAACACCAACAACATCCCAGACATGCAACTAAAAACAAGACATACAACAAACCTCCAACTCAAACCCACACCATAAACAACACACCAGGAGGGGAAGGAAGACAAGGAGGAAACACACAGGAACTGGGAAGACCTTGCACACACACCAGCCACCATGTTGCCATCGGCAACAGCATGCGTGGCACCAGTGTCACGGTGCACACAGCAAAGGCCGTGACAGGAGGAGGATGAGGAGAAAAAGTAGAGACTGGCTTCTGGAGACAGGCAGGGGAATTGAGACTGTTGCTGGTTTGTAAGCAAGTTACTGCCTTAATTAACTGCTGATTCTTAGATTGTGCCACAGAAAGTTAGTGAACAGAATCTCCTGTTTCTCCATGTGTAGTCTATGGGCAGACATGATTCCAGCTAGTCTCTGCCCACTAGCTTTGAAAAAACATTAGCATTAAAGACAGATTGTAGAGGAAAGAACTGCTATGAATGCCACATGCAAGTCATATAATGGCTAGAAATTGTGTTATTCTTCATGTACACCCACATAACAGGTTATCTGAAAAACTACCAAAAAAAAATTTACATTTTAAGACACCCTGGTCACAAAAGTCATTATAATTTTATATGGTATATAAGAGTTGAGACAGTCTAAAAGTGCTTAAAAGTGGTTATGTTCTTGATTAAATGTCTTAAACAAATGCAATTAGACAACTCTCTTATCATATGAATGCTTTATTTCCAATGCTGTGGAGTCACATATTAACAAATAAAATACTACAGAAGTTTTTAGAACACAACATGTTTTTCAGCTTTGTACAGTGATATAAAATTAAAAATAAAAGTTCCATTAGCTGTACGGACATTTGTTCATATTAGTGTTTACATTGAAGAATTCCATGGTCCTGTATCATATATCCTTCACGTAGGATCTATTCCATCTAATTTTTCATTACACAGTTATATTAACCCAATGGGCAGCAGACCACATAAACAGTACTTAGGTTACTTTAGCTGGAATGTACAGCCACATAATCCGTGATGATACTAATGGAAGCATTCTTACTATATTGACTTGTATTTTGCCATTGGTTTCCAAAGTGTCTCCAATGCTGAAAGCATATCAGCAACACCCTTAATAGAACTGTATAATATTATTAAAATTGAAAACTTGTAGTTTTGCCTAAAGAAGATATTTACTGTCTGTTGCAGGAACATTGTCAGTTGCAGGAACTCCTACATGGTAAAAAGGTTGGGAGTTACTATCTATCCACTTAAAGTAGTTATCCAAAACCCCTTTAATACCATAAAAAATACCATGATGAGCAATTCCCAATGTATTTTTATTGGGTGAATTGCATTTGAAAACAATTCTAAGCATAGCATCTCTCTCAGCCCACCATGACTGTAGATAGTCTATGGCCTATATCCCAATACAGATGACTGACTGCTGTAAATGGCGATCTATAATTTACAAAATATAAATTGTCTACTGTACATCTACCCAGCTATTGCTCCTTTGGCAAGAAGGAGACATTTGGCTAATGACAATATATTAAGGATTTTTTCAGTGTACAGTTCCATAATATTTTAGGCAAAGCAATTTAGAAGGGGCAATCCTTAAAGGGGTTGTACAAGTTTAGAAGCATAAGGCTGCTTTCTTCTAGAAACAGCTCACACATGTTCATTTGTTGTATTGTGTTGTGTTAGTCTAGTTTCATTAAAGTGAATGGAGTTGAGCTGCAATACTACACACAACCATTTTTGGAAGAAAACAGCCATGTTTCTAATCCTGGACATAGTAACATAGTAACATAGTACATAAGGCCGAAAAAATACATTTGTCCATCCAGTTCGGCCTGTTAACCTGCAAGTTAATCCAGAGGAAGGCAAACAAAAAAAACCTGTGAGGTAGAAGCCAATTTTCCCCACTTTAGGGGAATAAAAAATTCCTTCCCGACTCCACCTTGGAAACCTCCAAGATAATTAGCAAGAACACTGTAATTGTCCAATATACTAAAGAAAAATATGGTAATTTTACTTTAGCACAAAGTCTGGGTATAAATTTTCCTTTTACTGTTTTAGTCATTTGGTTTATTTAAAAAAATCTCAGTTGATTTGGTCTTTTAATAACTAATTCAAGTCTTTATTTTAGCCAATACAGAGGAAACTACAGTTTTGACATGCCCTGGTAAACCCTCCCTCAGCTCAAATTGTTCTGAGACTGCTGGGAAAGTAAATTTGATCATTATTTTTTCAAAGTGTGTCTGTTATAAATATAATGAGATCTTACACAATAATTTGAACACCATTCCATAAATACATGAAATAAATATTAAATACACGCCTCTTATCACCTCTCCTTATATACAATGCATAGCAAACTTATATTGGTCCAGAAAGGCAACATACATACAGTAGACAGTAACAATATAATATGAAACACCACTGTAAAAAAATGTTGGTGATATCCAGTGGCTCTGAGCACAGGAAAGGTCTTATTAGCCAACAATAGGTTTATCATCAAGCCTCGATTCAAGAATGCAGAGATCTAATTTAAAATGGTCAGTGACAATAAAGCTGTCTATACTATGCATAAGATAAAAGTTGATGACAATTGTGGCCACTTCAGATGAGGATTATTTGAAAATTTGTTGTTTGCGATGGCCAAAGGTAATGACTTTAATCATCTGTCAGGTTGTAAAACTTTGTCCGTCGATGGTCAGCCAACACTACAGGCATGTGACTGATCACCCGAATTTGGCTGATTATTTGTAGCTTTGCTCAAGCCTACTCTGTTTTTTAATTTGGCTCCCATGTTCACCAGTTTTGGCTGTCATGTTGCCGGAGAGATCTTTCATATGAAGGCCAATGTGTATAGTCAGCTTAACACACGGTCATGTGCATCACTGAATCATTTACATTGCAGTAGTGCTCTTTTTATAATTATAGTATGCATCATTAAAAGTAAACACAACACTCATGCCATGGTTGTACTACAATCAAAGTTCACATGAAGTTATACCATGGCTATCAAATAAAAATGATTGAATAAGATTAGAAAAAGGCTCTGCTTTTTATTCACTTGAATGGGGCTCGCATACAGTTTAATGCATGTTTGATAAATAGCAGTGATACCTGTATGTATATTAATACAAAATATGAAAATCAATAAACAAATCAATCAATAAATAAATAAATAGTTAATATTTCATTACGTCATACTGAGTGGCTGTCAAAGACTTGACACACAAAATTATTCAGTAAAGGATTGGTGTCATAACAGGTTCTGAATTATTCATCCACCTTAGAACATCGAAAGTTCTGGAAATAAACTTTTAGCCCAGTCCATTACATCAGAAGAATACAACTTGTGTGCCATGGCCATCCAGATACTACCATAACCTGTTGTTATGATCTCATTCTTGTCAAATTCTATATATCCTACTGTAAACTATGATAAAACACGTTTACATAGGTCGATGATCAGGGCAATTATCAGCATCTTTCCCAATAATTGCGACGTGCAGAGGTTTTGCTGATAACCCAATGAACGAGCAAATGTTCATTCAAAGCATTGTGGATGCAAAATCCCTGTTTCTGTGCAGGAGATTGTCCTGTGTAAACAGGGATCTGCTGACCACAAGCAATAAATCTGTATAGGGATGAGCAACTGTAGCAGCGGTCACTCTTCCATGTACAGAGGAAGTGAATCCTGCATCCTGTTTTGTTTCCGATAATTGACTGCAAAGTTGGCCCGTGTAAAGGCACCATAAGTAAGGGACTTAGGACAATGACGTAATGAAACGTAATGATCCAGAACATATAAAGTCTTAACCTGTAAACATAGAATGTAACATAAAACAAGAAAACACAAGAGACTGTCAAGTCACCGGCAAAACCAATTTTGCACATTGGTATAAAATAAATACAAAGCAGCCATTGGATTAGCACATTTATAACACACTAGTAATACAAGTGTGAAGCAATCAGGGAAATGTTCCTTCTCACCCAGACAACTAAAAATAAATATAACAAAATAAAAAAATAAAAACATTTTAACAAATCCAGCAAATATCTTAAAGCAGCATAAATAAGAAATTACGAAGCTGGGAGTACATCATATAAAAGAGACATATCCCATACACAATGTCAGTAAAAATAATGATTTGACAGAGAATATATTAAAATGAGATTCCTTAGGGTACTTTCACACTAGCGGCAAGGAACTCCGGCAGGCTGTTTCGACTGGTGTGCAGCCTGTCGGATCCGTGCCAACGCTAGTGCACGCGTGCCCCCGGACTACCGCTCCGGCCCCATTGACTATAATGGGGGCGGGCCGGAGTTGGACATGTCGTAGTTTTATTCCGGCCGCCTCTCGGCATGTTTGCCGTGCTGCCGTCGGAACTCCAGCCCCCCCCCACTATAGTCAATGGGGCCGGAGCGGTAGTCCGGGGGCAGGCGTGCACTAGCGGCAGCACGGATCCGACAGGCTGTTCTACCGCCGAACAGCATGCCGGAGTTCCTTGCCGCTAGTGTGAAGCTAGCCTTAGTGGTTGATATCTTTAAATAAAATCTCATTTTCATATCTTCTATTCACTGGCTAACACAGTACTAAGATATTATTTACTTCAACAAAATTTATAGAGAACTCAACCTCCCTTGTTAAAGTCCAAGCTAGGATCTTTCTAAAGGATTCTCCAAAATGCTCCAAATCGACACCAAAAGGTGCCAAATTGAACCGAATGTTGGTGCTTTTATGACAAGGTGCAATAACATTAGTAAATAGGTAGTATTCTGCCAATTCGGCTATACTCTCCCATGAATTGTAAAGAATCCTTTATTCTAATACAGTGTAGAACAGAAACAAACATCCACCATAATCTCCAAAAAGAACTGTTTCATTTGTAACCCACTTATTCTGATCCAGGGTGAGCTACAGTGAGGAAAATAAGGTAACATGATGGAATATATTATACCTTACAATAAGTACATAAATAAAATAAATAAATCTGTAACTCTATAGCTAAATATTTTAGCCATGGTTTGCTGATACCCAGCACCCTGGAAACATGATATCCCCTTCCCCCTTATCCCAACATACACCCTTGGTACATTTTTTCTTGGATGATTCTGGTGTTCTTATACACAGGATAATTTTTCCCTTACGGATTAGAGGCAGGCAATTGGAGGATGTAGGATATTGATTCATTCACTAAAGTCATTCATTTATTGACCATCTGAAGTCTCATCTACTTTGGTGGTATTGTAATGTGCTGCAGAGAATATATCCTGTGTGGATGTACCTATTGTTTTCAGGGCTGGGCAAATCCTATAAGTCATTACAGTGGTGGTCATGGGAAATGTGCTGCTGAGGTCAAACCGTTTGAGCTGTTTTCTATTAAAGCTAGGTCATGAAAGCAAAAACTGACCTTTAAAGCGAACAGTATTTTATTCCCCTTTGAATATACGGGAAAGTTGTGCAGGTACAAAAAGAACTCTGCATTTGACATTTGATATTGATGATCTTGCGTTGAAAGTTTTATGTGGTTGGGGAGGTAATCAAGCTGACCGTGCACATTATATTGATATCACCCAAACCTGCTGATTTCGGTGGTACTGGCTGACCACCTAATGTTTATTGGTTGTCTTGGCTTTCTAATAACAACAGATGTCAGGGGAGAGAAGGATTGTGCAGTTCGATTTCAACATGCCTGAACATCTGTTCTTGAGGAGGTAAGCCACTCTGAGTTGCTCTCCACATTCTGAAGACATGCACGCCCAGATGAGCTGGTCCAAGCATGCATACTTCGTGAACGGGAGGGGGAGAAAGCTGCTTCCATACTCTTTAGCCAGCATCTTATCGCCCCACTAATAAAAGGATAGGGCATTTGAAATCCAACATGACCAATTCTTATACCCAACCGCCAACATCAGCCGACAGGCAGACTTAGGAGGCCATCATACAGAAAATGATAAGGCTTCCTACCTTCTGATACCTTCTGCAACTCTCATACACTAATTTTTCGCACTTCTTGTTTTGAATGGATGTTAGAAAGGGGAAAATAAAGCTTTCAATGAGAGACCTGCAATGTGTGAACACAATGTTAGAATAGGCGGCTATTATACTCGGGTGAGATGCCTTATATTTCCATACCACTTGCATATTTTACTTTTATCGCTGTTCTTAGAAAAACATGTTTAAAACCTAATGCTGCAACAGCAAGATAATTGAAAGCAGCTCGGGGGACTATTGAGTGGATTACAACACATAATGTCATGTGTTATAATGTGATGACATCCAATGTATAGAATTATATGCTATGAACCATGGAGCTGAAAAGTATGTCTTTGTGACTGAGGAATGTCTGTTTTATGGAGAACCTCAGTTAGCACATAGTTAAAGCTCATAAAGGATGGAAAGAGCACACAAATGAATGAGCTGACCTGTGCTCTCCATGGCTCTGGGTAGACTTGTACAAGGTCGCTGAGCATTAATTACTGCTTGTACTGAACACGGAGCTGATAAACATGTACACTGTCAGGATTATAAATGGTTAGATTAACTACAAGGGGAACGATAGGGCGTGATTGCAAGGATTCTCTTGCTTTGTGTATGGTTTTCAAATAAGAGCAAATAGGCAGATTAACCAACATAATCATAGAGACTAAATGACTCCTGTTCTGGACTAGTTTTGACTTTCCATACATGAACTCTGTTTTACAGGACACCATCCTTGTCATGGCGTGCCCCCTTTTGTAAAGCTTCTTTGGCATTGCTAGCAGTTACAAAAACTGTTGTAGCTGTTTGATCCATATTAATAAACTTATCTGCATCAGATCAGTTTCCAAGACCCTCATATTCCAGTTACACAGCTGCAATGTAGCGATAACTCTTCTCCAATATGCCGTTACCACGCAGGGTTGCCAACCGTGCAGAAATTACAGTCCGTAAAAGTAGGCAACTTTTTTCCTGTGTCCGTGAAAAAAAATAGATGTGTCTGATTTTTTGAAGGCTGGTGGTACTTGACTAAATTATTTTGGTGGTAATTATCATCATTTTACAGCTCACAGTAAACGCTGGTAATAAGTTCTCACAGGGGCGTAACTACCATAGCGGCAGACCATGCAACTGCTATGGGGCCCAGGGCAAGAGGGGGCCCAGTTGGGATCATCCCCTCTTCTACTGGGGTTAAAACTTGGTCAGGACTCCACCATCTAAAGAAACAACTTTTAGTAAACGACGCAGTGGAAAAAATGTCCCAAGGGTCATTGAAAGGGGTTTAGGTGGAAAGCCTTCTGTCCTGTGTGGGGGGCATGGTTTGATCCTTGCTATGGGGCCCTTACTTCTCTATGTACGCCACTGAGTTCTCATCAGCATATTGAGTTATAGACATGAATCACTTATAATCTATATAATTCATTATGGTTTTCCAATTTGTCCATAACAAATGTTGACTGTGATTTTTGGAAAAGTTGTTCTGAAAAAAGAAAAACTCTGGTTGGCAACCATGCTAGCAGGGTCAGCTTTTACACACTACAATCAGTTTGAATTTGCGACTGTCCATACAGTTAAATGGAAGTTGCAGGAGAAATGTAGTATTACATGCAGGATATTCAAATAAAATGCACCACATGTTTGGGGCGGATCTGACAAAGCTGGAACATTTTAGGTTAAGTTCACATCTGCAGCAGGTGAATCCGGTAGTCTGTTCTGGCAGAGTAGCAGACTACAGTAGTTACCGTATCCAACATCGCCTGACACCACTGGATCCCCATTCACTATCATGGAATTCAACAGGGATCCAGCAGGTTTTCAGCATAAATGTCGGCTTTTGGTCGGAAAAATACCGCTGCATGCAGAGGTGTTGGCCAGCTAAGAGCCGGCATTTATACCAGAAACCGTTTAAATCCCCCTTGGATCCCATTATAGTGAATTGGGATCTGGCGGTGTGTGGGGTTATTTGTTATGCCGGATATGATGTACTCCGGTAGTCTGTTCCTCTGCCAGAACAGAGTACTGGAGTACACAACGGAGATGTGAACGACACCTTAGATGGCATAGATTATACAGATTAATACATGCATAAATGTAAAAAAAAGAACTTAAAAAAACAATAAATTACCCTCCCTGCTGGTTATGTTTTGAACGGTCCTTCCCTCAATTGAGAAAGTGGCTAATTGATACTCCACTACATTGAAAAACCTGTGTCATCTATGTATAACTTCCAACTGAATTATGTTGTGGCTTTTATTGGCTATAGACCCAGTAGTTACATTACTTAACCTTTTTGCCCGTGTCCTTTGAGGTTCTTTACAATGAGATGACTTAGTATCTAGGACTTGGGATGTGTTTTACTTTCTGGACCTCAGGGTGAAAGAAAACAAAGAATAGCCATCCGATTATTAAACTGGTTGTCCAGGAATTTTGATGGCCCATCAGCATGCCTCACCACCACTTATCAGCTGTTTTTGAGTAGCTCCATTGCTGGAAAAAGGCACGTGCTTCACAACTCCTATTGTAGTGAATGGGATCAATATAAAAATCCTAGAAAACCTCTGACAAAACTCTGAATAAATGACTCGACATTAAAGGGCTACCAGGTGGATTACAATGAAAAAAGGTCCAACATGATGTAAAATAATAAAATAAGCCATACCTGTGCTGACACTTCCACCTCTGGCTTCTGCTCCCAGGTCCCACTAGCCACACAGGAAATGACAAGTCAGCCAAACACTGGCTAAATCGGGTCACCTCTGCAGCCAGTGTCAAGAAAGACCAGGATGCAGAGACTGGCGCGGGATTGTGAAGGTAAGTATGGCTTATTGCTATTATTTTACATAGTTCTAGGTCAGTGGTGGTGAACCTTTGCAGAGTCGGCACTAAGAGCCCTCTCTGTG
The DNA here is from genome assembly GCF_905171765.1 of Bufo bufo. NCBI lineage: Eukaryota > Metazoa > Chordata > Amphibia > Anura > Bufonidae > Bufo > Bufo bufo. The sequence goes on from NC_053390.1 coordinate 198,228,959, forward strand.
GGCACCCGCACCCGAGAAAAAGTCTATGGTGTACTAATATACCTTAGACATTTCCTGCCATTCATCAGTTCAGGGCGCACTATGAACAGCACAGGCAGTGCACTGAATGTAGGCAGCTTTTATAGCTAAATGATAAAGTACATGGAAGATATACTATATTGGACTGTAGTATTCAGGCTAAATTGACGTGTTGGCATTTTGCAATAAATAAGAGGGTTTTGGGTTGCAGTTTGGGCACTCGGCCTCTAAATGGTTCACCATCACTGTACTATGTCCTTTTTATATTTGAAATGCCCCCTTTAATACAATTAACAATATATAACGACATATGGTGGAAAACTACAAATACATGGGAAATGCAGGTATGTGTCTTATGCATGATGTACAGCACTGTTTTAGAGGAGCGCTGACACTTTCCTTATGTGCAACATATCACCTATATAATGAGACAATCCCGCACCAATTTTCTGTTTCACAAATGACATACGTTTGACACGTTTCATACATGATGCCCTTTGTTTCCATACACCTTGAGGAGACAGTAATGCACAGATTGTAAGATCCTCACGTTGCAGAATATTTTTCTATACGTCCACTTGTCCTTATATAAATTAAGAATATAAATAATGAATAAATAATTAAACAGAAATGCCACAAATCTCTTGTGACGTACAGAGCTGACTAAGCTTCAGTTTGATTCTTCGGATACAGTAATAATTGCTCTTGGAATCAGGAGGAGAATGGGGAGGATGTCAGCACAACCCAGATGGATACTCACTAGAGATGAGCGAATCGAACCGAAGTGGAATTCGATCCGAATTTCAGGATAAAATCGATTTGCCTAGAAGCCGAATTTCCTCGTGCTTCGTGTCAGCGCATCGATTTAACCTGATATAGTATAAAAAACAAAAAAATTAAAACTTACCTCCTCCATTTGCTCACGATGGGCCGCCAGCCTCCATCTTGCTTGAAGATCTCGGTCGAAATCCCGTGCGGTGCGAGATTACATCATCACGCCGGCCGGCGTGATGATGTCATACGTCACCACGCCAGCCGGCATGATGACGCAATCTTGCGCCGCACAGGATTTCGGCTGAGATCTTCAAGCAAGATGGTGGTGGCCGGCCCGTTCGCGAACAAATGGAGGCGGTAAGTTTGATTTTATAAATTTTTTTATTGTTAATTTTACACTATGTATGAACGCAGCATCTGAGGAGTACAATGACGGGGGCGGCGCTATCGCAGCTCCCTGTCATTGCACCCACTACTTACAAAAAAATGTGCTTCGTGACAAAGTAATTAGTCATGAAGCTAATTTTTGTGTGAAATTTGGCGAATCAGCCTAATCAAACTTTCAAGAAATTCGCTCATCTCTAATACTCGCAATAACGTCCTATGTATACAAATACTCACTTCAAGCTTTCATCCTGGTAGCATACTTAAACTTGCTAGCTGCAATTATGGACTCTTAATAGCTGCCAGAAAATGGCTGCAGTTAACCATGTCATGACTAAACTAAAATGAAACCAAGTAGAGTTTTCAGAGATGTCTTGTCCTCAAACATAGTATCGGCATTTGTGGCCCTGATGGTGACTGGAAGCTGACTTCACATTTAGCATCTGGGTGGTTATTATGCCACATGCGTGCCATACTATGTGGTGTACGAGAGTCATGAAGACCTCCGGTCCTGGACTAATAGGTACTTTACAATGACAGCGCAGGGGGAATGAGGTGGATATGATGAGCTTGTAAGGAAGGAGGAATTCGGACATTTCTTCTATGTATCCTCATACAAGTTCTGTTCAGTGTTGTAGAGAAGGATGTTCATGATGAATATTTCATTAGTCGTGCTGCAGAGCTAGGTATGAATAACTAGGCCGGGATTCTCAGCGTCTGAGGCTGTCACAAGAGTCAGAACTTCGGCTCCAACTTCTACTACGACTCCTACTGGGTTCCCGAGAGCTTCTGTTCCAGTCCCTGCTGCGACTCCTGCTGTGACTTGAGTAACTGTGACTTCTGGACCTGCTTCTTGGATTGTACCACGAAGGGTTGCTGCTGTCGCTGCTCGATGATGAAGGGCTAGGCCGGTAATATGGGATGGGGCGCTTGCGAGCACTGTGTGGAGAATGACAGACACATTAGCATGGATTTAGATGATTTTCCATTGCTGAGATGCCAAGTTGCTTTAGGTCACAAGTGCCATGTAAGGACAGGGCTGTTTATTTTTAGATTATACATTACTGATGATCTCTGCAGAAAATTCACATGAAATATTACTGACCTGAAATCCCTCATATTTAATGTTTATTTCAGACATGATAGCTTGATCTGCTAGATTTTTTATATTACTATCTATCTACATCAAGGAAATATTAAGCACACAAGTGACATTAAGAATGACCATTAGTTGCATGAAAAATCATTATTTCATTAAATCATACAGTATGTACAGTAAGAAGTCCAGGTATCTGAACTATAAATGTTATGTGGTAAAATATATCTAGGACAAAATGATTTACAGAAGTTTAGCTTATAGTTGTGAACCAAATGTTTTTTTCCTAAACTTTTGTCTTTAGATCATATGCAAATGTATGCAAATATACTAAATCACACATAATAAATCTCACAAATTGTCATCTGAGTCACAGAACTAGGACAACCATGTGGCATGAAACCTGTGTTTTATCATACTAGTATAAAAAATCTAAGCATATGAATGCACATTCCTAATGCAGCTTGTGCAAGAGTTTTAGGCCTTGTGCCCACTGCCATATTATTGCTCCTTACAGTGACATAAAATGACATCCATAGAAGTCTATGGGGCCATACTGTTCTTGAATATGTCTCTGATTTAATACATAGGCATATTTTTTTTTTTACATGGAATCCAACAGTAAAATATCAGGGCATGCTCCACTGGATGTTATATTCTGTAAGGATTGTGTCCTAGAAGCAGTGCTTTTGGGAATGAAGTAAGGACACATCCTTAATACAGTGTTTTACAGTGCTCTACGAAGACATCATAAAGTGGTGTGTGTACGACGAGCCCTACAGCAGTGTATCTATAACAGCTTCCAAGAAGCAGAAATCAAATCTGTAAAATAGTTCGTTCTCCATAATTTTCTGTTTCATTGTCCAGAAGGTTGGTAAACTTGCTTTCAGTGTCTTCCACCTACTGTGTTTTAATTTGTTGGCCACTGATGTAAACTAAGGAGTGATGTCTAAAATGCAGCTCTACATCTGGGTAAATGCCCATTTAATGACATTGACATGAGATCTGCCCTTGTTAAAGCAGAATTTTTGGACCGCCAACAGGCCACAGTTTTTCCCCCCAATAACACCATGTTTAAACACATGTGCCCACAATAAGGGACAATTTTTGGAAGGTTTCTATGTGTAAATGCATAACACATGCGTTTACCCATAGCTATATATGTTAGTATCACAATTGGACCCAAAACGAATTTCAAGAAGTTCTGATCTCTACTGCGGATGTAAAATTGGCATAAACTCATCAGTACATTTATAATGAGTATTAGAAGTTATAGGGTAACACCGCAACTTGGCCGGAAACTCTAAAGGTGGCTATATATAGCTGTTGGCCAGTCAGTTATTTCTATTTCCTGTGCAGGCTAGTAGGCTACTGACACAAACCTCTGGTAGCAGTGCCCATGAATACAAGAGGATTGGGCATGGATATTCAACATGCTTGATCCTTCATTCCCTTGACATCATATGTTGGTAGAGAGTAGGGAAAACCCTATACACATAACATAGTTGGCCCAGCCTGCTGAAATCACTAGCTTAGCTGTAATGTGTATGAAGGTTATGAATGCTATAAAACAATATCTATTACATATCCATTGGTATTGTTACTTATTGTCTCTCAAGAAAAACAAGCAAGTTTTATTAATAGTATAATCTATGACAGCTGGCTTCTTGGAACTCTTCACAGCTGACGTTCTTTGGCGATTAGAAGGTCCTTTTAGCTTGGCTAAATATTAATGTAAGCAAGAAGGTAGCATCTCTGGATTGAATGTTTATTGGAAATAAAAGAGAATTAGGACTTCACTTGTTTTTAGCCAGTTTGTTACTCTACTTGCTTATTATGTTAAATGAGTTTTCCGCAAGTACAATATTGATGACCTATCCTTGTAGGTCATTAATATTTGAATGTTGGGAGGGCTGACTCTCGGCACCCCCTGTCGATCAGCTGTTTGAGGAGGCTATGGCACTACAGTAAGCTATGTGACCTCTTTCTTGGCCAGTGTCATAATGTTCAGTGGTCACATGGCTAATTTGCAGCTCAGTGCCATTTGGTGAATAAGCTTGGATTGCAATACAAATCACAGCCATTATACAATTTACAGCACTGTGTTTCATATGCTTCATTTTGATATGCTTCTTTAAACAGCTGATTGGCGAGTGTGTCGGGAGTAGGACATCCACCGATAAGATATTGATGACCTATCCTGAGAATTGGTCATGAATATTGAACTTACAGAAAAGTCCTTTTAGTATTTATATCATCTTGTTTACCTAGTGATCCTTCTTGCTTCCAGGTGACTTGGAGAATTTCTTCTGCGCTTTCTCATAGGTGAATAAGAGCTCCGTCTTGTCCTGTGACCTCCTTTACGCGTTTCTTTTTCCCCAGAATCATACTTGTTATTTCTCTCTCGATCTCTGTTGGAATCAATTTAGAATTGTGATATTTAATAAATAACCTTTCTATAATGAAGAAACAATTAATATTGGACCAGATTTACAGTACTAATGTGTCTGTACCTAAATTCTGTCTAAAAAGTAGAGTAAACTGCTGCCATTTTTGTGCAATTTGGCACAACTAAGGTTTCTACACATTTTTTTAGACTTTCTTGAAAAAGGGTACAAGGCTTAACAGGAAGAATGGGGCTTTTCGTGTAAGAGGATTGTGGTCTATAGTGAATTGTTTTGTGGCAAAATTGTACCACAATTCTGGTGTAAATTTCTGTCTAAAAGCCAACAAATAGTTGGTATAGAGTTAGATAAAAGTGGTTATCCCTGAATCAAATTTATCATCCATCCTGAGCCACTGGGCTAAATCTTGCACAGGTCTTGACAGCCTGTCTAAGTTTATGCAATCTATAGGGTTAGCAAATCTGTCCCATTGTGTTTGAATCTGATTTCAACTGTTATATCAAAACTTTTATTTATACATAAGTTTAAATTTGAGAATAGATTACATAGATGAAGGACATGATGCATATTAACCCAAGTAATTCATTATTAATTAGAAATTAGCCAGCCAAGGTGTAGTTTGACAAACCATTTACATCTACATTTATGAAAAATGGCACTTAACTAATGAATTACAAGGTGCACACATTATACTAAATGTGCACAATTTAAACACTGATAGGCCAAATTTTTTTTTTCTATGAGCAGATCTTGATTTGTTCCATAACACTGATCCATTTCTTCTCTGTCCAATTTAGACATGAGTGAACCAGGCAAGATTCAGTTGAAGTTCGCCACTTTTTTTTTCAGAGCGATAGAGAGAGAGAGCCTAGGACACAAATGTGTTACTGAACAATATATTTGCGTTGTCTAAGGGATACTGTTTTACATTATGGAGGGCCCCTAGTATGTTGAATACGTGTGCTGTAGGCCAGGTGATGCCTCTCTGGTTTTCTGGGAAAGATATTCAAATTAGCCATCCTAATCTGATGCCGGCATGAGATTATTTTACAAAGAAATCCAGAGAAGCATGGTCTAGACTACAATCGTCATCACGTATATCAACTGGTCTCCATAATAGAAATATTACCCACCCAGAAGTTCCCCCTAAGGCCTTGCAACTATAAAAGCTGTTCTCATCTGCTTTACTCTGGTAAAGGGCTTTTGTCTCGAAAGAGCTATTTTTCTAGCTTTGCTACATGTGCATTTTTAAAAGGGAGGAAAGCATCTCTGCCAATCCACTGTATGAAAATAATGCAGTGCTCATATTTAGAGTTGAGCGAACACCTGGATGTTCGGGTTCGAGAAGTTCGGCCGAACTTCCCGGAAATGTTCGGGTTCGGGATCTGAACCCGATCCGAACTTTGTCCCGAACCCGAACCCCATTGAAGTCAATGGGGACCCAAACTTTTGGGCACTAAAAAGGCTGTAAAACAGCCCAGGAAAGAGCTAGAGGGCTGCAAAAGGCAGCAACATGTAGGTAAATCCCCTGCAAACAAATGTGGGTAGGGAAATGAATTAAAATAAAAATTAAAAAAATAAAAATGAACCAATATCAATTGGACAGAGGTCCCATAGCAGAGAATCTGGCTTCACGTCAGCAGAGAATCAGTCTCTTCATGCCATAGCAAAGAATCTGGCTTCATGTCAGCAGAGAATCAGTCTCTTCATGCCATAGCAGAGAATCTGGCTTTATGTCAGCGCAGAATCAGTCTTCATGTCATAGCAGATAATCAGGCTTCACGTCACCCACCACTGGAACAGGCCACTGTCACACATTTAGGCCCCGGCACCCAGGCAGAGCAGAGCGGTCCCGTAACAGAGAATCTGGCCTTATGTCAGCGCAGAATCTGTCTTCATGTCATAGCAGAGAATCAAGCTTCACGTCACCCACCACTGGAACAGGCCACTGTCACACATTTAGGCCCCGGCACCCAGACAGAGGAGAGAGGTCCTGTAACAGAGAATCTGGCCTTATGTCAGCACAGAATCTGTCTTCATGTCATAGCAGAGAATCAGGCTTCACGTCACCCACCACTGGAACAGGCCACTGTCACACATTTAGGCCCAGGCACCCAGGCAGAGGAGAGAGGTCCCGTAACAGAGAATCTGGCCTTATGTCAGCGCAGAATCTGTATTCATGTCATAGCAGAGAATCAGGCTTCACGTCACCCACCACTGGAACAGGCCACTGTCACACATTTAGGCCCCGGCACCCGGACAGAGGAGAGAGGTCCCGTAACAGAGAATCTGGCCTTATGTCAGCGCAGAATCTGTATTCATGTCATAGCAGAGAATCAGGCTTCACGTCACCCACCACTGGAACAGGCCACTGTCACACATTTAGGCCCCGGCACCCAGACAGAGGAGAGCGGTCCCGTAACAGAGAATCTGGCCTTATGTCAGCGCAGAATTTGTCTTCATGTCATAGCAGAGAATCAGGCTTCACGTCAGCCACCACTGGAACAGGCCACTGTCACACATTTAGGCCCAGGCACCCAGGCAGAGGAGAGAGGTCCCGTAACAGAGAATCTGGCCTTATGTCAGCGCAGAATCTGTATTCATGTCATAGCAGAGAATCAGGATTCACGTCACCCACCACTGGAACAGGCCACTGTCACACATTTAGGCCCAGGCACCCAGACAGAGGAGAGGTTCATTCAACTTTGGGTTGCCCCACAATATAATGGTAAAATGAAATTAAAAATAGTATTGAATGAGGAAGTGCCCTGGAGTAGAATAATATATTGTTAAGGGGAGGTAGTTAATATCTAATCTGCACAAGGGATGGACAGGTCCTGTGGGATCCATGCCTGGTTCATTTTTATGAACGTCAGCTTGTCCACATTGGCTGTAGACAGGCGGCTGCGTTTGTCTGTAATGACGCCCCCTGCCGTGCTGAATACACGTTCAGACAGAACGCTGGCCGCCGGGCAGGCCAGCACCTCCAAGGCATAAAAGGCTAGCTCTGGCCACGTGGACAATTTGGAGACCCAGAAGTTGAATGGGGCCAAACCATCAGTCAGTACGTGGAGGGGTGTGCACAGGTACTGTTCCACCATGTTAGTGAAATGTTGCCTCCTGCTAACACGTTCCGTATCAGGAGGTGGTGCAGTTAGCTGTGGCGTGGTGACAAAACTTTTCCACATCTCTGCCATGCTAACCCTGCCCTCAGAGGAGCTGGCCGTGACACAGCTGCGTTGGCGACCTCTTGCTCCTCCTCTGCCTTCGCCTTGGGCTTCCACTGGTTCCCCTGTGGCATTTGGGAATGCTCTCAGTAGCGCGTCTACCAACGTGCGCTTGTACTCGCGCATCTTCCTATCACGCTCCAGTGTAGGAAGTAAGGTGGGCACATTGTCTTTGTACCGGGGATCCAGCAGGGTGGCAACCCAGTAGTCTGCACACGTTAAAATGTGGGCAACTCTGCTGTCGTTTCGCAGGCACTGCAGCATGTAGTCGCTCATGTGTGCCAGGCTGCCCAGAGGTAAGGACAAGCTGTCCTCTGTGGGAGGCGTATCATCATCGTCCTGTGTTTCCCCCCAGCCACGCACCAGTGATGGGCCCGAGCTGCTTTGGGTGCCACCCCGCTGTGAACATGCTTCATCCTCATCCTCCTCCACCTCCTCCTCATCCTCGTCCTCCTCATCCTCCAGTAGTGGGCCCTGTCTGGCCACATTTGTACCTGGCCTCTGGTGTTGCAAAAAACCTCCCTCTGAGTCACTTTGAAGAGACTGGCCTGAAAGTGCTAAAAATGACCCCTCTTCCTCCTCTTCCTCCTGGGCCACCTCCTCTTCCATCATCGCCCTAAGTGTTTTCTCAAGGAGACATAGAAGTGGTATTGTAACGCTGATAACGGCGTCATCGCCACTGGCCATGTTGGTGGAGTACTCGAAACAGCGCAACAGGGCACACAGGTCTCGCATGGAGGCCCAGTCATTGGTGGTGAAGTGGGTCTGATCCGCAGTGCGACTGACCCGTGCGTGCTGCAGCTGAAACTCCACTATGGCCTGCTGCTGCTCGCACAGTCTGTCCAGCATATGCAAGGTGGAGTTCCACCTGGTGGGCACGTCAGTTAAGCAAACACCTTTCAACTTTTTTCACTATTTTGGATCAACTTCAGAACCTCCAAAGTAACCTTCAACTGAAAGTGAGACAAGAGAATTACAATATCTCACAAAGCTTACACCTCTGTCAACAAAACTTGCAAACTAGTTCTCTTCCTAAAAGGAAAAGAGAACCAGAATGTCTCAAGAGAAATTTGTCTTACTTGGTGGGGTGTGGGGTGCTCTTTAGCATTAGGGAGACAAAAAAATAAGTATTGTATGCCAGGTTTCTAGGCAGATTATACGGAAATCGCATATCTTAATTCGGCTGGCATGAAAAAAGAATAGCATTCTTTCCCGTTTTGGAAGAAAAGCTAATTAGGAAATCTTTCCCAGAAAGTCAAAGATATGCAAATTAGCTTCCCTGACAAAAAAGAAAAAAGAAAAGAGGGGATAATTTATCTAATGCCGGACCTAATCACAAACTGGTAGAGTTCGGACCTAATTATGAACTGGTAGAACAATCCTTAGTCCAATTAATACTTTTGATAACAATGGATATGGGGGGCACACTAGAATAGAAAGGGAGTGCACTCACTATTCAACCACAACACCAAAATTACCCAAAGAAGGCCACAAGGCCCAGAGAACTGCAATAATGTGCACATCCACAAATTGTAAAATAATTTTATTGGACTACAAAGACACATAAACATGATTTAAAAATTCCTCAGGGGAAGCGAGACGGTACCAGCAATACCCGTGGGATGCGATATCTGTGACCCATATCCACCCTTATAGTCCAAGCCTCAAATTTTTTATTCCTTTCAGGTATTATTTAATGTTATTTTTTGATGCCACATTATCATCTATTTATTGTGAACCTGTTTGGGTTGCATGTCATTCTGTCTCGGACTATATACACTGTGTGCCTATTTGTGGACTTTCGTGGCCACTGGGTGCTTGGTTTTACTTTTACCAGCACATGATGTATTGTACACAATTTTTAAATCATGTTTGTGTGTTTTTGTAGGCCAATAAAATTGTTCTATTTTACAATTTGTGGATGTGCACATTATTGTGGTTCTCTTAGGCCTTGTGTCCTTCTTTGGGTAATTTTGAAATTAATACATTTAGTCTAAACTACATATTGAGGAAAACCACAACCACTTTTTTTTATGTACTATCACCCTTGAGTGAGCATAAAAGTCACCAAAATCTAGGTAAATTTGAGGCACTTTCCAAGGTGACTTTTGAAAACTGTGTTTTACACCGAAAACTGGCATAAATACAATACATTGACGCCCTGGAGACTTGCATTGTGTACTATTAATTGAAAAGAGCACGAGAGAAGAAAAAATTGAAGTAAAATAGAAGAAGTAGAAAGAGGTAGTGGAAGGCAATGAGTGGAAAGGAAAGCAGTAATATTTTCCTCAGTGACTCTTACTTTTGGAATACTCAACTAGTTTAAGAGCTGGTATATAATAATGAAGATAATATAATATAATGCAGATATAGAAGATCATCAAACAATGGGAGGTATAAGATGATGAATGTGAACACATTCTGCATATAGTGGAAGGCAAAAAAGAAATCTTACAAACTTTGGATGCAGGATGACTGTAAATTTATATGGATACTGGAGATGAGTGATTGCTTCTAACTTGTACAGAAAAACTTACATACAACAGCATCTTATCAGAGATAATCTCTGGGAGCAGATCACATCACCTTCTCGCACAAAACTTGGCACAACAGAGTATTAAGCAGGTACAAACTGATGAAAGTATATAAGCCATTGCAAAGATATTCCTATGAATGAATGAAGCAGGATTGTGACTGCATTGTAAATTCATTTTAGTAAAGCACCTGCTTGGACTGTAGCGAGAGTAACTGGGACTTCTTCGTGTTCTTGAATTTCTACTTCCAGTGCTCTTTCTGGCTGATTTGGAAGAATAGCTGGGGGATCTTGAGTATGACCTGCAATGGTTTATAATAATTATGTGACAGCTCTAGACAGCTCTAGAATAATGAACAATACCGTACATTTCTTTCAAAATACTACCTTACGGCTTGACTGTAAACTTGTTAGCCCGGACCACCTAAATTAGTATAGTCAGAAACTGACTACAGGCTGCTATAAAAAATTCAAAAGGTGGTCTGTAACCTGCTGGGAATTGTTAATTATTGAAATGAAACACCTCTAAACATAGAGCTAAGTCTACACTGTGAATTTTAGCAGTGCTATACTGCGATCTTAAAGTAACGTGGCCAAAGCCACCATGTAACCCTGGCCAAATCGGACGTTCATGGCATTATTAAAGGAGTTTCCTGAGATTAGAACATTAGTGGCCTGTTCTTACGATAGTCCTGACTCTTGGCACCCCTGCCGATCATTTGTTTGATGTATAGAAAATATGTTTTTCCCTAACTACAGCTGAATGTTATCTATATACAACCTAACATGAGCACATAAAAGTCTGTACCTATGTGAACTTACCTTGCACCTGAAGAGATGGATCTGCTTCGAGACGTTCTGCCTGAAGATGACCTATAGTAAGAGGAATAAGAGCTGATGGAATGACTTGAGCTACGGGAGTAAGACCTTCTGGTGCTTCTGTATGAGGAGCTTCGTGATCGATCTCTGTGTACAGATGTTCTGTCAGGTGATATGTCAGATACACTTTTGTGTTCTTCAAGGCAGCCAAGACAAGAGGACAAATCTCTGAAGAAGAAAAAGACCCAACTCTTAATTTATGTATATAGCAAAGTACCATACTGTTCATGTTGGACAATATGGTAGGGTGGACAATACATAGCAATGCTCTGTTTTAATGAAGATGTTTTCGATAAAATTCCAGACAACTATGTATTAATGTTGCCCTTTCAAATTTTTCACATCTCTTCACCTTTTTGCCGGTGTCCGTGAATCTTCCAAATGAAGTGATGAATCTTTACTAAAGGAAAAGCAGCTGGCAGATGAATTCCCTGAATCAGAGATGTTGTCACTGTGACCATTTGGAGTCTTCGCAGATGAAAGGACACGTCCAAAACCCTGATGAATAGGACTCTCTTTGTCCTGGTTAATCTTTAACACAGAGGAACTTGTCTGCATCGAGGGAGGGGTGCATAAATCATTTCCCGAGTCATACTCGTTTGAGACCTCCTTCTGACAACCGCCATGATTCTCTGTTGTGACCAAAAGGCCAGGGACTGATTGAGAAATCTGAAAACACAAAAGAGTGTTGACATAGGTGGAACCCAACACTTGTAATGCAACTTGTCACATAGTGCCACAGTAACTTTCCAGAATAAATTTCTTGTTTTTTTAATTCTGCATATGCTGTATATTTTATTAACTGGAAAGAAAATAGAAGAAAAACAAAGGAGAGGGTATGGAAAAATGAAAGAGAAAGGAGAAAACAGAAAAATAAATATTTGTATAGAAAGTCAACAGAGGTGCCTGCAGACAGTGAGAGCTGCAATGATACTGACACCATGCACAATTTTGGCATGCACCCATAGAAAAAGAATGAGAAAAAAAAGGGAATTGCTGTAAATGTAATGAGCTTTCGCTCTGATTAAACATTGGCTTAGTAAATGGGACACAGGCTTCAGAGGAGAATTGCTGCATTTAATGTAGCTGTTATCAAGTACAATGGTGCACAATGTGTTCTGCAGATTTAATTAGAGTATTGAAAGAGACAAAGCCGCACCTTTTAGTGTAGAGGGGACTAGCGGTCAGACAGCTGGGGCCAAGTGCTCAGGTCTGGTCATCTTTTTTTAAAATACTTTTTTTATACAGACATAAAATGATAATGATGCTTGAATATTACTAACAAACAGGCAAAAAGGTTAGGTTTTAAAAAACAAAAACTGAGTGTATGACATTTGTGAGTCTGTATAGAACTATATTTGACACAGTAACTTTGATACACTAGTAGCATATAACTTCAACTCTACCTTACTATTCTGTGCCATTGGCTAATCCAGTTTTCCCAGCCCAAGGCCTTATTCACATAGCCAGTATTTGGTCAATGATTTCCATCAGTGTTTTTAAGCCAAAAGCAGGAGTGAAGCCTATAGAGATATAAGGTACAATGGAAAGACTTGTACCTGTTCTGTGTTTAGAGCTGCACCTGATTTTGGCTCACAATCACTGATGAAAGTGATCAGCGGGGAGGGGGGGGGGACCCCGCAAGTAACGGTATTTATTTTGAATAACACAAAACCATGAAAGGTCCTCTTTAAAGAGATTGTCCAGTCTAGAAAACTCTTTTTCATACACCCAATTAAAGAGGATCTCAATTTTTTTGGGCTGGGGTGGAGAGTGGCTAGAAAGAGTGCCTCTCACTCTGGGGGACCTGTTCTGTCCTGCATTACACGGACAACCCATTCATTTGAATGCTGTTATGTAATGCTTTGTTTACCCTGTGGTGGCTCTGCAGGGAGATTGAAGATTTACACCAGGTTTTCCTCAGATTTCAGTTAATTCCTGGGGATTTCACCTTATTGTAAACAAGTAGAGATTACACAAAGTGGAGAACTCCTTTAAGCCTCATTCAAACATCAGTGTTTCACAGACGTGTTCTGTACGTGTTCTCCACAGACAGCACACGTCCCCATTCATTTTAATGTGTGTATTTAGCACGGTCCGTTTTTTTAGCACGGATGCATGCTCAATTTTGTCCGTGTGACAGCATCACAGATGCATCACTGACAACTTTCTCACGGATTGGAGCACGGACACGGACGTGTGAATGAGGCTTTAAGCAAAAGTTTCCAGAAATGAGAAAACTAATTCTAAATAAATTGAATTTGTCTCAAATTTTCCAAAACTTCAGGGTTCCAGTGAATCTGAAACTTTTGTGATTTGATTCGGATGAATCGCTCAAAATGGCATGCACCATTTTACACATCAGAAGACAGCACAGCAGGACAGGGAAGATGAAGAAGGGGGATCAAATGACCCTGGAAGGTGCCCTGGCCAGTAAGTTTGCCCATAATTCCCTGCAGTAAACCCCAGCCAGGGACAATACTTATATGTGTCTAAGACACTATATAAAATCCTAATCTGGGAAGTCATGGAAGCATTCCCTCCCGGCAATCGCTTGCTGGCTAGCGGAGGAGACCGCTGCTGTTACATGCAGCAATTTCCGTTTGCTCATTCTTCGAGTAATCGGCGGCAGTATTACACTGCCAGAAGAATGCTCATTAGCAATTATCTGCCGAAAAATTGGGCAGTGTAATACAGGCTTTAGATTTCATTCACTATCAAATAATTTAATTGACATAGAGGGATACAATAGAGTCAGAATATGGTCATACTCAGGATAGTGTACTAGTGTGTGTCACTGAGCTGCAGCTCTTCAGTGAAGCTCTACTTGCACTGCACATCGGTATTTAATGCTGCAGTACTCACTTTTTTTCTTTAAAAAGTCCTATTTACAATCAGTCCTATTTACATTAAAAATGTACATTTAAAAATTCACAGACAGAATTATTTCTACAATATTAATCCTGGTGCTGATAATGTATTGGCTGACATATTTTTCTGTATTACAGTTGCACTGTGAATTTTTATTAGAGAAATTCAATTTATCACAAACTAGTGTACCGGATGGGTTGTTCGGTGTTACTCGGCATACTGGCTCATGTGGCAAAGGAACTGGTGAAGCTATATATATATATACATAACAATTCTGTTGTACTGCCCAAAAAGGAATATTTTTTGGACCACTTGTTCAAAATAAGCTATTACTTCTTCTGATACCCCTGTGTGTGTATAAACACCAGAAGACATATTTTCCCAATAGGGATAATTTTTGGACTATTTTTTAATTTTAGAAAGCATTAAAAACCCAATGGCGTAATGTATTTTTTAACAGGATGTTACCACCAGCTACCACCTGCTTACCCATAGCCTTATATGTTGCTGTCACTTTAGCATTACTAATGCTGTCTTGGTGTTAGAAAGCTTGAAAGAGGTTGGATACAGTCCTAGGAGATCTCATACGTGACTTTTCAGAGCAATCTGAGCACTTTCGATTGGGGTCAAATTTATTCATCCCCTAATCGAATTTGCTGAATTTGTTCAAACTAATTTCTAGAAATTTGCTCATCTCCAGTGAAAGAATTTGGACATTGCGCCCAGCAAAATGTGCCAAATTTATCATGCATATTAGTCACGTATATAGTAGCATGAATATGCATTGCCACCATGGTAAGTGTCCCTATTAACATATTTGTCCAGTTCCTGCTTACTTATCAGCTCTTTCGCTCCCTAATCAACTTTTTACTGTTCAATCTCAGTATTAAATTGGATTATTTAAATCGGATTATTTTGATTCAGCTTCTCCTTAAATTAAAAAAATTAATTATGCTCATATAGAAATAGTTAATGTCACTTTCCCATTTTATCCAAAATGCAAAATAATCAATCTTTCATAGATCTGTGTGGGGGGATACGGGATGCCCATACCAGTACCACTTGGACTGTGGAAAAGACAGTTGTCTAACAGTAATAAAGTTTCAGAAAACTCCAAAACAATTTCACTATGTAGGTAAACGAGATTACCTCTCATACTCTAAAATACTTTACTGTTTCAAAACCCCTATAGTCGGTATCGAACAATTTCCTTTACATCAAAACTAGCAAGTCACATATAGTATATAATCCAATCAGTAATAGTATTGAAGAAGTTCTTCTTTGGAACAGATCTTTAATATCAGATAGGCAGGGGTCCAACAACCCATGCCCTGCCAGTCAGCTGTTTGAGAGTAGCTCTGTGCTGAAACTACGCAACTCCATCTATGGTGTAGAGGACATATAGATCATCAACTGTTATATATCATGGACTTTAATTTTCAAGTTACACTGTCCAACAATACCAACCGCTCATTTAACCGTTACATTTCTTTATAGATTTGTGCCAACTATAGAAAGGGGATACAATTAATATGGTTGCCTGTCTGCCTATTGATGGCACCTTATGAATTACAGACTGCTATAAAATGTTCAATCTTTATAGTCATTGTGGGAAGGTATCTGCCTACAAAGGAATAACAGATACAATTCGTATATACAAAAAGTGAATCTCCAAAACAGAGAACAGAATAACCTTACCGCAATACAGTAATTATATTTCTGGTCTCTCATGCTTCCTATGTCAGCTTTCTTTCTTTGTAATCTTGTTTTTTTTTATTATTTTGCGAAAATTATCCAAATTATTTATTCACAAAATGCATTCAGTAAGATATTCCAAATGCTAAATAGCCAAGTAATAATCACAAGTGCTATTACAGGTAATTTCTAATGCCAAGGTTGTCAGCCAGCATTTAAGTAAAAGGTACCGGTAATATGTATAAATTTCTCAGTTACATGTAAACAGGGATCTTCTTAAGATTTGGAAAGGATTTTTTATATTCTTAAAAAAACTGTAGAAATTGCATTGACTTGTGTGTGATGACCCTGATTCTGAAATGAATTATGTACATAAGTAATGCCAGTGAAATGTATGTCATTATTCCTGTTCAGGTAACAGTTCAATGGTATGTAACATGCAAAATGTCAGCTTAATGTTTGCTACAACTATTTCTGCATCCACCTTAGATATAGCATCGGTGGTTTCCTATCTCCACAGGGACTGCAAGGTTAACAAACAGTTAACTGGACCAAGGGATCACACAGATCTTTTTTCATCAATGTGATGGAAAATAGGAAGGAATGCAACAAGTGCTGGGCCCAGGGGTGGATTGGTAATAGACCCTACAGGGGGCAACCCAAACTCTCCTGATGGCCGCAGGCCAGGTACATAATGATCTGATGCTCAACGGGCAGAGCTGTACTCTTGAACTGAACTGTATTACCATCCTCAGGACGATGATACAGTTGGATAATGTGGCGAGGGCGGTAGCATTTTGTGCTGCACTGTGGTATTTGGTTCTGCTGGAGTGGTACTTTGTGCTGCACCATGGTATTGCAGGCCCTGCCTACTTGTGTTACCCTGACTTCTATCAATTTAGTCCCACCTACAATATGGGGCCACTTTTAGTTTTTTTTTCCAGGGCCACTTTAAGTTCCCAATCCGCTCCTGGCTGGGCCCCAACCTGACAGATACTTTAGGGCCTTTCTCCTCTGTGTGCATTACAGGTTGAAAATACAGAAACTGTTTCCTAGGGAATGGGAAGGCACACAATTAGTCAGATCAATGTACTTTGCCCGGTCACTGCTGGGAATGATGAAAGTAAGCCAACAAGCTGCATCTACAATTTTCTGCCGAAATTGACACAAATAATGATACATTAATACTAGGTCATAAGAATTTATCTGACTGCATTGGAAATGGTTTTTGCATTACAAGCTTTTAGATTCTACTTGTTCTTTCAAAGGTCCGGATAAAGATCTGTATCTACCATTTTCATATTCATTTTGTTTAATTGCGTGTGATGTGTTGCTGAAAGCTATTTGCTGCATCTACTTTGTTCTAAAATGACTCCTTCATCTGATTCCAGAACAGAAGCCCGTCCCATCAGTTTATGGCAGCAATGACATGTCTCATATGACAGAAGATTGGGAGTCATATTTCATTATTTACATTGTTTTCAATGATGCATTACTGATTAAAAGTAGAAACTGCACATGTACACGTCAATGTGTTCCAATTGTGAATGATGAAATTATTTTAATATAGTTTCTATTTGCAAAGAAAATAATTTACAACATCAAGTAGTAGTGCTGCCTTTTTAGTTATCTATCTATCTATCTATCTATCTATCTATCTATCTATCTATCTATCCAATTAGGTCCACACAGTCTTTGCAAAAAAAAAATTAAGACAAAATCAGAAGTGAATTCTAAGCAGATGAAAAGTAAAAAATTTATTATTAATATAATTTTGTATCCACTTCTAGTTTGGGTAAAAAAAAAAATGAAACTTTACAAACTACATCAAAACTGCATTGTATAAACAAATACCACCCTTTCCCCCCCCCCCCCCAGCTCTCCCAAAATAAGCATATTGTGGTGATGCAGTAATTACTCATTATCATTATGAAACATCAAGACATTCATCCGGTATCAATTATCTGGAGATCCTTCTACTGGGTGCCAACTCCAGTGCCTCTGATAAAATGGTTGCCGGTCCCCACTATCAGACACTTATGGCATTTCCTATAGATTTGATGTAAATGTCTTTCATGGAAAAAAGGAGCCTGATATTAAAGGAGTTGGCCCATCTCAGACTTAGATAGGATTCCTATCTAAGGGGTTGACATGTTACTATTTGTGGTGGACTATACTTTTTGAGATCTTATATTTATTTTTGAATATATTTTTTGGTAGCCTATTTGCCAACCTTTGCTAGGTGGTTTTCTATCCCTTTATCAGGACCATCCTAGGGGTGTATAGGAGGTTCCTGATACTGGATCGCCCCTATCGGGTGGCCATTCCGTCTTGTAGGCAGGGTATCAAGCACAGGGTGGGACAGTGTCCCAGAGATTAACCAGTCTACACCTAACATAGTAACAAAGTAACATAGTTTATAAGGCTGAAAAAAGACATCTGTCCATCCAGTTCAGCCTGTTATCCTGCAAGTTGATCAAGAGGAAGGCAAATAAAAAACTGTGAGGTAGAAGCCAATTTTCCCCATTTAAGGGGAACAAAATTCCTTCTTAGCTCCTATTAGGCAATCAGAATAACTCCCTGGATCAACGACCCATCTCTAGTAGCTATAGCCTATAATATTATTACACTCCAGAAATACATCCAGGCTCCTCTTGAACTCTTTTAATGAACTGACCATCACCACCTCCTCAGGCAGAGAGTTCCTCTTCTATGTTTATAGCATGTGTGGCAAAGAAGGGAGAGGCGCTCATAGGGTAGTATGAATTTAAAAAGATATATTAAGAACAGAACGTGCCAATAGTTATGCTCACCTTCTGGTGTTGTGCAATCCTCGTGGGTGGAGTGACCGGTTCTCCAGAGGAGTGATGTGGAACACAATAGGGGCATGTGTACTAAAATAGTACACAAGGTGTGATACCTCTTGGCGCAAAGACACGACCTCAAAAGATGTACAGTCAGATACATAAATATTGGGACATCGACACAATTGTAAGATTTTTGG
The DNA here is from genome assembly GCF_905171765.1 of Bufo bufo. Lineage (NCBI taxonomy): Eukaryota > Metazoa > Chordata > Amphibia > Anura > Bufonidae > Bufo > Bufo bufo. The sequence goes on from NC_053390.1 coordinate 198,247,845, forward strand.
CTCTAAACACCACCACAATGGATGAAATGAAATTAACAAGATGTGCTTTAACTGCAGACTATCAGCTTTAATTTGAGGGTATTTACATCCAAATCAGGTGAATGGTGTAGGAATTACAACAGTTTGCATATGTGCCTTCCACTTGTTAAGGGACCAAAAGTAATGAGACAATTGACTTCTCGGCTGTTCCATGGCCAGATGTGTGTTATTCCCTCATTATCCCAATTACAATTAGCAGATAAAAGGTCCAGAGTTCATTTCAAGTGTGCTATTTGCATTTGGAATCTGTTGCTGTCAACTCTCAAGATGAGATCCAAAAATCTGTCACTATCAGTGAAGCAAGCCATCATTAGGCTGAAAAAACAAAACAAACCCATCATAGAGATAGCAAAAAAATTAGGCGTGGCCAAAACAACTGTTTGGAACATTATTAAAAAGAAGGAACACACCGGTGAGCTCAGCAACACCAAAAGAACTGGAAGACCACGGAAAACAACTGTGGTGGATGACCGAAGAATTCTTTCCCTGGTGAAGAAAACACCCTTCATAACAGTTGGCCAGATCAAGAACACTCTCCAGGAGGTAGGTGTATGTGTGTCAAAGTTAACAATCAAAAGAAGACTTCACCAGAGTGAATACAGAGGGTTCCCGACAAGATGTAAACCATTGGTGAGCCTCTAAAACAGGAAGGCAAGATTAGAGTTTGCCAAAAGACATCTAAAAAAGCCTTCACAGTTCTGAAACAACATCCTATGGACAGATGAGACCAAGATCAACTTGTACCAGAGTGATGGGAAGAGAAGAGTATGGAGAAGGAAAGGAACTGCTCATGATCCTAAGCATACCACCTCATCAGTGAAGCATGGTGGTGGTAAAGTCATGGCGTGGGCATGTATGGCGGCCAATGGAACTGGTTCTCTTGTATTTATTGATGATGTGACTGCTGACAAAAACAGCAGGATGAATTCTGAAGTGTTTCGGGCAATATTATCTGCTCATATTCAGCCAAATGCTTCACAACTCATTGGACGGCGCTTCACAGTGCAGATGGACAATGACCCAAAGCATACTGCAAAAGCAACCAGAGTTTTTTAAGGGAAAGAAGAGGAATGTTATGCAATGGCCAAGTCAATCACCTGACCTGAATCCGAGTGAGCATGCATTTCGCTTGCTGAAGACAAAACTGAAGGGAAAATGCCCCAAGAACAAGCAGGAACTGAAGACAGTTGCAGTAGAAGCCTGGCAGAGCATCACCAGGGATGAAACCCAGCGTCTGGTGATGTCTATGCGTTCCAGACTTCAGGCTGTAATTGACTGTAAAGGATTTGCAACCAAGTATCAAAAAGTGAAAGTTTGATTTATGATTATCATTATGTCCCATTACTTTTGGTTCCTTAACAAGTGGGAGGCACATATGCAAACTGTTGTAATTCCTACACCGTTCACCTGATTTGGATGTAAATACCCTCAAATTAAAGCTGACAGTCTGCAGTTAAAGCACATCTTGTTTATTTCATTTCAAATCCATTGTTGTGGTGTATAGAGCCAAAAATGTTAGAATTGTGTTGATGTCCCAATATTTATGGACCTGACTGTATATAGAACTTTTTTTTATTTAGTAATGAGCGACAATGCGTTTCGGAGTCAATGTACTCCTTTCTCAAGTCTAAACAAACACAATGTAGATAAAAAATGACATACAACAATGAAAAATATATTGATACAAAAAATTTAATAATTAAATTTGTCGATACAATAAAAGATAATAAATGGTTAGAACATTTTTTTAAAGGATTTAAAAGTACTATAAATAAAATAATATAGTCAAACACAGTCCACAAGTAAATGTACAGCGAACAGCGCAAGCAGCGCGTGCGACAGCTGTCAAACATGTGGTTTATGCGGTGCCCGTTGGGCTCATATCAATAACAACAATAATGATGTGACTAAATGATAAATAATACATGGTGAAAAAAAAAAAAAGCAATTCATGCGCCTAAAATGTGAAGTTTGAGGTATATATAAAGTGCATGATTTAATAGTTGAACATATATATGAGATGAAGAAGGACTGGTCCAGGCAATCAAATTTGGAAGATACAAAGAAGTGAAGGTAATGATATGAGTTTTGGTGAGAATGGGGGGCAAAGGACCACCATCGAAGGAGATATATGAATGTTCAAAATGAAACCACTGCAGTCTGTATGAGGAACTGAGAGCAATCTAGGCTATGTAACAATTGAATACAGAGGGGAGGTATGGAACAATAGAATACAGAGGGGAGGTATAGAGGGCCTCAAGGGGCTTGGATCGGATGAGATAACACAAAACTGTTCAAAATACAGGCTGGAGCATTATGGGATCATTATACAACCTTGTGGTTAAATAGTAAAATAATGTCCTGAGATATCACCAAGGAAAAGGGAAAGAGAGGAAAAAGAGGAAAAAAGATCCTTGATGGTACCTGTGGAATCCGTTCTGGTGCCGATGGGGAGGCTTCTCACGTGTGTGAGAAAGCGCGCCTTGAAGAACCTGTGGAGGGGGGTGGGGACTTGGATTGACAGCTGGCCAGCCCGAGGGTCCGGAGCTGACATTCTATATGCAGTGTGCGCTCGCTGTGTTCGCGCTGAGTGTCAGGGCACTGCGACTGGCTGATCTTTATCGGTGCAGGGGAGGCTGGTGGTGGGGAATGGAGATATGAAGAAAAGTGAGATATGGGGAACCTGAAGTTTGGTGAAAATATTGGGAATTTGATGTTTATTGGAACAAAGAGGGAATGAGTGGGTGGAGATTATAGAGACTGAATGGAAAGATGATGGAAGCAACTGATATATTTGGAAGGTGTTAGGTAAGATAGGAGAAAGGCAAATGGGGAAAGGGGAGGTGTGGAGAGAGGGAGGGGCAGATGAATAATGGGATGGTGTTGCATGGTTTAAATATGACAAAAGGCAGTTTTTTTTAATAACTGGTATAAGTGGGATTGTTGGTGTAGACAAAGGGGAATGATCAGAAGGTGTTGCATGGTAGGAATGTAGCTAAGGTGTAAATTGGAACGGTGACAGGGTATCTGATGGTGCGAAAAATGCATGTTGGTGTGGAAGGTCAGAGACTGATGAATAGGGAGGACCATTTAAAAGCAGTTGCTCTCAAGGGATTCATTTAGGCTGTATGGTTCTATTGTTTGCATCTTGAAAATCCAGAATATTTCTTTGCGTATCAATTTCTAGTAACGGTTGGGATGAGTGACCGGAATTTCTTCGATCAGTGTTATAGAGAGGTTTGTGGGATCCTTATTATGAGCTTGAAGAAAGTGTCTGGATACTCCATCTTTAGGGAAGCCATTCATTATATTCTAGCGATGTTTATTAATTATTTCCCTCAAGGTTAGGGTAGTGCGGCCTATGTACTGTAGTCCACATGTACATTCCAAAAAATAAATAACGTAAGTCGAGGAACAATTCAGAAAGTATTAGATTTCGAATTGTTCCCCAGTAATATTGCTTGAGAATTTAAAGTCCCGGGAAAAAATATTTAGGCAACATTTGCAGCGACAGTGTCTGCATCTATAGCTCACAGACATTTGGGGAAAGAGAGTGGTGGGATGTGTTGTGTTCTTTTTTTGGTCCCGTAGCCGACTGGGAGCAATAAGGTTCTTGAGGGTTTCAGCCCTCCTGAATGTTATTTAAGGTCTTGATTGAATGTGTTTCTTTAAAAAGGGATCCAGTTGTAAGATGGGCCAATGTTTGTTAAGGATGTTCCGTAGGATATTATGATTGATATTGTATGTGGTGATAAAAGCAGATTAAAATTTTCGATAGCCTTCGAATCATCTTGTTAGTTTTTTTGTGAAGTAAGGCATTCTTACTGAGTGTGTTCTTGTGCCCGCCGGTAGGCCGCCTCTATGACCTTATTAGGATACCCTTTGTTTTGAAATCTAATTTTGATGATCTGGCTCTGGTAATGGAAATCCACATAATTTGTGCAGTTTCTGCGGATTCTCTTGAATTGACTGAACGGAATTGTAACGGTATCAACCGTTGGCGATGTCCTTCTCCCCTAGTAAGAGTGGCACTGTAGAGTTGCGACAGCGACTTTCAAGGCCGAGTTGTGATTCCCAGTAGCTGTGCAGCTCTTACAAGAGCTAGTAGTAGTATAGCTGTTCCCTACAACACGAGACAAGGCTGCAAGTTTAGAGGTAAGAAGATTCACCTTTATTGGTGCCAGACTTGGCCTTATATACAAGTCCCCATGCAAGGGGACCTCCCCTCTGGACCTGATGGAGAACTGGTTAACAAACACACAGACCAATGGAAATAACCACACAATCTGGGACACTCCCACACAATGCCTCCCCTCTGCCCGGAAGATAAATAGGTCAGATACTGTATGCAACCCAATCATTTCCAGACAGTAAAACCCCATTGTTTATAAAAACTCCCATACAGGACACACAATGCCTCCCCTCTGCCTGGGAGATAATTAGGTCAGAACTGTATGTAACCCAATCATCTCAACAGACAAACAGAGGCCTTCTGTTACAGGAATATCATTTTAAAAAATTTTGTGATGGGCACTTTGGTAATCCAAAAGGTTGAAGGTGTTTTTGTTCAAATGGGAAGTGAAGTTATTAGCTTCATCCATGCTTCCGTTCCAAATGAATAGCAAATCTTTGATGTACCGCCTGTAGAATATCAATTTGTTGCACCAAGGATGTTAGTTGTAAATAAATTGTTCTTCAAATAATCCCATATATAAATTAGCAAAACTTGGCTCGAAACGTGTGCCCATTGCGGTCCCTTTCGTCTGTTTGAAAATTTTGTTTTCAAAAGTGTAAATGTTATGTTTTAAAATTAAGTTTTTCGCGTCCAGTATAAACTGGCTTTGTGAGTCAGGCAGGGTCGTATCTCGTTGTAGAAAGTGCTGCATGGCATTGATTCCTGCTGTATGTGGGATATTAGAATATAGGGCTGAAATGTCTAATGTTGCCCAGATGTAGGATTCTTTCCATTCAACTTCCTTGAGGAGGGCAATTAAACTTGCCGAATCCTTTAGATACAAGGGTAATTTAATTACATACTTCTGTAGTAAAATGTCTATGTAATGAGACAAATTACAGGTTAGGGAAGAAATGCCAGAGATAATTGGTCTTCCCGGTGGGTTATTGATAGATTCATGTACCTTGGGTAGGTGGTAGAATAAAGCTAGATTCGGGTGGTCCACAATGATGTACTCCTTTTCTTTTTTAGATAATATCTGTTGGTCTTCAGCTGCTTCCAACAGATGTATAAATTTTTTGGCATCCTCTTTTAATGGGTTTTCTGTCAGGATTTGGTAGTATTCTTCATCTCTAGAAATTCTGTATGCTTTAGCTAAATAATTACTTTTATTCTGGATCACAATGCCACCTTCTTTGTCTGCACTTCTGATGATGATGGACTCGTTGGTCATAATGTTCTTTACGGCATTCTTTTCTTTTTTACTGAGGTTGCCAGGAGTATTCAGGTCTTTGTTGATAGTCCTAAGATCTTTGGTGACAAGGGCGGAGAACGTTTCTATGTGGCTCCCCCTATGATGTTTAGGGTTATACATAGATTTTGGTATTAGCCCCGTATATATGGCTTTCGGTATCCCATCAGAATCTATTGGAATGTTTTCTGATGTTGTCTGTGGTGTAATTTTGGGTTTTAGAGATTGAATCTCAAAGTGTCGGTGTAACGTTAGTTTCCAGATGAAAGTATTTCAATCCACGAACAATTCAAATCTGTTGAATTTACCTGTAGGGAAAAACGAGAGGCCTTTTTGTAGTAGGCTGATCTCTGCATTACTTAGTGAGTGTGAGGATAGGTTGAAAATTCAGACTAATGCGTCTTCTTGTTTCTCTTGGGACTCACCGTGTTTTTTTTGATGGTTGTTTATGGTCAGGGCTTTTTTTCTCAGAGAAAAGGTGGTGGAACTCACCCCCCTCCCCTGGCCACACCCCTACCCACCCCTTGGACCGTCCCCTAAAACCGCCCCTTTAGAGAACAGGGATGCAAGTAAAATTTGGGGGGGCTATAAAAGTCCAGCCCAGCAAAGAAACCCCCCAGATGGGGATGGCACTGTTAATGGGGGATCTGGGGATAGCACTGTTATGGGGTGGAGGATCTGTGGATGGCACTGTTATGGGGGATCTGTGGATGGCATTCACAGATCCCCCATCCTATAACAGTGCCATCCACAGACCCCCCCACCCCATAACAGTGCCATCCACAGACCCCCCCCCTTAACAGTGCCATCCACAGACCCCCCCACCCCATAACAGTGCCATCCATAGACCCCCCACCCCATAACAGTGCCATCCACAGACCCCCCCACCCCTTAACAGTGCCATCCACAGACCCCCCCACCCCATAACAGTGCCATCCACAGACCCCCCCACCCCATAACAGTGCCATCCACAGACCCCCCCTCACCCCATACCAGTGCCATCCACAGTCCCCAACCCCTTAACAGTGTCATCCACAGACCCCCCATTGCCGCTCCAGTACAGTTATAAAATGTGTAATTCAAATAATAATGATTCATGCTGCCCCCTCTGTACTATAACATTCAAAATATCCTACTCACAGGGCTACTGTTATATCGTAATGCAGGCCGGCCGGGCAGATGAGCGGCAGCGTGACTGACTGACGTCACGTGCCTGCCCGGCCTACTTTATGAATGAAGCAGGCGGCACAGGCACGTGACGTCAGTCAGTCAGTCTGCCGCTCGTCTGCCCGGCCGGCCTGCATTACGATATAACAGTAGCCCTGTGAGTAGGATATATTGAATGTTATACTACAGAGGGGGCAGCATGAATCATTATTAATTGAATTACACATTTTATAACTGTACTGGAGCGGCGGGGCCGGAGCACAGTGAACGCACCGGCCCCCAGCTCCTCCTCCCAGTACCTCCCTGCTGATACATCGCAGCTTGCGATGCTGGAGCATGGCAGGCTGCGATGTCAAAAGGTGGCAGAGCGCCGTTCCGGTGCATTCCGCCAGAAAAAAAGCCCTGTTTATGGTCCTATTTGGTCTCGCTTTCCCTCCTCGTCATCTTCTTCTAGGCTTATTATTCTTTTGAGTCTCCTTATTGGGGCAGGTTGAAAGAAGTCTGTAATCATTGTGGTCCCTGATGGTTGCCGCAAGGCATAAGTTGATTCCGGGGTCAGGGCCCCGGGTAAGGCTAAAAAAAGACTGATGACCAATGGGATCCAGATTGTCTTTAGTACTAGTATTATGGATGATAATGAGGGAGTCTTCAGACAAAGCGGAATGATTATTGTCATCTGGTGTGTTGTGCACGGTTGGTGACCGAATGAAGGAGGTAGGTGGCAGAGTAGGAGTTGGTGGCAGTGGCCGGGCAGATGTAGGAGAACCGAAGGTGGTGGGAGGAAAGTTGAGGTGATCAGTAGAATTGCTACTGATCTCCAGAATGGGTGACATTGTGAGATGATTGTTAGGAATGGACTACTGAATGGGTAGTGATCTCGGGATTAGAGGTGCGGAATTGATGGGCTTGGGATTATAGATAAAGAAAGATGTGGATGGATCGGAGGTATGGTTCGATATGGTGTGTGTCCCAGGGGCGGGGCTGTGGTGCCTATTGGTATGGTGGGCAGGTTTGTTTTGGGGTTTCATCCTGTGCTATTGAGGAAAATGTTCCTGTAATAGTGTTTTTTGGTGGTATTCCAATCATGTGGACGTGTGGATATCGGAGGTACGATAGGCGGATGAGTACATAAATGTGAGGCTCCTGGAGGTTGAGTGGGTGTTTGGAGTGAGTGGGACATGGACCGAACTGTGTCCCGTAATGGTAAAGTAGGTGGACGGGGGTCAGACGAATGTTGGTTGTTCGGTCTATTAAACCAATACTTGATGTTATTTGTACGAAAATCTGTCCTATCCCTATTTAATTTGGTGGATTTTGTTTCTATTGTTTATTTTTCGTATTGGAGAACAACACCTTCAACCTTACGTTTATGGCTAACTATTCTGAAGTAGCCATAGAATACTTAGATTTGGTCCTTTCCTTCAAAGGAAAATCTATAGAGACCAAAACATTCTTCAAGAAAGTAGATGAAAATAACTACTTGGATTACCAAAGCGCCTATCATAAAAAATGGAAAAATAATATATCGTTCAGGCAATTCAAGCGAATCCGCAGAAACTGCACAAATTATGTGGATTTCAAATACCAGAGCCAGATCATCAAATGAAGTTTTCAAAACAAAGGGTATCCTAATAAGGTCATAGAGGCGGCCTTACAGCAGGCACAAGAACACACTCAGTAAGAGTGCCTTACTTCACAAAAAAACGAACAAGATGATTCGAAGGCTATCGAAAATTTTAAATCTACTTTTATCACCACATACAATATCAATCATAATATCCTGCGGAACATCCTTAACAAACATTGGCCCATCTTACAAGCGGATCCCTTTTTAAAGAAACTCATTCAATCAAGACCTTAAATAACATTCAGGAGGGCTGAAACCCTCAAGAACCTTATTGCTCCCAGTCGGCTACGGGACCAAAAAAAGAACACAACACATCCCACCACTCTCTTTCCCCAATTGTCTGTGAGCTATAGATGCAGACACTGTCGCTGCAAATGTTGCCTAAATATTTCTTCCCTGGTCTTTAAATTCTCAAGCAATATTACTGGGGAACAATTCGAAATTAAATACTTTCTGAATTGTTCCTCAACTTACGTTATTTATCTTTCGGAATGTACATGTGGACTAATAAACATTGCTGGAACATAATGAATGGCTTCACTAAACATGAAGCATCCAGACACTTTCTTCAAGCTCATAATAAGTATCCCACAAACCTCTCTATAACAAATTCCGGTCACTCATCCCAACCGTTACCAGAAATTGATACGCAAAGAAATGTTCTGGATTTTTAAGATACAAACAATAGAATCATACGGCCTAAATGAATCCCTTAAGAGCAACTGCTTTTAATTGGTCCTCCCTATTCATCAGTCTCTGACCTTCCACACCAACATGCGTTTTTTGCACCAGCTCAGATACCCTGTCACTGATCCAATTTACATCTTAGCTACATCGCTACCATGAAACACCTTCCGATCATTCCCCTTCGTCCACACCAACAATCCCACTTATACCAGTTTTTTTTTTAAAAACTGCCTTTTGTCATATTTAAACCATGCAACACCATCCCATTATTCATCTGCCCCTCCCTCTCTACACACCTCCCCTTTCCCCATTTGCCTTTCTCCTATCTTACCTAACACCTTCCAAATATATTAGTTGCATCCATCATCTTTCCATTCAGTCTCTATAATTTCCACCCACTCATTCCCTCTTTGTTCTAATAAACATCATATTCCCAATATCTTCATCAAACATCAGGTTCCCCATATCTCACTTTTCTTCATATCTCCACCACCACACTCATTCAGTCCCTCTGCTCCTTACCCATCCTAATAAATTATATGTCCCATTCATAATTATCCAGTCATTTTATTCTTGTGCCTCCCTAAAAACAAAATGTCCCTCATATCTTACATCCCCATAATTTTACTTATTCAGACGCTCTGTAGTTTAACTTTTTATCTCTTTTTACCTTTTTTATAATAAACCTCAATTTCTGGATTATATGCAACTGGCTATATTATTCCCTTGACACCACAGTCCCCTCAGTCGCGTCCACCACTTCCAGCCTCCCCTGCCCCGATAAAGATCAGCCAGCCGCAGCGCCCTGAAACTTAGCGCGCACACAGCGAGCGCACACTGCATATAGAATAACAGCTCCGGACTCTCGGGCTGGCCGGCTGTCAATCCAAGGCCCCGCCCCCCCTCCTCCGGTTCTTTAAGGTGAGAAGCCACGCCATCTGCACCAGCACGGATTCCACAGGTACCACCAATGATCCTTTTATCTTCTCTTTCCCTTTCCTTGGCAATATCTCAGGACATTATTTTACCATTTAACTACACTAGGTTGTATAATGATCCCATTATGCTCCACCCTGTATTTTGAACAGTTTTGTTTATCTGATCTGATCCAAGCCCCTTGAGGCCCTCTAAGCCTCCCCTCTGTATTCAATTGTTCCATACCTCCCCTCTGTATTCAATTGTTACATAGCCTAGATTGCTCTTAGTTCCTCATACAGACTGCAGTGGTTTAATTTTGAACATTTATATATCTCCTTGGATGGTGGTCCTTTTCCCCCCATTCTCACCAAAACTCATATTCTTACCTTCACTTCTTTGTATCTTCCAAATTTGATCGCCTGGACCAGTCCTCCTTCATCTCATATATATTTTCAACTATTCAATCATGCACTTTATATATACCTCAAACTTCACATTTTAGGCGCATGTTTTTTATTTTATTTTATTTTAATCATGTACTATTTATCATTTAGTCACATCATTATTGTTGTTATTGATATGAGCCCAACGGGCACCGCATGAACCACATGTTTGACAGCTGTCCCACACGCTGCTTGCCCTGTTTGCTGTACGTTTACTTGTGGACTGTGTTTGACTATATTATTTTATCTATAGTACTTTTAAATCCTTTTAAAAATGTTCTAACCATTTATTATTTTTTATTGTATCGACAAATTAAATTATTACATTTTTTGTATCTATATGTTTTTCATTGTTGTATGTCATTTTTTATCTACATTGTGTTTTTTTAGACTTGAGAAAGGAGTACATTGTCTCTTAAACGCGTTGTCACTCATTACTAAATAAAAAAAGATTCTATATACTGTACATCTATTGAGGTTGTGTCTTTGCTCCAAGAGGTATCACACCTTGTGTACTATTTTAGTCTTCAAGTTTTATGTACAAACCTTCTTTCCTCCAGGCACATAGGATGTCCCCCCGTCACAGTCCTGGGGATAAATAGATGATGGGAGAGATCTCTGTACTGACCCCTGATATATTTATACATAGTAATTTGATCTCCCCTCATTTGTCTTTTTTCTAAAGTGAATAACCCTAATGTTGATAATCTTTCATGGTACTGTAGTCCCCCCATTCGAGTTATTACTTTAGTTGCCCTCCTCTGTACCTGCTCCAGCTCTGCTATGTCTCTCTTGTTCACAGGAGCCCAGAACTGTACACAGTACTCCATGTGTGGTCTGACTAGTGATTTGTAAAGTGGTAGGACTATGTTCTCATCATGGGCATCTACAGTGAGGAACAAAAGTATTTGAACACCCTGCGATTTAGCAAATTCCCCCATTTAGAAATCATGGAGGGGTCTGAAATTCACATTGTAGGTGCATTCTTACTCTGAGAGACAGAATAAAAAAAAAAAAAAAAAGTATTTGAACACCTAAGAATATCAGTGTTAATATTTGATATAGAAGCCTTTGTTTGCAATTACAGAGGTCAAACATTTCCTGTAGTTCTTGACCAGGTTTGCACACACTGCAACAGGGATTTTGGCCCACTCCTCCACACAGATCTCCTCTAGATCTGTCAGGTTTCGGGGCTGTCGCTGAGCAACACAGAGTTTCAGCTCCCTCCAAAGATGTTCTAATGGATTTAGGTCTGGAGACTGGCTGTGCCACTCCAGAGCCTTGATATGCTTCTTACGGAGCCACTCCTTGGTTATCCTGGCTGTGTGCTTTGGGTCGTTGTCATGTTGGAAGACCCAGCCACGAACTATCTTCAATGCTCTGACTAAGGGAAGGAGGTTGTTGCTCACAATCTCACAATAAATGGCCCCATTCATCCTCTACTTAATACAGTGCAGCCGTCCTGTCCCCTTCGCAGAAAAGCACCGCCAAAGCATGATGCTACCACCCACATGCTTCACAGTAGGAAAGGTGTTCTTGTGATGCAAATCATGCTTATTTTTCCTCCAAACACGACAAGTGAAGTTTAGACCAAAAAGTTCTACTGTGGTCTCATCTGACCACATGACTTTCTCCCATGCATCTTCTGGATCATCCAAATGGTCATTGGCAAACTTCAAATGGGCCTGGACATGTGATGACTTGAGCAGGGGAACCTTCCGTGCAATGCATGATTTGAAACCATGACGGCGTAGTGTTCTACCGACAGTGACTTTTGAAACTGTGGTCCCAGCTCTCTTCATGTCATTGACCAGCTCCTCCTTTGTAGTTCTGAGCTGATTCCTCACCTTTTTTTTATCAGTGATACCCCACGAGGTGAGATCTTGCATGGAGCCCCAGTCCGAGAGAGACTGACAGTCGTCTTTAGCATCTTCCATTTTCTAACAATTGCTCCAACAGTTGATCTATTTTCACCAACCTGCTTGGAAATTGCCCAGTAGCCCTTTCCAGCCTTGTGAATGTCCACAATTTTGTCTCTGGTGTCTTTTGACAGCTCTTTGGTCTTGCCCATAGTAGTAGTTGGCATCTGACTGACTATGGGGTGGACAGGTGTCTTTAAAGAGCTCAGACAGATGCTGCTAAGTTAGATTAATGAGTGGAGTAGAGGTGGACTTTTTAAAGGCACAGTAACAGGTCTTAGAGAGCAAGAAATCTTGCTGTTTCTCAGGTGTTCATATACTTTTGTTCATACAATGTGATTTCCTGAATTTTCTTTTTAAAATTTGTCTCTCAGAGTGGGAATGCACCTACAATGTGATTTTCAGACCCCCCCTCCATGATTTTTAAGTGGGAGAACTTGCAAAATCGCAGGGTGTTATAATACTTCTGTTCCTCACTGTATGCCACTTTTGATGCAATCCATAATCTTATTGGTCTTGGCAGCAGCTGCTTGACACTGGTTTCTACAGTTTTTAGTTTGCTGTTCACTAAAGTTCCTAGGTCCTTTTACATGTCAGTGTTACCCAGTGTTTTACCATTTAGTATGTACGGGTGACTTGCATTATTCCTTCCCATGTGCATAACCTTACATTTGTCAGTGTTAAACCTCATCTGCCACTTATCTGCCCAAGCCTTCAATCTATCCAGATCCATATGTAGCAGTATACTGTCCTCTTCCATGTTAATTACTTTATACAGTGTCATCTGAGTCTAACTATTTCCCTAACCTTCATTATTTATTATTTTCTGATATTTTTGTTACAAAAGTATTTTTCTTTATTTATTTGTGGGTTATTTTAATTGAACAAGAATAAAGGCTATGTTTTAAATCGTGGCAATCTGTGAGTACTTGTCTGTTTAGGCACCATTTATGTGGATCAAACCCTCTGGCAGATTATTGTCTTAGCTGTGAAAATGCTTTGAAAAGTCAGCTACCTTACCTAGCTATAATCAGTGGTAGATAGGGACGTTAATCTTGCTGCATAACAAGCTCAGCATCATAGAGCGATGTTTTAGCTCAGTATCTCGATCCTCTTGAGAACAGTGCTGATATGCAATTGGTCTTACAAGTCCCGCTGAGAAGGCTCGAATAACTGTTTGCTTTCCCCATATTTATGTGTCACTTTTAATAGTGGTGTATTTAAATCTGTGCCATGACTTGAAATCTGCTCAAGGTCACAGTAATTACAAGCTTCCTACAAGGCAGCAGAAAGTCACAATTAGTGTGATGTTCGATAAACACAGCCTTCAAATGATTGCTGCGACCCTGGAAGGTTGCAGTGATTAAACCAAACAAATGAATGTAGAGAGCAAATCACACAAAACTGCCTCTCTATTAGATGAAAAAACCAAGCTCCCGTTAGCTGAAGGAATGCACTCCCTGATATTTCCAATATATCTTCAACGCTTTTTGCAATAACAGGAGGATAACAGTGGGAAATTCATAGCTGTGTCCTTTCCAGCACATCCATGGGCTAACTGAATGGGAATAAATTTAGCATCAAGAGACACCCTCATGTGTTAAGTGACATCAGATAGTCAGTTAGCAATAGGGTTAAATAATACGATGTCATCACACACTGTGCAAGATTTTGCGCGGGATCTTCATTTAAGATGGTCGGGGTGGTCTCTTCACACTCAAATAGATAAGGTGAGTAATAATATATATTTTTTAACCGATTACCCCTGAAAGCCCTACCTTTTTATCTCAGATGCTGCGTTTAGTGATAAACGCGGCATCTGAGGGGTTCAATGATGGGGGCAGCGCAATCGCTGTTCTCAATCATTGCTCCTGCTACTTACAAGGAAACGCGCTTCATGACAAAATAATTAGTCACAAAGAGAATTTCTTTGTGAAGTTCGGTGAAGCAGCCGCATTCATAACTTCGCTCACCTCTAGTCCTCTGTAACAATGATGTCGATCTAATGGAACCCCTGTATTTTCAATATAAAACTATTGTAAAAAAAATCTAAAGTATCTTTGGAATTCTAAAAAAAAAAAATGAAAAAAAAAAAGTTGCACAGAAGTAAAAACAGTAGAAAGGCTGCTTGCTTTGATACATAGCAATATTTATAAACTACATACAGAGATCAATGTTTCTGCTCATATCTACTGTAATATTCCTCTAAGAAGAGACACAAACAGTGATTATGACGGTCTCAGGCTAATTGCAACCAGAGACTGGTTATGGGACTAATGAACATGGAGCTAGAATGATGGCTGGCCGGTTTTACTGATTCTTGATGACAGAATATGAATACTGTGCTATCAAAACTAAAAGGAGAACATATTCGGAGCCACATGTCTGCGCGCTCCACACTATTACCACCTGCTGCAGTTTTCCTGTTTGTCCCTGAATCATTCCTAGATTGTTTCTGTGGTTTATGCGTTGTACAATGTATGATTGTACATCTGCCAAAACCTCTGAAACCATGGAATCAGCAGTCAGTGCTCCATACATGTACAGTGACGTTCCACCACTGGAGCCCTCTATGGGTGAGGGAACTTCATGATAGATATAGCAGTAATATTAGAGGTCATCTGTTAGCACATAGTATTAAATGAAGAGCATGGTCAGGTTCCTTCTGTTCTGCTGATTCAAACTTTCTACCCCCCTCCAGGTTTGTGCCTCCATTGCAGAGAAATAACCTCCATTCGGATATGTGTAACACCCCAGAGTGGTGTTACTACTACTGCACCCTGCTACTATTTCTAAGGGGCTAACAAAATGTCATCTTATGTATTTTGTTCAGGTCCTCCACAATGTGCATTCCTAATATCTTTATGCAATTACTCATATGTAATGTGCCTGGTTCACCAGTAGGTGGCCGCTTTTCGGTCCGAGCTATCTTAGACAGAATGGAACTCACCATTCCATTCTCCCCCCTTTTGGGCAGAAGTGGACGAGTCCTGCTTGCTACCAGAAGGAGGTGGGGCAGTTCTGGTTTGTTCTGGTCGAGACTCCATGTTGGAGCTGCCAGGATTCTAACCAATTATTTGGCTGAACATAAGTCAGACTATAAGAGTGAAGTGCAGCATAAAGAGGAAACAAAGACACCAAATTTGCTTGTCAGTACCGCACTGTGAAAGAAAGATATAGCAGAGTTGAGTTTACCTGCCAGTTTAATGCTAAAGCCTGCTGGAACCAAGACAAAGCCTGAAACAGTTTGGAGAAACGTTTATTCAAGTAAAGCTGCCATTGAACTTCATCTCAAGGTCTGGACTCAAGTTATTTCTTCAAATCCCTCAATTATTCCCCCTATTTATTGCTTCAGAGCCAAAGCCTGGGGTCCAGCCGTGTCCAGGTAGGAGCACCATGACACACATAAAGATACATTTTAGGCCGCAACATACCACTCGGCATTTTCTACACTTGGGTCGCGATAAAGAGAGGGCCCTGGAGGGAGGCGCCCGTTGCATATGCTCTTTGGTGCAACAAGAACAGCACCCTTGCACCTCAATGCACCAAAAGCTCTGCCCTGTATTGTGGATAGCATGCCCCCCACACCCAAGGTGATGTAATCTAGCCTGGCCCCGTGTTCTTGCGCTTGCGCTGTCACTTAGAGAAATCAATCCAGCCAGCAAAGAAGGCAATATGGACAGTCACAATACTTTAGTAAGTGGCTTGTATTAGCTTCCTCAACATAATAAATGCTATTTGCCGAAGTGAGAAAACCCCTTTAAGTGCACTGAGGATAGGTCCAGGCAACTGTGTGCACCCTTGCCCCTCCTGCTTTCTCTGCCAGCTCCTCCCTCTCCTTGTCTGACCTGGCCCTGTTAATCAAAAAGGAGAGGGAGAAGGAGGAGCAAGGGTGAACAAAGCAGCTTGGGTGGGCAATGGATTGTTAAATTACAGATATCACTATATTCAGCTGAGCTGGTCCTATAAGGCATGGTGTTTGATTTAACTGTGAATTTCTTGGTGACAGATTCTTTTTAAATAAGGCAAATGGCAAAGATAAGTGTGTGTCTACACTAGTATCATGATTACTGCAAACTGATCAAAGTGATCGACGCTGGTCCCATAGAAATGAATAGACATCTGATCAATCATGGTGAGCTGTTTTCAGAAAGACACACTGATGAGCCCTAAGAACACAAATCATCATTTATCAAAACCCCAAACGTTTTACCTGAAATCTTCTTAAAATGTTTTGGCAGCTTGGCTTCTATAGATGAACTAAGTTAAGAGCACTTGTTACATCTGCAGAAGCCATGCAGCTAAATATTGCATTGCAAACCCATACGGTAAAACGCTTGCAGTTTTGACAATCGGTAATAGGTCGCATGGCAAAAACACGGTGCTGTTCGGCATGGGAAAAAAACTTTTAGGCTTTGTTCGCACTGTATAATATACAGTATGTGCAGGGAAATGTGCTGGTGCATGTGCAGAACAAATACGTTGGGACTAAAGGATGCAAAAAGAGTGCCTTTGGGGTGGTATATGTGTGTATCCTTTTTTTCTTTCACCTGCTGCACGTTTTTAACATTAAACATGAGGTGAATTGGCCTTCTATACCTTTGGCCTGATTTAGGAATGCTATAAAGGTGTAAACATGATACAATAAAATGACAAGCAATATAATAAACAGAAAGATAGAATGGAAAGAAAAAAGTAAGCAAAAGGTCCCCCATTTGCAGTGAGCAAAATAGAGGCAGAGAAACAGAAAATAAAGTATACAGATATTTCAGGTATAGGTTCATTAATCGAATGCTTTCTTTTTAATTTCCCCTATAAGTCCAGATTTAGCAGGCGCCTTTCTCTAATAAAATCCCTAACATCCGTCAGGAATCAGCGACTTACCAAGCGGGAACTCCTCCTTTAGTAGGTAAGGTGTAAGAAAAAGGTAACATAATTCCATCATTACATATTACAGGTCAGCAAAAACAAACATTCACTCTCCCTGACAACTGACTACTCCTGGAATATGTGCTATTGGAACGACTGATGGACAGAGATCATGTCGTGGGTACCTTGAGTGTAATATCTTAAATTGCACTTTTCTGTCATCTGATCAAAACCACAAATAAATAGTACAAGAAATCGATGAGATACATTGAATGCAACAAAATTAGAGAGACTTAGCTTTTAGAGAATTTGATCTTTCAAACTTAAAGGGATTGTCCCACAAAAATTATTCTGCAATTTTTCAAACCAGCACCTGGATCTGAGTACTTTTGTAATCATATGTAATGATAAATGTTGTATGGTCACTGAGTTATTAAATTAAATGTATCTGTATAGCTCCACCTGCTGTCGTCGTCGCCCCCCCTTATTTATCTGTGTACCTCAGTAACTTTGATGAGGTGAATGGACATGCTCAGTTCCATTCTTCAATTGCCCCCAGCCATATCTACTGTTGGCTTTGCTGTGATAGTTACAGGGAGAGAGTTGAAGCAGAAAGAACATGCCCCCTGAGAAAGGACATGCCCACGAGCTGCCAGCTTAAAATAAATCTAGCAGAGCAATTAGAGAAATGAATGGGGAGCTCTGGATCTACTGTATGTGAGGCACAGAGCTGGTTCTAGCTTTATCAGAAATACTTTGGAGCTAACCTTGAGCACTGTTATTGGAGTACCTTTTGGCACTTTTATTTGTGCGCTGTATGGTGGTATTATTTGGGAACCTTTTAGTTATTTTACACAGGTTCTTGGTTAGATCACTACAGCGCATTGTATGTGCATTCTGTCCAAAAATATTATTTTCTTCTCATAAATCTGTCATTTATACTATGCCTACTGTCTCCAGAAAGAAGGCATTACAACTTTGGGATTAGTCACATCAGGTTTTTGGTGTAAAAGTCGCCAAATTTGACAAATGATATTTTGTTCAAAGTTTTGCAACTGCTCTCAATATTTTTATTTTTTTTTAAAGTAGCTGGTGCTTAAAGTCTATGCAAACCTTCTGAGGCATTTTCTATGATTGCAGTTTACTCATTTTGGGCTAAAAATAATTTTTCAATTGGTGTTTATTAAAAACATTCAGCCAAGTGTTAACAAATCAGTCTGTTTGCAAGCTGTGACTATCTGTTTTCTTGTAGCGCTTTTATCTCTGATCTCCTCACATGATAAACACTTACTTGAGCCATATTCTTGGTGGAAGGATAACATTTGAGCTATAATGAGTGCTTATGAGGTCAGGAGATCAGAGATAAAAGCTATACATGCTGATGGCATTCACAGCTTGCAAACAAACTGATTTTGTAACCCTTGTATCTCTGAAACGGCAGATTTTTTTTTAACAAAGACCAACTGAAAAAAAAAATAATATTTAGCCATAATACGTAAAATGCATTCATTAAAAAATGCCCCCAAAGGTGTACGTAGCCTTTAAAAGAAGGGAGGGGCCACTGTGGCCCAACACATTTACAATAATTTATACCAGAGTAGAGTATAAAGTTATTAGTAAGTGTATGCCTCTTCTTATAGTAGTCAGATCTTCTGTCAAGCTGGCATTTTGCTTTGGTAAATGAGCCTCAAAGTGTTTTTGTGCCCTTTCCTGAGCAGACTTGACAACACCCCATTAAGTAATTGCCTATGGACAATATTCCCATAAGTAAATTTTGCTTTTGATTCTCGATTTTAAATGACTTGTATTTTAAAGGGACTCAGTCACTACAATTTTGGACTATTATCTACAGTAATACATGAGTAGAAATGCAGATAAGGAAGCCAGATCACAATTTTTTTTTTTCCTACTGCTCCTCATTCTCCCGCGTTCAGATCTGTTCCGAAATACACAGTCAGGACTGCTGAGCTGTTTAACATAATGGAGAGGACAGGACACCTGTGCACATGCAGAGCAGTCCTGACAATGTATTTCAATGCAGCTCTGAGTGCTGACAGCGGGGGAATGGGGCAGTAGGAAAATAAAAAATAATGATCTGTACTCCATATCTGCAGTACTACACATTTATTACTGTATATAATGGTTCAAAATGGGGCTGACACTTTCCCTTTAAGTTTAGTGTCCCTTGAATACAAAGATAAGTAGGCTGGAGTTATTACTTGCCTTAATCTACAAGGGAGGGTATAATAACAATACACATCTAGAATATTATATTATTGAATGACATAATTAATTTCAATGTTTCAAATGTACACTGGTGACTAATTAATATTTCGGTTTATTAAAAACACTCTCAGCAGGAGAGATAGCATTGAGAACGGTTTGTACTCATCCGTAATGGCAGCACAAATATTACAATTAGTATTCAAGGTGGCGCTTCACTACTCATAATTCAACATGTCTTCTTCCCCCTCCCTCCATAAAACAATGCATAGTTCTGTGTTCAGGTATTCGGTCTGAGTGAGGTTCATCTGGCTTGAGGGAAATGGCAGATAATGAGTTTTCCAACCGCAGGTAATTAGAAATGAATCAGACTTTAAAGAGCCATCTGTTCAGGCAAGTTTTTCTATACAAAACAGCCCTTGGCAATAAGTGGTGGATTTCCTAAATAAAAAATGTTTTGGCACACGAAATACCAGAACTATCTCAAAATATCCAATAAAAAGGCAGTTTATGAAATTGTTTTTTATCTGGCCTTTATAGAAATCCTCCAGCTGTATCACATATATTAAGGTTGTTTGGGGGAATGTAGCCATTATCGGTAGCCCTTGCTTTTATCCGTGTTATATTGAATACACTGTAGCATTACATGGCTGAATTTCTTGTCATAGTCACTCCGCAACCCAGACAAAGTGGTCAGTTTCCTATGGAATATAACAGATGGTGCGCCGGCTGCGCTCATAGATGTCCGGTCTTCCATCCTATCCAATCAGAGCTGCAGACAATATTTAAAGGGAATCTGTCACCACAATTCTGGACTATTCTAGAACTACAGATAAGGAGTCCAGATCACAAATTATTTTTTATTTTCCTACTGCTCCTGGTTCCCCCACTGTAACCCCTTAAAGTTAAAGTTGAAATACACAGGACTGCTGCGCTGCACTAATATAATGGAGAGGACTCATGTGTGCATGCACAGCAGTCCTGACAATGTATTTCAACGCAGAGCTAAGCGCTGACATTGGGGGAATGGGGGGCAGTAGGAAAATAAAAAATAGTGATCTGGACTCCATATCTGCAGAATTACTCATGTCATAGCCTGAGCTCCTGA
This sequence comes from Bufo bufo, assembly GCF_905171765.1. Classification (NCBI taxonomy): domain Eukaryota; kingdom Metazoa; phylum Chordata; class Amphibia; order Anura; family Bufonidae; genus Bufo; species Bufo bufo. The sequence goes on from NC_053390.1 coordinate 198,268,271, forward strand.
TGACAGATTCCCTTTAAATATTGACTGCACCACAACAGTAGAAAGTAGATTATTGGCCCTGATTGGTGGAAAACATCTAATTTACTAGATAAATGTCAAAATGGTATGTCTTTCTTAATATTCTTTTACCTTTAAAACCCCTTAAAGCTTGCCCATTACCCTGGTATAAAGCACAAGGATGGACGCATTCAAATGTTAAGTGCTGGATGGGGGTGAAAAGCATTGACCTTCTTATGTATTGAATTTTTCATTGTTAAAAGCATATTAAAATTGACTTTATGGTTACTTCTGTACTTTGTACTTTATCAGATAACACAAGTTGACCCCCTCCCCCTGACAGGAACCTTGACAGACAGCATCATAGTCAACGGGGTCTGTCAGGCGCCATTGGTGTCCAAAATATGTGTCATCAATAAATGACCTATTTGTTGAAATCGCGTTTTTATGATTTAACATATTTCTTAAGAATTTTTGGTGGTTATTTTTAATTTTTCAGGTCATTATCTATATTTAAACAAAAAACATAAAATCCTGCAGTTTCCGCACTGGCCACTAAGCCTAATAATAGGCGCCACATCTTGGTCTGTACAGATCCCTTTACTGTAGTCACCTGCTTATCTATAAATTCAATCCTGCCTGTAATGATATCACCTCTGTGTATATATAAAATACGATCCACCATTCACAGTAGGTGATTGTCAAAGCTTATCTATTCTTTCCTTGTATAATGACCTCTGCAAAGGTCACAGAGCATGCCTAGAAAACTCTCCCATAGAAGTCAATGAAGTGTCATCCTGACCATTAACTCTATGGATGGTTGGGATGCCATAAAGGAATTTTCTTAATTTTCTTAAAATATAAAGAGTTTAGACAAAAAGGATATGTGTTACTATATGGTTTTAACTGGCAGAAAAAAATGGTGGTGAAACATTTCCTTTAGGAAACACGATGCACTCAAGTGACACAGACCCATCATTTTAGCAGTTGCTACTTAGCTAATATATTTTTTATTACTACATATGTTCTGCCCTTTGTCCATAGATGTCTTTCATTGCTATAAAATGTGTATAATATGAATCATCAGAAAAAATACTATTATCATAAAGAAAGTTAGAGGACCTGATGTGGTCGGATATGTCTGGTTTGGTAACAGCATAAATTCCCCATGAAATAACAGTTCTGGAGAGTCTCATAGCTCAACATTGTGCCATTCCTCTTTTAATCCTTCTAGAAACTTCAGAATTATTTAGAATTTTCATTCCCCTTGTCAAAGGGTGTGTCCCTACACAAACAGAACCAATTGGATAATGTCAATGTGTCGGGACACACCCCAACTGGCAGCAACACCCTGAGATATATTCATGTATGCATTTTTAGGAGGAATAACAGGAGAAAAGAGCAGCACAAAACAGAATTCTAAGACAAATGATTTAGAGTTGACTTGTCATTTCACAAGGAATGCAAGTATTTGCTTAGACATGTCAGGTCCTCTTTAAGAAATGATATTGATAATAGTAAAGCATCAGTTTAGGGGAAAAGGGTGGACACTGACAACAAAGGGTTCCTGTGCAAGAACAGCATATGGAGCACCTGTTTCCAACCTCAAATTTGGTGATGGAACACTGCTACCCAAAGACCCCCTCATACATGGTTCACGGGTGGATGGGAATGAGCACAGTTCTTTATATGCAATATAGCAGTAAGGAGCGCTTTTATTTTTAAGTCCTTTTTGGCCCTGTGTCCTCCCCCCTGACCCTTGCGAGCTACCATACTTCCAATTATTATCATAAATAACACAGGGAAAGTCTAATGGCAGTATATACTAAAGCCACCGGAATCATATTACGGTACATGAGGTATACATGGATATGGCATCTGATTTAGTAGTAGAAGGTAATCATTCCCAGGCGACATTCTTTAGGTACAGTTTCGCCACCAGATCCGAATATTAAACAGTCCTTAATGCCTCTAATAAATTCCTCACATGAATAACTTGATTTAAATAGCAGTAAGGACTGCACGTAACTCTGAATATATTGTGGTGTAGAAGTGACACTTACTGCGTCCTACATCTTTAGGGAATACTTGTCTGACTTCTTATAAATTATTGTAACACCGAGTATTGGCTACGGCTCCAACTGTACATAGTTTGGGCACATTATGAATGTCTTTAGGGGAGGGGGGTGTCACAGAATGAGACAGAATCCAGATATTTTAAATAATTGGTAACAGATGTCCCATTAAAACACTTGCTGACATATGACAAATGGGATGCGTGTCTCAATTCTTCATTTCTAATAAATGTGCAACTTACACGGATTCACATGTGAACTATTATTATAATTAATAATTTCCATTATAGGCCTTGGTGACTGCACTTCTAAAACTAGGGTAGGCAGATGCCAATTGATGCTTTTTTTGTATTGAGGAAACTACACAGTGCATTTATCATCGTAGAGATGCACTTAAAGGGGTGGTCCGAGTTCAGGGCTCAACCCAGATATAAGCTCCCCTTCACTCCTTTACCATGTAGGAGTGAGTGGAGCATCGGAGCATTTCCTTGCCCCGATGCTCTTCTTGCCTTGCACTACATTGTGAAGGGCAAGATCTGTTGGTTGTGAGCTGATGACATACCAGGCTTCACAACACTATGCTACGCGGAGACTTATGCCTAGCAACGAGCCCGGTGATGTCACCGGCACAAATGGGCGGTTAATTTGCCCAGCTGATTCTGTAAGTCATCTCGGCTTGAATGGAGAGCACCTCAACCTTGGATCATCACCTCTCCATCATACTCTACCTAGGGCTAGTGGACCCCGTGAATACACCATAAATGCTTAAGATTGAAAAACCCTTTTAATTCAGGAAATTATCTTACAGCAGAAAAAAAAAAATTGCTGTAACGTCTGTATCATAGCCCTTACATTTGACACAGTATCATAAATGGTATATAGTAGATGTGGGGCCCAGGATTTCCAATGATGCCTCTAGACTCAGATCTGCCATATCCCGAGCCTGTATTCTGCTGGCTGCACCGATATTACAGCCATGTTAAACAAGTATTTCCATTGACACATTGGTTAAAGGGGTTTTCCGGGAGTACTGTACAATATTGATTACCTATCCTCAGGATAGGTAATCAATATCAGATTAGTGAGAGTTCAGCATCCCTGACCATCAGCTGTTTGAAATGACCTCCTTACAGCATACCAAGAACAGCGCCATGCATTCTACAGACCATGTGACCAATGAATGTGACATCACTGGCCTAGGAAGAGGTCACAGCACTCAACGGAGCTCTGCAGCCTCTTCAAATAGCTAATCGGCAGGGTTGCTGGGACACAGACCCCAATTAATCTGATATTGGAGAGCTGTCCTGAAGATAGAGAGTCAATATTTTTCTCCCAGAAAACTCCTTTAAAGTGGTGCGAAAAACTCAATAAACTCGTGCAACTATTGGGGTATTCAAGCTGCCAGTCACATACTCTATGGTGTTTACTGTGTCCATTGCGTATGTATATATACATTGTTAGTATTCACCCTGGTGATTACACAGGTGTAGAAAAGGAATTTTATGTTAAAATATATGCATTTGCACAGTTGGAATTTGTGATTTCAAGCTAAGCAGATGTAGAACGTGACTTATTGAATAAAACATTGATACTTGCACTGTTACGATGGATGAATGCAATCGAGGCCAGATATACGAGAAGTCACAAAAAGAACCTACATTCAATATCTTTTTATCCCTACATTGATCAGCGAGACAATACCTGGCGAGAAAATAACTCGACTAGGATCTTTGAGATGGGACCCCACAACTACCAGAATAAGTAGGACTTACAAACCACTTTGGCAGTTGGTACGGACGTCTGATCCATTGAAGTGGCATTGCTTTCAGTGGTGCTTTTGAATAGATGGCTCTATATTCTAGTTTCTAAAGTTGTAGAATTTTGGACAATTGTTGAATTTGATCACTGGATATAAATATTTTTACTGCCTAAGGATAAACGCTAGAAAAAACACCAAAAACCTTTATTTGTAGTATTTTGATAAAACGTGGGTAGGTACTACCCAGAAATTCCTATACACTAGGCAAATAAAGGGTGAAACCATAGATGTAACCGATGTGACATGGACCTTCTTCCCCCTCACTGTCCCACCACAAAACGAATGCAGTGTGGTTATCATATTAAGATGGAGGGAAAGAGATCATGGTTAACCCCGTTTCATTTTGAATCGTTTTTTGCTCATGTATAGGAATTTCGGGGTGGTACCTACCCACATTTTATTGAATTACTATGAATAAAGTTTTTTTGCTTTCTTTTTAGCGTTTATCAATAGGCAGTGAGAATAATTTCTAAGGTTGCAGAAATTTCGGACCAACACTGAAGAGGTTCAGATGCTTCACAGGTAGGGATGAGCGAACCCGAACTGTATAGTTCGGGTTCGTACCGAATTTTGGGGTGTCCGTGACACGGACCCGAACCCGAACATTTTCGTAAAAGTCCGGGTTCGGGTTCGGTGTTCGGCGCTTTCTTGGCGCTTTTTGAAAGGCTGCAAAGCAGCCAATCAACAGGCGTCATACTACTTGGCCCAAGAGGCCATCACAGCCATGCCTACTATTGGCATGGTTGTGATTCGCCAGTGCACCATGTGACCCAGCCTCTATTTAAGCTGGAGTCACGTAGCGCCGCACGTCACTCTGCTATGATCAGTATAGGGAGAGGTTGCAGCTGCGACGTTAGGGCAAGATTAGGCAGATTAACTCCTCCAAAAGACTTCATTCTGTGATCGATCTGCAGATGTGGATCATTGAAGTGCTATTATTGACTTGCTCACTTTTTTGAGGCTGCCCAGGGCGTTTTTAGATCACTTTTTTTCTGGGGTGATCGGCGGCCATTTTGTGAATTGTGGTGCGCCAGCACGAGCTATCACCAAGTGTATTTAACCATCGATAGTGTGGTTATTTTGTTCTATATCCTACATCAGCTGCAGGCTGAGCCTGTGTCACCGAAGTGCATTTAACCATCAACAGTCTGGTTATTTTTTGGCCATATACTACATCAGCTGCAGGCTGAGCCTGTGTCACCCAAGTGCATTTAACCATCAACAGTCTGATTATTTTTTGGCCATATACTACATCAGCTGCAGGCTGAGCCTGTGTCACCCAAGTGCATTTAACCATCAACAGTGTGGTTATTTTTTGGCCATATATTACATCAGGGGCAAGTTGAGCCTGTCACCCAGCGCCTAAAAAATAGACCTGACATTTCTATTCAACCAAATCTGCACAGTTTTAGCTGGTCAAGTTATTTGTAGTGACCGTAAAAGCAGACTTTTTGTTCTGGGTTGAAAAAGCATTCCCAAATTTGCCATTCTGAAAATAACTAGTTTGTGGTATTTGAGGCCTACTTGAAATCTATCCCAAAAAGAAAATCTTACATTGAAGGTATTGATAGTGTCATTCAGAAAAACCTAAGACACACGCTAGCGTGCTGATAGAAGTGTCATTCTGTGATTAAACCTATAACTGTCACACAGCGCAAAAAAAAACAGGTCTCACATCTCTATTCAACCAAATCTGCACAGTTTTAGCTGGTCAAGTTATTTGTAGTGACCGTAAAAGCAGACTTTTTGTTCTGGGTTGAAAAAGCATTCCCAAATTTGCCATTCTCAAAATAACTAGTTTGTGGTATTTGAGGCATACTTGAAATCTATCCCAAAAAGAAAATCTTACATTGAAGGTATTGATAGTGTCATTCAGAAAAACCTAAGACACACGCTAGCGTGCTGATAGAAGTGTCATTCTGTGATTAAAGCTATAACTGTCACACAGCGCAAAAAAAAAACAGGTCTCACATCTCTATTCAACCAAATCTGCACAGTTTTAGCTGGTCAAGTTATTTGTAGTGACCGTAAAAGCAGACTTTTTGTTCTGGGTTGAAAAAGCATTCCCAAATTTGCCATTCTCAAAATAACTAGTTTGTGGTATTTGAGGCCTACTTGAAATCTATCCCAAAAAGAAAATCTTACATTGAAGGTATTGATAGTGTCATTCAGAAAAACCTAAGACACACGCTAGCGTGCTGATAGAAGTGTCATTCTGTGATTAAACCTATAACTGTCACACAGCGCAAAAAAAAACAGGTCTCACATCTCTATTCAACCAAATCTGCACAGTTTTAGCTGGTCAAGTTATTTGTAGTGACCGTAAAAGCAGACTTTTTGTTTTGGGTTGAAAAAGCATTCCCAATTTTGCCATTCTCAATATTGTGGTGAACGGGAACAATGAGGAAAACATCTAATAAGGGACGCGGACGCAGAAGTGGATATGGTCGTGGTGGTGTTAGTGGACCCTCTGGTGCTGGGAGAGGACGTGGCCGTTGTGCCACAGCCACACGTCCTAGTGAACCAACTACCTCAGGTCCCAGTAGCCAGCAGAATTTACAGCGATATTTGGTGGGGCCCAATGCCGTTCTAAGGATGGTAAGGCCTGAGCAGGTACAGGCATTAGTCAATTGGGTGGCCGACAGTGGATCCAGCACGTTCACATTATCTCCCACCCAGTCTTCTGCAGAAAGCGCACAGATGGCGCATGAAAACCAAGCCCATCGGTCTGTCACATCACCCCCATGCATATCAGGGAAACTGTCTGAGCCTCAAGTTATGCAGCAGTCTCTTATGCTGTTTGAAGACTCTGCTGCCAGGGTTTCCCAAGGGCATCCACCTAGCCCTTCCCCAGGGGTGGAAGAGATAGAATGCACTAACGCACAACCACTTATTTTTCCTGATGATGAGGACATGGGAATACCACCTCAGCACGTCTCTGATGATGACGAAACACAGGTGCCAACTGCTGCGTCTTTCTGCAGTGTGCAGACTGAACAGGAGGTCAGGGATCAAGACTGGGTGGAAGACGATGCAGGGGACGATGAGGTCCTAGACCCCACATGGAATGAAGGTCGTGCCACTGACTTTCACAGTTCGGAGGAAGAGGCAGTGGTGAGACCGAGCCAACAGCGTAGCAAAAGAGGGAGCAGTGGGCAAAATCAGAACACCCGCCGCCAAGAGACTCCGCCTGCTACTGACCGCCACCATCTGGGACCGAGCACCCCAAAGGCAGCTTCAAGGAGTTCCCTGGCATGGCACTTCTTCAAACAATGTGCTGACGACAAGACCCGAGTGGTTTGCACGCTGTGCCATCAGAGCCTGAAGCGAGGCATTAACGTTCTGAACCTTAGCACAACCTGCATGACCAGGCACCTGCATGCAAAGCATGAACTGCAGTGGAGTAAACACCTTAAAAACAAGGAAGTCACTCAGGCTCCCCCTGCTACCTCTTCTGCTGCTGCCGCCTCGGCCTCTTCTGCTGCTGCTGCCGCCGCCTCGGACTCTTCCTCCGGCTCTGGAGGAACGTTGGCACCTGCCGCCCAGCAAACATGGGATGTACCACCAACACCACCACCTGCATCACCAAGCATCTCAACCATGTCACACGGCAGCGTTCAGCTCTCCATCTCACAAACATTTGAGAGAAAGCGTAAATTCTCACCTAGCCACCCTTGATCCCTGGCCCTGAATGCCAGCATTTCTAAACTACTGGCCTATGAAATGCTGTCATTTAGGCTGGTGGACACACACAGCTTCAAACAGCTCATGTCACTTGCTGTCCCACAGTATGTTGTTCCCAGCCGCCACTACTTCTCCAAGAGAGCCGTGCCTTCCCTGCACAAACAAGTGTCCGATAAAATCAAGTGTGCACTGCGCAACGCCATCTGTGGCAAGGTCCACCTAACCACAGATACGTGGACCAGTAAGCACGGCCAGGGACGCTATATCTCCCTAACTGCACACTGGGTAAATGTAGTGGCGGCTGGGCCCCAGGCGGAGAGCTATTTGGCGCACGTCCTTCCGCCGCCAAGGATCGCAGGGCAACATTCTTTGCCTCCTGTCTCTTCCTCCTCCTACTCAGCTTCCTCCTCCTCTTCTTCCACCTGCTCATCCAGTCAGCCACACACCTTCACCACCAACTTCAGCACAGCACGGGGTAAACGTCAGCAGGCCATTCTGAAACTCATATGTTTGGGGGACAGGCCCCAAACCGCACAGGAGTTGTGGCGGGGTATAGAACAACAGACCGACGAGTGGTTGCTGCCGGTGAGCCTCAAGCCCGGCCTGGTGGTGTGCGATAATGGGCGAAATCTCGTTGCAGCTCTGGGACTAGCCGGTTTGACGCACATCCCTTGCCTGGCGCATGTGCTGAATTTGGTGGTGCAGAAGTTCATTCGCAACTACCCCGACATGTCAGAGCTGCTGCATAAAGTGCGGGCCGTCTGTTCGCGCTTCCGGCGTTCACACCCTGCCGCTGCTCACCTGTCTGCGCTACAGCGTAACTTCGGCCTTCCCGCTCACCGCCTCATATGCGACGTGCCCACCAGGTGGAACTCCACCTTGCATATGCTGGACAGACTGTGCGAGGAGCAGCAGCAGGCCATAGTGGAGTTTCAGCTGCAGCATGCACGGGTCAGTCGCACTGCGGATCAGACCCACTTCACCACCAATGACTGGGCCTCCATGCGAGACCTGTGTGCCCTGTTGCGCTGTTTCGAGTACTCCACCAACATGGCCAGTGGCGATGACGCCGTTATCAGCGTTACAATACCACTTCTATGTCTCCTTGAGAAAACACTTAGGGCGATGATGGAAGAGGAGGTGGCCCAGGAGGAAGAGCAGGAAGAGGGGTCATTTTTAGCACTTTCAGGCCAGTCTCTTCGAAGTGACTCAGAGGGAGGTTTTTTGCAACACCAGAGGCCAGGTACAAATGTGGCCAGACAGGGCCCACTACTGGAGGACGAGGAGGACGAGGATGAGGAGGAGGTGGAGGAGGATGAGGATGAAGCATGTTCACAGCGGGGTGGCACCCAAAGCAGCTCGGGCCCATCACTGGTGCGTGGCTGGGGGGAAACACAGGACGATGACGATACGCCTCCCACAGAGGACAGCTTGTCCTTACCTCTGATCAGCCTGGCACACATGAGCGACTACATGCTGCAGTGCCTGCGCAACGACAGCAGAGTTGCCCACATTTTAACGTGTGCGGACTACTGGGTTGCCACCCTGCTGGATCCCCGGTACAAAGACAATGTGCCCACCTTACTTCCTACACTGGAGCGTGATAGGAAGATGAGCGAGTACAAGCGCACGTTGGTAGACGCGCTACTGAGAGCATTCCCAAATGTCACAGGGGAACCAGTGGAAGCCCAAGGCGAAGGCAGAGGAGGAGCAAGAGGTCGCCAACGCAGCTGTGTCACGCCCAGCTCCTCTGAGGGCAGGGTTAGCATGGCAGAGATGTGGAAAAGTTTTGTCAACACGCCACAGCTAAGTGCACCACCACCTGATACAGAACGTGTTAGCAGGAGGCAACATTTCACTAACATGGTGGAACAGTACCTGTGCACACCCCTCCACGTACTGACTGATGGTTCGGCCCCATTCAACTTCTGGGTCTCCAAATTTTCCACGTGGCCAGAGCTAGCCTTTTATGCCTTGGAGGTGCTGGCCTGCCCGGCGGCCAGCGTTTTGTCTGAACGTGTATTCAGCACGGCAGTGGGCGTCATTACAGACAAACGCAGCCGCCTGTCTACAGCCAATGTGGACAAGCTGACGTTCATAAAAATGAACCAGGCATGGATCCCACAGGACCTGTCCATCCCTTGTGCAGATTAGATATTAACTACCTCCCCTTAACAATATATTATTCTACTCCAGGGCACTTCCTCATTCAATACTATTTTTAATTTCATTTTACCATTATATTGCGGGGCAACCCAAAGTTGAATGAACCTCTACTCTGTCTGGGTGCCGGGGCCTAAATGTGTGACAGTGACCTGTTCCAGTGGTGGGTGACGTGAAGCCTGATTCTCTGCTATGACATGAAGACAGATTCTGTGCTGACATAAGGCCAGATTCTCTGTTACGGGACCGCTCTTCTCTGTCTGGGTGCCGGGGCCTAAATGTGTGACAGTGGCCTGTTCCAGTGGTGGGTGACGTGAAGCCTGATTCTCTGCTATGACATGAATACAGATTCTGCGCTGACATAAGGCCAGATTCTCTGTTACGGGACCTCTCTCCTCTGCCTGGGTGCCTGGGCCTAAATGTGTGACAGTGGCCTGTTCCAGTGGTGGGTGACGTGAAGCCTGATTCTCTGCTATGACATGAATACAGATTCTGCGCTGACATAAGGCCAGATTCTCTGTTACGGGACCTCTCTCCTCTGCCTGGGTGCCTGGGCCTAAATGTGTGACAGTGGCCTGTTCCAGTGGTGGGTGACGTGAAGCCTGATTCTCTGCTATGACATGAATACAGATTCTGCGCTGACATAAGGCCAGATTCTCTGTTACGGGACCGCTCTCCTCTGTCTGGGTGCCGGGGCCTAAATGTGTGACAGTGGCCTGTTCCAGTGGTGGGTGACGTGAAGCCTGATTCTCTGCTATGACATGAATACAGATTCTGCGCTGACATAAGGCCAGATTCTCTGTTACGGGACCTCTCTACTCTGTCTGGATGCCGGGGCCTAAATGTGTGACAGTGGCCTGTTCCAGTGGTGGGTGATGTGAAGCCTGATTCTCTGCTATGACATGAAGACAGATTCTGCGCTGACATAAGGCCAGATTCTCTGTTACGGGACCTCTCTCCTCTGCCTGGGTGCCTGGGCCTAAATGTGTGACAGTGGCCTGTTCCAGTGGTGGGTGACGTGAAGCCTGATTCTCTGCTATGACATGAAGACAGATTCTGCGCTGACATGAAGCCAGATTCTCTGATATGGCATGAAGAGACTGATTCTCTGCTGACATGAAGCCAGATTCTTTGCTATGGCATGAAGAGACTGATTCTCTGCTGACGTGAAGCCAGATTCTCTGCTATGGGACCTCTGTCCAATTGATATTGGTTCATTTTTATTTTTTTTATTTTAATTTTAATTTATTTCCCTATCCACATTTGTTTGCAGGGGATTTACCTACATGTTGCTGCCTTTTGCAGCCCTCTAGCTCTTTCCTGGGCTGTTTTACAGCCTTTTTAGTGCCCAAAAGTTCGGGTCCCCATTGACTTCAATGGGGTTCGGGTTCGGGACGAAGTTCGGTTCGGGTTCGGATCCCGAACCCGAACATTTATGGGAAGTTCGGCCGAACTTCTCGAACCCAAACATCCAGGTGTTCGCTTAACTCTATTCACAGGGCATAATGTCCCCTCCACTGTAGGACTTAGCGGGGGACACTGTTATCCACTGGCATGTCTCCATTATATGTCAAGAAGCAGGCGAAGGTAGAAATGTCCTCTTGTGTAAATTAAGATTGCATGCCTGGTATTATAGGGCGCGGTGACATTGAATGTCAGAGTGTGGATGACAGTATAATAATAGCTAGCTCCGCATGTTGTAAGCCCCAGTAGGTAGGTTACACACTGCAGAAGGTACATAAAGGCTTCATCCTTCTAAACATTTGCCAGTAAAAGGCCTTAATGCGCACAGTGTAAGACATTGATGGTTACATAGTGTTTAATGAAATAAACCTAATGAAAGCCACTTGGTATTTCATCCAGTTAAATTTACCCTCTGGGGAATTCTTTTATAGACACAGCCTGCAATTCATTTAATCAGGGAAGAGGAAATTGATAACCCACGCTGGCATTTAAAGTGTCATTTATTTTTATCTCTCAAATCACCCCTAACTGCTATAGCGTCCTGCTTAGCATTTGAGGGGAGTAGAGGAAGACTGCTGAATATACATGTGATCCACCGGGCAGAGCAGGCGGTTGTCATTCGAGAGATAACACTATCCAGCAGGTAAATCGCGCTGTGTGATGGCAGCATTCAGCTTTACATGGATGACGTACTTTGCTTTGACATTTTCGTTAATGGGAATTCATCAACTACATTTTTCTTACTAATTAAAACTCAGATAATGATACATATTCCTTTTTTATTCTACGGTTTTGTATGATCCGATGGCTATTTTATTCTGTTTCTGTATATGATTATGGGTAGCAATGAGCGAATCAAAGTATTTAAAGTGAACTTCGATCCAAATTTTAGGGAACATTCGATTTGCGGCAAAGCCGAATTTCCTCATATTTCATGGTAACTAATGGATTTTCCCTGAAATGGCAGCCAAAAAAAAGATCAAGATGTCTGCCGCGACCTCTTTGAGAGTTTTTTAAAATATTTTTATTTTTTTATTTTTTTTACTGACTAACCCCTGAAAGCCCTATTTTTTTTTTAAACCTTTTATTTATTTATTTCATTTATTTTATTTCTTTTAACCCCTGAAAGCCCTAAATTTTTATCTCAGATGCCGCGATCAAAGATGAACACGGCATCTGAGGGGTTCAATCGCGGGGAGGCAGCACAATTGTTATTCCCCATCATTGCGCCCACTACTTACAAAGAAATGCACTTTGTGACAAAGTAATTCATCACAAAGCAAATTTCTTTGTGAAGTTCGGTGAAGCAGTTGAATCGAAGTTTCGTAAACTTTGCTCATCTCTTATTATGGGGATAACTATTTTGCCTGAGCTGTCCTTAACAGAGCAGTAGAGCAGTCACACAGACCGTAGGCACAAGAGACAGGAGATTTTTCGTTGATGCTTATCGGAGACTTTCCATAGACATGTTCTATGACCTGTGCAAAGGTCATTGTGCAGGGAGGGGGTTGATAAGCTGCTACATCGCAAGATGAATCCTAGTTACCTATATGTAGGTGATATCTTCCATTGTAATCCTGCCTGTGATGATAATGAAAAGTCTGCTCAAAAGTGATCTGTAGGGAGTATCAGGGCATTATTAGGCTGAGTGGCCGGTGTGAACACTGTAGGGTTTTAGAATTGTTTTTTCAAATTTAGATACTGACATGGAAAAGTAAAAAGTTTTTTGCGGATTAGATGCGGACCCATTCACTTCTATGGGGCCCTTTTCTATTCCACGGTTCCGCAAAACAAATGAAACATGTCCTGAACTTGTCCGCGAAAATCAAGACATGGCCCCATTGAAGTGTATGGGTTCGCAAAAATATTGAATGCTATCCGTTTTTTGGATAGCATTCAGTATTTTTGCGGACAGCATACGGTCATCTGAATGAGCCCTAACATCAACAGATATTCTTAAAAAATAACTTGAACATAATTCCTGATTTAAACATTTTCTGATGACACATTCTCTTAAATATTGGGCCTATGACTTATCTTTTTGGTGTATCAGAACCTTTTATAAGTCCTTTAGACTATTCATACAGTTTATAGTAACATGCAACAAACCGTGTGTAATTAAATCATCTCTACTATGAATATGCCTTATATAAAGGAATAAATGAAATCATAGTGAGTACTCCTTTTAGCAGTGTCCTGGCAATACAGCAATGGAAGTCCTTGCAGCTTCCTTTTCAGCCTTCTTTATGAAAGTCTTTAAAGGGCTTCTGTCACCCCACTAAAGTCATTATTATTTTTTTTGGCTACTTAAATTCCTTATAGTGCGATATATCAATATATAATGCTCTTACTGATTTTCGTTCTGTAGTTTCTTCAAAAAACTGACTTTTATAATATGTAAATTACCCCTCTACCAGCAAGTAGGGCGGCTACTTGCTGGTAGCAGCCGCATCCTCCTTGCATAAAGACGCCCCCTCCTCATGTTGATTGACAGGGCCAGCGAACGCGCTCGTCCTCTGACTGGCCCTGTCTACGTTCAAAATTTCGCGCCTGTGCCGTACCGGTCTTCAGTCGGCGCAGGCGCACTAAGAGGAGGACGCTCGCTCGGCTGCTCCATCCTCAATGTGCCTGCGCCGATGACGTCACATCTACACCCGGCGCAGGCGCACTGAGGAAGGAAAGGCTGAGCGAGCGTCCTCCTATCAGTGCGCCTGCGCCGACTGAAGACCGGTACGGTGAAGGCGCGAGATTTAAAACGCAGACAGGGCCAGTCAGAGGACGAGCGCGTTCGCTGGCCCTGTCAATCAACATGAGGAGGGCGCGTCTTTTTAAAAGGAGGATGCGGCTGCTACCAGCAAGTAGCCGCCCTACTTGCTGGTAGAGAGGTAATTTACATATGATAAAAGTCTGTTTTTTGAAGCAACTACAGAACAAAAAACAGTAAGAGCATTATATATTGATATATCGCAGTATAAGGAATTTAAGTAGCCCAAAAAAATATATATGACTTTAGTGGGGTGACAGAAGCCCTTTAATCTGTATATTTCCAGGATGCAGGTCCAGTAATAATGCTACAGTGTAGTAATGCAGTAGTCTAAAGCTGACCCTACACAGTAGATAAAATGGATTTGTAGCAACTGATTTCAGATTTCATCTTTCTATTGGGTATGTGGGTCTCCTAAAAATTCCCCCAGTGGAAGATAGCAAGAAACAAAGATCAGGCATGTTAGATCTCAGAATGCCCAGTCCATTCTTTCCATGGTAGATGAAGCTGGTGACAAACTCCTCTGACAATGGCTCATTCCCCTATATCCAAGCCAAGTGTGCTGGAGGCAAGATTCTGGGGGAGAATTATCAAACTGGTGTAAAGTAGAACTGACTTAGTTGCCCACAGCAACCAATGAGATTCCATCTTTCATTTTCCACAGAAGCTGTGAAATGTAAGGTGTATTCTGATTAGTTGCTATGGGCAGCTAAGCCAGTTCTACTTTACACCAGTATGATAAATGTCCCCCTCTATCTACAGTATTTATCTATCTATCTATGAAATTCCGTCAGACATTGGTGTGTCCTTTATATTTGGCTGGTTTTATAAAATTACATAACCTGAGTGAAGTTTCTTGATGGCACAGTTGTGTGCTTATATAATTGTGTGGCAAATTAATTGACGCCATGGATTCTCTGTGTGGATTATACTATTGGCACAGTATAGACTAGGGATTAGCGAACTTGTGATTTCAAGCTCGGCATAGAAGGTTCAGGTTCTGGATTCCGCTACCACGGACCATAACTTACCCGAACCTTGTATGCCGAACTTGAAAACACAAGTTCGCTCATCCCTAGTATAGACTCATTTTATGCTATTGCAATTAGCTAAACATAGAATTGTGGAATTTTTAAAGTCAACGCCATGAGCTCTGCTTGGATCATCAATAGGTTTGTGCTTTTCAGACCCATCCAGCACCGCGTCTAAACATAAAAACATCGAATGTGTCGGCAGATAAGAACCATTTGGCCCATCTAGTCTGCCCAAACAACTGCCATACGCCCCATCCATCCTTCTAGATAACACATACATGTAATAAGGTGCTACTCTTTCAAAGTGAAAGTTTCCACCACTTACTGTTAACTTGGAGGAGCAGATGCTGCTCTGTGCAGACAGTGGGGTGACTTCTCTTTGCTTCTTATTTACAGACCTAGAATTGTGGTATTTGTGTTTCTTTCTCCTTGACCGATGCCGCTCTTCTTTAGATTGCTCCCTCGTTCTGAATGAGGAAAAGAAAGCATTACATTTCTGAAGAGATTGAAAGCTAGAATTAATCATAATAACCATGCAAGATGATGTTAGGCCAATAAACCTCAGCTTGTTCAGAAATGATTTTCTCTCCGCTGCTATTTTAGTGTATCCACTCACAATCTATTCTGGTTTCAAATATTTTTTTTTTACTTTAACCTGTGTAATGAAAACCTTAAAGGGAAAGTCTCATGTGTTTGATTTCATATTTATTCATTAGATCTAGGTATATAGACGAAAAAAAAGTCTCCTTCTTTTTTAATATTCTAGCTATTTACTTTTCATTTATCAAATCTTCATATTGGAGACACATTTTCTCCTGTATTGTCTTTGGACAGTGCAACCGGATGTGTGTGCTTTATGGCAGCTGAAATAAATGGGACTCAATTGGCAAAAAAACAAAAAATTCTCCAGGAAAATATAAAATTCAGCCCACCCTCCTTCAAAGGCCAGGAACTAGCATGAAAGCTGCACGCAAAGCCTTATCTGTGTGGATAATGTTGCTATCTCACTCTGTTAAAGGGGTTTTGCCATCTCAGACAATGGGGGCATATCACTAGGATGGCACCTCTGGGACCCACACCTACAATGAGAACGGAGCGTGGAAATGAACAGAGGGCGTCCATTCATTTTTATGGGGCCGCCGTCTTCCCATTAGATATGAATGGGAGCAGGGGCCGCACGTGCGCGGTGCGCTCCCATTTACCTCTATAGGAGCAGCGGGGAGCAGTGCTTGGTGGTGGACGGACCCTGGGAAATCTGAGTCCTCCAGCCACAGCTCTCCCCGCTCCGTTCTAGTTGTAGGTGCGGGTCCCCCCATTGTCTGAGATGGGAATACCCCTTTAAGGCCTTCATCAGCGCTATTATTAATCTGCTGACACTGTCCCAGTCTACATGGCAAAGCTGACAGGCAAGATACAGAAAACAAGATTTATCAACTCTAGTGAACAATGTGAAAACCAAAATATTTCAAAATTTTCCTTTATACAGATAAAAAAAAAAAAAAAACACCAAAACATTAAAACAAAAAGGAAAGATTCATCATCTGCCTTTTTTTTTAGAAAAGTGGCGTCAAAAAACGATTTCCGCCACCTTAGCCACTTTTCATAAAGGGGGTGTGTGGCAAAGGGAAGGAAGGGGCTTTCACCAGCCACAGCAAATGTATCTGCACTTATGCCAGTTTTATGGTGCAAATGAAGCTGGAAATGTACAGCAGCTCTGAGCACGGACTGCCGGAGGATGTGCTTATCTTATGAGGAGGCATGCGCGGGAAATATCAAGACCAATGCAGAAAGCTCCAGTCTTGATAAATCTCCCCCAATTTCTTTAGAAAGAAAAACTGGAATATGACATTTCCTAAAATATATTTTATATTTAAAATAACACTGTAAACTAATAAGGTTGAAAACAATACATATCATTGTCACCATTGCAGATTCCATAATTTTTTTAAATGGGAAAAATAATGCTGCATGCAATACTATTTTTATCTTCAATGCAATGGATAGCTCAGCAAAACCCAATGGACTCCATTATAAGTCAGTGGGTTCTGCTGGTCATCGCTGGTGTCTGTGGTATGACAAATCAGTGACAGCATTGAGGCTTCTGTTATAACCAGAAGCCACAAAACTGATGTGAAGAGAGCCTTATGTAATATTTTTACATTGCTGATTCTCTGACACCTTTTGATATTATGCCGTTGTTTAGAAAGAATACATTTTTCCCATCCTGATAAATTATTTTATTTCTTTCCTTGACTGGCAAACCTTACTCCACAGACTTGCAAACCACCAATCATGATGGGTTCTCAATACTTTCTGTATTTAGATTTGCTGGATGGCCATTTGGACACCTCTGATCTACAGTAGGTCCTTTTCACTGTGAGATTTCTACCGAGTGCCGATGACACAAAATGTAAATCTTCACTCTTTAAGGGGGGTTGTCTCATCGAGGTGGGACTTAACACCAGGTCTAGGTGGCTTGGCTTATGGAAAAAGGTGCTCCATTGCTTCCGGCCCACAAGACTCTTTCTGTTAGCCTGGAAATCTAGGGCTGGCGCTTAGCCCCACGGTGAGATGGGAAAACCCATTTAATTGCCGTTTTCATGCAGCCATCTTTTGGCATATGAAGTATTACTGATTGCTTATCTCCATACATTTCATTGGTCGGCAGCACATCCATGTTTACACAGAGAGACAAGCTGCTGACATACAATGATTTTTGGTGCTGCATAGAAGATGTGTTCACAAAGGAATTTATGCATGCTGGTTTGCATATGTTGGCTGATCACATCACAGCCCTTGTTTCATTGGCTATGATCAGGAACAAGCACTTGCCCGATCATTGACCTGTGTAAAAGAACCTTTAGTTACGCATAAATCAGCGACAGTATGCCAAGAAGCCTGCATGCCGTTCTTGTGCGAGGGCTGCATGGTGCCTCTGCCTTAAATATTGAACATATTCACATTTATCTATCTTTAAAGCTAGCGCAGGCTAAATATCTACTGTCTGTTTACTACCTAACAGTGTTTACAATGCCAAAAGCAAAGTAGATAACGGAACAAGGGTTTTATAATTTAGTAGTCTTATGCATGGAAGATTTCTTATCCAGCTGCATAGCATAAGTGACAGCTGGCAGGTAGCTGTGTGAAAGGTGTAAATGATCCTGCATGTAGAGGTCTACTGAAACAACTGGACACATGCAGTGACAACTGTCTGTCACCTTCATAAAACACAGAAACTGTCATAAATGAGACTGCAAATAATCGTCTCAGCACCAGTTACCTAAGCTGCTGCTTATTCTGTGACATTTCCCACAGACAACCATTACATTTAATGCATACAACAGGACTCCCATAAAGTGAAAGGTGCACTGTTTTATACCCAACAATCATACGTGGTAGTTATTTTACCACGTGTGGAAAACAATAGTATGGTAAATTCATGAAAACTGCAAATTTGGGGCTGCATTTGAGCAAATGGAGATGGGGATTTGGTCAGGATTAATGGTGTCCTCAATGCTGAGAAATACAGGCAGATGCTTCTCCATCTTTTAATACCATCAGGGAGTCGACACCGACCCCAAACATACAGCCAATGTGATTAAGAACTATCTTCACTCTAAAGAAGAACAAGGAGCCCTGGAGTGATGATATGGCCACGCACAGAGCCCTGATCTCAACTGTAATCTGGGATTACGTGAATAGACAGAAGGATTTGCGCAAGTCTACATCCATAAAAGATCTGAGGTTAGTTTTCCAAGATGTTTGGAACAACCTCTAGGCCAATTTCCTTTAAAACCTGCATGCAAATGTACCAAGAAGAATTGATGCTGTTTTGAAGGCAAAGGGTGGTCACACCAAATACTGATTTGATTTTGATTTCTGTTTTGTTCATTCACTTTGCATTTTGTTAATTGGTAAAAATAAACAATTAACACATTTTTAAAGCTTTTTACTTTGCAGCATTTATTCCTACGACTTTTGCACAGTAGTGTATCTACTTCTTTCATTAAGAAGTCACCTGTTTTCATAGGTTCTAGACTCAGTGCTTGGAGAGCGAGAATGTTGATAACGATGATGGTGGGATTTTCGTGGCCTACCACGTGATCTGTGAGAAAGACAGAATAAAATTACAAATCCAGAAATACATTTATTTTTATATGTACGATACAATACTATACCCTAATGAGTTATCCAAATACAGAAAGTTCTGTTACTAGCACTGTGTGGGTATTTCATGTAAATTAATTTCAGCCAATAATGATTCTGATATTACTTGATGTGAGCTATTTTATAGAAATATTGCTATTGCACACAAAATGTTTGTATCAACTTGTAAATTAACCATAGAACATCTCTCTGATCCAACCACACCACCAGCGCTTTTGGCCATAGTGCTTTTGGTGAAGGAAGAAGTTAATGTACAGAACTACTTCTATGGACAACTGCATTGCTATATTGTGTATCAAGACGAAGAAGTTTTTCCCTGGTATAATAAACTAGTTTAAAAAAATATCAGGAATAGAGTTTTGTTGAGTTTTAAAATGGCAGCATGCCCTGAAAAACATATCTCATATAGGAGGTGAGAAGTTCTAGTTGCCCTTGGGCCAGATAACAAGACAGCAGTGCTATAAATGGAATGAGATACAGTATCTGATGCCCTTTTTCTGATGCTACTTCACGGCCTACACATTACACACACTGTTGGGGTAAAAAACTCCAGTCAACAAGACCACACTGTGACTCCTCAATGCCAACTAATAACTTGGCTGTTAATGTTTCTCAGATTAGGCCTGCTACTTACTAATCAGAAGACTCATTGGCAATGCTTATTTGCCTTGCTAAGTACATTTTTTAGAAGTCTGTATCATAACATACTATAGTAACATAGCTCAGCCTGTTATCCTGCAATGTGATTTCAGAGGAAGGCAAAAAACCTTTATGAGACAGAAGCCAATTTTCCTCATCTTAGGAAAAAGCATTCCTTCCCGACTCCAGATCTGGCAAAATTACTTCCTGGATCTGCAAATGTTCTCCAGAATCTTCCTACTATAACCTGTGATATTCTTAGAGATTTACTTGTGCACCAAGGCAGAAAACACAGGACACCATAGGTTCCATGAGTAACATTTCTCTATAGTACCATTGATACACTTGAAGAGGATATCTGTGTGTTTAATACTGATGACCTATCCTCATGATAGGTCATTGGTATCTGATTGGTGGGGTTCTGACTCCTGGAACCCCCGCTGATCAGCTGTTTGAAGAGACCACAGCACTCCAGTGAGCATTGCAGCCTCTTCCTAGGTCAGTGATGTCACGTTACTCAGTCACATGGCTTAGGCGCAGCTCAGTCTAATTTAAGTGACTATGGCTTAGCTGCAATACCAAGCACAGCCTCTAAGCAATAGATGGTGCTGTGCTGGGTAAGCTGTGACAAGGCTGTGGCACTCACCGAAGCACCACAACCTCTTCAAACAGCTCACTATAATACTCATAATACACATAAAATATAGACATATCTTATCAATTGTGATTAAGTAATCAAAGCTACCAGCTTGAAGAAAGTACAATTATAAAAATAAAAATAAAACATGGACCAAATGTGCCTGGAGAATAGACTTTGCTTTTGCTATAACAATAATACAACAATTTGTATTGAGGATCATTGATAAATGTAGGATGTATCAATATTGTGCACTAGTGATGCACATGACACCATTCGGCACTAATGATGCACATTTTTTGTGCAATACATGCAACTTCACATTTTATCAGGTCTGAGTAGATATTACTGATTGGTGCACTAAGTATTGTTGTGACATCACAGCACTATGTCTGTAGCATGTACGGGTATGTATGGACAGCAGAGAAACAGTAATTCCTATCACACTACCTAACACCTTGCACTGGAACCTATCAGCTACACTATATCACTATCTAACCTACACTGACTATCTCCCACTAACTATCTGTATTATATATATGAGCTAACAAACTAATGTAATTGGATAAAGAATAGGATCCAGATGAAAGCACAGAGCACAGCAATGTCACTGCTCTCTCTATCTCAGAACTGCAAAAAACAGCAGAAAATGGCTGCTGGGGAGGTTCTTATATAGTAAGGGGTAGGCAACTTTCTTATTGGTTGCTAGGGATGTTGCTAAGCTCTGACAAAGATATTGCAGCCTTCTCATTGGCCCACAAGCAAGAAGGGAGGTAATGAATAAAAAAAAAAATCTAGAATATTCGCTATTATGAATATACAGTATAGCACT
Source organism: Bufo bufo (assembly GCF_905171765.1). Classification (NCBI taxonomy): domain Eukaryota; kingdom Metazoa; phylum Chordata; class Amphibia; order Anura; family Bufonidae; genus Bufo; species Bufo bufo. Next base: position 198,289,546 of record NC_053390.1, read on the forward strand.
ATATTCTACATTTTCGCGAATTCTCGAACTGCCGATATTAGTGATTAGAATATTCACGATCAACACTAAATAGTATGTCTTTGGTGGGAAATCCACAGAAACACAGGGAGAACATACAAACTCCACGCACATGTTGCCCATCGTCCAATTCAAACCTAGGATCCCAGCACTGCAAGACACCAGTGCTAACCACTGAGCCACCGTGCTGCCCATTTGAGGTTGCCTTAAAACTCAGGCAGGCATACTTGAATGTAAGTTCTGTATTATCCATTGTTAAATCTGCTATTTAAATGAGGGCTGAACAAAAGCTATATGTACTGTTCTCTACTGCTGATGTATCTGTATGAACTCACATAATTAGTAAAGAAAATATATTACTTCACGGCTTTGACATTGCCTCACTTTGGCAAGAAATTAAAGGTTAATACATTAAGTATTACACAACCTCTTCCCTAGAAACAAAGCTTTGCGTCTTCAATTCTGTCTACCATCATATGGCAGAATCTAAGTACGGCAATTTCCTGCAAACCGAGCACCTACTGCTAAGTCAGTGACTCCTAATGTATTACTGACAGCAATAATAATCACGGCTGCTCTTCAGTAGATAGAAAGGAAGTCCCCTGTAGTTCATGTCATCCCAATATGCTTTGCAATCAGATGGGAACAGGAAAAAAACAGCATGTCTCCTTTTCAGCTATCTGATCTACGTGAAGGAATGGAAATGGAGCAGCAATAGACAATGAGAATATTATTACTGACTGTACAATTGTGATGATTGTGGTGTTATTTCTCTTTATTTCAAACAGTTATCCTGAATAGAAAAGTAACACGTTTTGATAGGACACCTATCAGATTTCCATTTGAAATGTCACCATACTTGGAAAAAGATCCGTGTAGTCCATAAGTGAAGAAGGATCGTTGCAAGGGTGTTGAAAACTTTATTAAACTGTACAATTTTCTAAGGAGTAGGAGTGGGAGTTCACAATAACATATAGGGGATATGGCAGCAGGGCTAGGGTTAGAGACAAATAGGAAGGTTAGTTTCATATGTTAAGTCTTGCCTTGACATAGGTACATCATATATTTATGGATATAAACAGTGTCAGACTGGGGTGCCTGGGGCCCACCAGTAAAATGTATTTTGGGGGCCCTCCGTATGGATACATTCAAATATTACCTGCTCACACAGCAGCAAGATGCTACCAGATGACTGAATATGGGGGTCCCTGTAGAACTTTTGAGAAGGTAGGTCCTGGGCAGAAGAGGACACTGGCTAGCTTTCCTCTATACCTAGAAGTCATCTCAGCTATCTGATCGTGTCTATAATAATACACTGGGGAGTTTCTTTAATAATCTATAAGGTTTTTTATAAGAACATAGGCTGGTTGAGGTGCTGTACATTGAATATATGTATGTAGTGCAGTAAGTCTACTGTGTTATGTGCCACTTGTGCAGGGGGTGGGAGACTAGGGACCCACCTTGCTCAGGGGATTCACCTGTACCCCTGTGGGCCAGTCCGAGCCTGTATATAAATGGAGTATTTGCAAAGAAGTAGCATAAAACGATAAGGAGTTCTTGAGTTTCATCATGACTACTCATAATAGGATTGAACTTTGTCCATGGGTTTGCATTAATTTGCATTTTAAGATTGTGTTTATTTGATTATATGACATTGTTCTAAATTAGAAATAGGTTGGACTAAAGTATAAGCTTCTGCTTTAAAGGGGTTGTGCAGTGTAATAGAGTGATGACCTATCATCAGGAAAGGTAATCAGACAGGCGGGGACAAAAATTTCTGGACAGTCTGTGATAAAAGGCAACTTTTTTCCTGTGTCTGTGAAAAAAAAATAGATGCGTCCATGATTTTTTTTTAGGCTGGAGGTACTTGACTAGATTATTTTAGTGGTAATTAGCATCATTTTACAGCTCACAGTAAATGCTGGTGATGAGTTCTTATCAGCATATTAAGCTTTAGACGGAAGGGTTCATGTACACTGGCACTGAACCTATATGGCACTGCACAAAACAGTATGGCTCTATAGTATGGAGCCATAAGTTTCCACGCCCTTACTGTAGAGGAGAATATGGAGTAGGGTTGTATGGAGCCATAATATGGCTGTGTACATGAACGATTAAAGGGATTGTCCATGAGTTTATAAGGGTTGCCCTTTCTTCAGGATAGGCCATAAATATCTCTGGGCGTTCAACACCCCTCAACCCCGCAGATCAGATTTTGTGCAGTAGCTCCAGTGCTTGAACATGGCATCAGAAATACACAGCTCAATCCATTATGTAGTGGACAGAGCAGGTTACTGCAGAGCTGCTCTCGTTGAATTCAATTGCAGCAGCCCTGCAGTAACCAGCTCCATCCATTACACAAGGGACGTAGCTGACTTCTGGCGCTGGAACTACACTGAAACAGCTAATCCAGCAGGGGTGCTGGATGTCTAGCCTCCTCTCCGATCAGCTTTTGATGGCCTATCCTGAGGGCAGGCCATCAATAACAAAATCCTGGAATACCTCAAAATTTTTCAACTTTTCTTAGGAATGAACAACATTATCTGAGCATGATAACTAGATTTGCTGTGACAGCTTTTTACTTCCATCACATCCTATGTACAGTATATTGGTCATCTTTGAGAAAACCACCCACCCTGAAGACCATTTTCCAAAGCAACTCTGTGGCATAAATACTTAATTGGAACAAAAACCTGTGATTATAGAGTTTAGGCATTTTTGTGAAAGTAACTTTACTGTATTGATTTGAACTATTAGGCCCCATGCACACGGCCATATTTTTTCCACTGCTTCTTTTTGCGGATCAGATGTGGACCCATTCATTTCAATGGGGCTGTAAAAAATGCATCTGTATGTCCATGTCACAGTTCTGCAAAAAAATAGAACATGTCCTATAATTCGTCGGTTTTGCCGACAAGGATAGGATATTTCTATAGAAGGGGAAGAAAAATGGCGGCATGCACATGGCTGCTATCCGTGTTTTGCAGATGCGGGGTCTGTGGACCGCAAAACACATATGGATGTGTGCATGAGGCTTTAGACCCATTTCATTTAAACCAAATAAAATACAATGTGGGGCCTACAAGACGAGCAGGCCATGTTTAGGAATGTACAGTAGGTCAATATAATAAAAGAAGGTACCGTATATACTCACTGCTTTCTGTGTTTCCTGTCATGCTTTCTTTTACTTTTTGGACTGGATGAACTAGGAAAAGGAGCATTTTATTAAATTTTGCATTTGAGGCATAAAAAAACATTTATAATATCCTGGTCACATAGAAGGACAAAGGTCTCAAGATAACATTTTTATACTGCGCCACATATAACAAATTGTCATATTTGTTTAATAGCAAATAATGAATTTTATCTAGACTATTATCTATTCCATACTATAGAAGGTAAAAATCTACCAAGGAAGGCTATCTTCAACTACGTTCAGAATATCCAAGTAAAGCTCATAGTGCATTCCCTAGGGAAATATTTAGGAATGTTTCCCATTTTCTTTGTACTAGGATCTATTCCTATTTTTAATTTAAAAAATGTGCAGGAAAGCAGATCTTCCCTAACTTCACCTAACTTACTGACAGAAGAACTGTAAAACCACATTCTGTATCATGTAGAGTAAATTTTGTTCCACAAGCAGATAACAGAACTTTCGAAACAAATTAAGATCTAAAATATGTTTGGCTGGACAAACTGTGCAAAAGCCGCCTGGTGTTTTAAAACATATACTGGTAGTTTTCAAAAAAAATTGTGGGGAGCAAGCTAATACCAGCCACGTGGTTCTCATATCCAACACTTTTTGAATGACTTGACACTAATGGTGGATTTAGACCACTGGATAATTGTTTAGCTGATTAACGACACAATCGCATTTAGCGATTTAAAGTCGATAACAGACCAGCACTTTCATGCACACGTTATCATGTACTAATTCATTGCATGTGATCAGGGCTGCCGTCAGGAGTTTCAGGGCCCCATTTAGCAAAACCGTGTGTCCCCCCCACCCCTTCCCGGCCCTTCTCACATAGCATAACAGCCATACCTTTTTTTGTGCCTGCCCATTTTGCCATACATATAAGTAAGGTTTTGATTTCTATCAACTTTTACTATGGATTATGTGAAGGAAAAAAAAATTGTGCCAATTTTATTAATGCGTTTACCGATCACCATAAATAATATGTTCACTGTATTTTACGGTTTATTATGATTACAGGGTTACCAGATACTGTTTCCTGATAATTAATAGTAAGTTTGTTACAAAAGCATATTAATTGTAATGTTTTTGCGCCATTCTATTTTTAAGAACAATAACTTTGCATAAAAATTAGCTATTACTTTCCAGCTTTTCTTTTACGATAATTTTTACTAAACAAAATATTTTACAAGTCTCTGCTGCTGGGAATTGAACCCCAAACCTTCTATATAGTAGGCAACAAGCTAACCACTACACTACAGAACTGCTCTGGTATAGGGACATTTCTGTTCTTAAAAAGCTACTATATATTATATTATTACTGTTTTCTTCACAGGCATAATATTAAATAGGATAAATAATAATATTATTAATAGTAGCTTTTTAGGCACAAAGTATTCTATCTGTGCCCCAGAGTAGTTCTGTAGTTTAGTAGTAAACTTGCTGCCTGCTATATGGAAGGTCTGGGGCAAAATTCCTAGTAGAGATGTGTAAAACAATTTTTCAGTAAAGGTCATGACAGAAAAATGTAACTATTGCATCCTCAAAAGTAAAAGTAACATTTTTCTGACAATTTAATGCAAAGATAAATTAATAAAAGAATAATAAAAAAAAACAATAGAACAAAACTATTATAATTAATATGTATAACATACTTACAATTAAATATCACAGAACAATATTTGGCATTCCTGTAATCGTAATAACCCACACACTATGGTGAACATATTATTCATGGTGTAGCTCTAATTTGCCTTCATTTCAGTAACATTATTTATAATATTTAGGCTGCATTCACACGTCCGTGGAACACGGACTGTGAGATACCGGACTGGCATCCTGCTTAGTGCAGGAGCGCACGGCGTCATTGGTTGCTATGACGCCGTGCGCTCCTGCACTAAGCAGGATGCCAGTCCGGTATCTCACGGTCCTTGTTCCACGGACGTGTGAATGCAGCCTTAATAATACACTTGTGAAGAGCTAACTCTGCTGCCTCCCATCCAGAAGTTCTGGAGTTCAATTTCCAATGGAGACTTGCAAAATTGTTGGTTTAGTAACTGTCTATGTGCTGTGAGAGAAACTCTCCTACAAACCATATCAAATGGAAGGGCCACACACAGCTTCATTAGTGTTCATTGAAGAGAAGACCAAAGAGGCTGACAATGTCACAGACTCACAGTGGCTGGGGCCTATGACTACAGTGCTGCCCTGCTTGAGATCATTTACTTGCTTAATTGAAGGTGGATTTAGACAGGCCAATGAGCAGCAGATTGTCGTGAAGGAGGCGTTCCTTCCAGACAGTTGGATGCTTGTTAAGTGGAGGTGAAGAGCTGCATTTACATGCAGTGATCACCTTCCCAGTATGAGCACGAGGGATTACTATTGTGATTGCATTACATTGTTTCTGGGCAGCAGATCACTGTTTAGACAGCACAATCTGTTGGCCAGAAACAATAATTTAGGAACCTGCACGAACTACTGTTTCACTTGATGAACAAGCATTTCGGGTGATCTGCTGCACCTTTAGACGGGCATATTGTCGGGAACAAGCATTCACAAGAACGTTTGTTCTCGATAATCTGCCCTGTTATCTGGCCGTCTAAATCCACCTTGTGGATCGTTTACTGTATTTAGACAACAGCGATTTACCATGTTTTTCGCCCCATAAGACGCACTCTTTTTACCCCCAAAGTGGGGGGATATGCCCCTGTGTCTTATGGGGCGAATACTAATGAAGCGCTTCCATTATGGAAGTTCTTCATTAGTACTGGAGGAACAGGAAGCAGTAAAGGCTCTGTACTCCGCTTCCTGGTCCTCGGCTCAGCTATTGGCTGTGCAGGGCTGCGCACAGCGTGAGGGCACTCTGTGACCTCACGCTGTGTGCCGTGATAAACAGCCGACAGCAGGATGAAGAGAATTGCGATGGAGAGGAGCGTTGGCGTAAGTGAGTTTTTTTTATTTTATTTGCACTGGGGGCTGATGGCTGACATATAGGGGTTAATATATGGGGCTGATGGCTGACATATAGGGGCTGATGGCTGACATATGGGGGCTGATGGCTGATATAAGGGGCTGATGGCTGAATATATGGGGCTGATGGCTGAATATATAGGGCTGATGGCTGAATATATGGGGCTAATGGCTGACATATGGGGGCTGATGGCTGACATATGGGGGCTGATGGCTGACATATGGGGGCTGATGACTGACATATGGGGGCTGCTGGTTGACATATGGGGGCTGATAGATCGCTAAAGGTTGGGGGGTTGATCTGAGGCATTGGAGGTCTGATCTGAGGTCTGATTGACATTGGGGGTTTGATTGGGGCTGTAAGCTGAGGTCTGATTAACTTTGGGGGTCTGATTGCTGGTCTGACCTGAGGTGTAATGGAAAATATTTTTTTCTTATTGTTCTCCTCTAAAACCTAAGTGCGTCTTATAGGCCGGTGCGTCTTATAGGGTAAAAAATACAGTACTTAAAATAGACCTGTATATACATCATTCAAAGCACTGAAATGACACAATGAAACTTTACATTACTGCAATTCAATCACCACAAACGATTATTTTTTTGTTTGCATAAATGATTCCAACATGAATTATTAGCATTCAAATTATAACAATTATCTACTCATCTAAATTGATGATAGTTGATTACTTATGTCTTGAGGCCCTTCTACAGAGGCCAATTATGCCCAACATTTAATAAGTTCTAAGCAATTATTTTGATAACTGTCCAGTCTGAAGAAAGGTCCTTCTACACAGGCCAAGGATTGGTCCACTTAACAGGAACGAACGTTTGTACAAGTCCTTATTCCCGATAATTTCTATGTAAATATTACACTGATCACCTGACAAAGAGCAAATGCTTGTTCCCATCTTTCATGTGACAATCCTTGTTTGTCGGCAACACATTGGCCTGTGTAAATAGGAATGTGCTCAGAACCGTATAGGGATCTACGATCATAGTAATGATCGTTCTTTCCCATACAACAGCGATCATTTCTGCATGTAAATGTTACCCATTCCCAATCATTGCAGCTCTATAGGTCATTGTAAAAGGACCACCCGGTCATGATAGACAATAATTGAATAGAAAATCCCAGCAGACGTGACTTGGATGCTCATAGAATTTTATTGTCAGATAGCAATATGTCCCATATTTTAGGATGCGTTTCGGCTAGACTGCCTTTTTCAAGGCGTGCAATTCAGCGAGTGCTGGCCGACTCATCTTTATGATAGACAATAAGACTATACGCATGAATGTTTGTGTTCTGTAGTCATATAACAAAGATTTCACGGGAGTGGACAGAGTGACTGAAAAGCACAAAAAGTTGTCAAGGTCAAGTTATTAATTTGCACATAATTGTAGGAAAGTATTTGGCCTTGTAGAAGATACATAGTGCTCACTTAGCATTATTCATTGTAAATTACTCATGTTATAGCCATTTAGATTCACTATGCATATTAATCACTTACTTGTGTCTTCTTTTCTTTGATGAAGACCTAGAGAAATTAGAAACAAGCTGAATTTATGAACTTTGCATCATATTGCAGGCATGTCATGCATACAATGATGAACTACTATGCACAGATACAAATACGGTATACAAATGAGAATTTAATGTAAAGATAATCAGCAGATCTGCTTTCTTAGGGTAGATTCACATCTCTGCTAAGGTAATCCAGGAGCAGACTACCAGAGTTACCATATCTGGATAGCTAGACACCACTGGTTCTCATTGACTATAATTGGATCCAGCAGCTTTTCGACATAAATGCCAGCTTTGTGTCGGACAATTACCGATACATGTGGTCAATGGAAACTGGTGGTACGTGGCAGTGTCCGGCTGTGTCGAATAAGGTAATTCTAGTAGTCTGTTTCTCTTCTGGAATACCTTAAGCGGAGATGTGAATGTAGCATTATAATGATATTCAAGGCTATAGGTTGGGTCTACAGAATTTTATGACCTACGTTTGATCACTAGTCAATTTCCGTTTGTAACAAGTATCTCAATGTAAAGAATTCACAGAAAAAAAGATAATAGTGCACTAACAAAATAGATGCAAGCATGATATATGGACTAAGCCCTTACTCTGATGTAATAAAATCTGAGACTCTTAGCCAATATATTTTGATCAAAACACATCTGTGCCCGCCTACCAAGCGCCAAGGTGGTCTCCGGTCTGGCGAGTCCTATGCTAAACCTACCTATGCCATTGGGCATCTATGTTCAGGAGCGCAGACTCTGCACATATAGTGTGCTGCTCTTAGTCACCTCCATGTGCATCCAGCAACCAATGAGAGGAGGAGCAAGCACACCTATATGTACCATCTAATCAAAATATATTGGCTGAGAGTCTCAGATTTTATTACGTCAGAGTGAGGGCTTAGTCCATATATAATGCTTGCATCTATTTTGTTAGTGCACTATTATCTTTTTTTCTGTGATTTCTTTTCATGAATGTAGCCAGCGACATCCGCATATTTATTTATTACATTGTGCAGGATGTTTTTATCTTTGTTTATCTTTTTTCTGTGATTTTTCTTTATTATCTCAATGTAAACTTTGAGAGCTAGATTTTCATCTCTTCTTACAAACAAAACTTATTTATGTTACTGAAGTGAGTACGGTGATCAGATGACTGCTGCAGGTCTAGCTTATGAAACCTCATGCAATCTGCTGTTATTGTAAATCTGCAGTCATGAATGGTCATCCATGACCAGTGGCATACCTTCCATGGAGGCAGACCATGACACTGCTAGGGGGCCCAGCGCTGAACTCTTTCTTCCATTCCCGACATGATAACACTATTTTCATGCAGCCGCCACTAGGGGGAGCTCAGTGCAAATAGATTTTGGCAGTTTTTACTGCAGTCAATGATAACTGCATTCATTCCTATGCACTGAGCTGACATTAGCTTTAGACTACTTTCACACTCTCATTAAGCTGCCAGAAGTCCGCATTCACTAAATTCACTCTCGGCATGTTTGCTGTGCTGCGGCTGGATCTCTGGCCGGTCCCCATTATAGTGAATGGGGCTGAGTGGACTTCCATCAGCACACGTGTGCAAATGGTAGTACGGACCCGGCAGGCTGTTCTTCTGCTGGAACAGCATGCCGGAAAAGCTTATAATAAACTATTTCAGGGAAATGGCATATATAGATGGGCATGGAGGATATTTATCAATGTATATATATCAGTTGGTTGGTGTAAATACAGTACATTGAAAAATAAAGAGTTTGGAATGACACACCTATTACACTTTTTCCGACATAGAAGTTGGGAGACTTTATTTTCGTTATTACAGTTTTACAAATACATTTGTCAGAAATCTGGGAAGCGGTGCTTGGTGTTCGCCGTTGCCTAAGAGCATTTGATGCACAAGTACTAGGAGGAAAGACAGCATCGGACTGAAGTCCTTTGGGCCCACCAGAAGAAATAAGGACCCAAACTCTGTCAGAGCTTGGGCCCACCAGAGGATCCTCTTGTACTCTGGTGGGTCAATCTTGTACTCTAGAAGGAATGACCCATACTAAGTTTTGCTATGGGGCCCTGTGAGATCTGCATACTCCCCTGTTCATGACATACACGGACGAGTCTGGTCTGGTCTGTTTGGGGAACTATTATATTCGCATGTGAAAGGGTTGTCACAGTAAGAGGGTTAGATATAACATATCAAGGAAGTTACCTTTTTGAAAACCAATGAAAAAATACAGATTTTATGCTATAGCAGCACTCTGAACAATATACACCATTGATGTCTAAGGAATTCCAACCTAGCAAGATCTATTGAAGTTCATAGATAAATTACCATATGGCTACTGGAAGTACAGTACAGTACATTGTCAGTTTAGAATCTCATACCTGTTTCTCTTCTGTTTCTTTGAACTCTTCTTCTTTTTCTTTTTCACTGGAGAAGGACTGTAAGACCGTGACCTGAATATGAAGACATGGCAAACGAAATGTAACATTTTCTGCATAATAATAAATTATACTAGGTTAATATCGCCATTTACGTAATCTGTTAGTCTGTTCTGGCAGAGGAGCAGACTACCAGAATTACCGTATCCGACAAAGTCGGGCATCGGTGTCCACTGCCAGATTCCTATTCACCATAACAGGATCTAGCGGGGATCAGTTTCTGGGAAAAATGCTGGCTTTCTGCTTGAAAAATTCCGCTGCATGTACAAAGCCGGCATTTATGCTGAATATCTGCCGGATCCCATTATAGTGAATGGGGGCTGGTATTGTCTGGACATAACAGATACGGTAACTCTAGTAGTCTGCTACTCTGCTGCAACATTGGATTTACTGAACTGAGGTGTGAATCTAGCCTAAGAAACCATAACCAATGCTTATTTCCACTAATTTAAATTCTTCTAAATCCCCTCTGTTCAGTACATGTTTTTTGTCATATTATAGGTACTGCAAATGGAAATCACTTAGTAGGTTAACATAACTTGGCTTCTTCAGACATACATGTTGCTAACATTTAATAGTAGAAACAAGATGTTTGTAAGGGACACTCCATATAGGGTTTCCAAAACTCTGTCGGAGCTAGGCCTATAATTGATTCATAAGCCTCAGGGTACAACCCCACGGCAGGGTTGTGTCACCATCATGCTGTAGTTGGTGAATACAAATGGTTACTGTATGTACAATCATGCTTTTAGGGTGCGTTTTTTTTTGCCCTGCAATAGTTTATGGACTGTTGTTTGAAATATTTCACATTTTTGTAGTTCTTCAGCATTCTGATAACTTCAATTAGTGATACAAGTGGTAAAATATATTAAACATATACTGCAAGTGGCTCTATATCCAATGCTGTCAGCAGGCACAAGTTTTATGTGTGGGTGACGGCACATATAACAGGTGCTGTCATCACAACTTGGAATGTGCCCGGTCTTGAGCCTGTGTATGGTTTTATACGCAACGTAGTAGTAAGCAAACAGAAATCTAAATTAAATTGTATTACATGTGAAATAACTACATAATTGTAATACTTATTTAACACTTTGATGCACTTTTCCATTTTCCTGTATAAACCATCCATATCCGTATTGTGTTCTGTTGTGTTGGACTATTATATTACATATAGACAATACAATCCATGCAAGACACCTAACTGCAGATGCTTAGTCCAAGCTTAGACCAACCTTTTTCTCTTTTTGCGATCAGATTTTTTCTTTTTCTTTTTCCCCTTGGGAGGTGGTGAAGGGCTGAGTTGTTCTGCTTCTAAAAACCTATCACTGGACAAAGAACAAAGTTTGCCTTGATTTTTTGATGGTAAAGTGAGTCATTTTAGCATTATCAAGCTGGCAATAGTTCTGATCATTATATTGAGCTACAGACATGTATTAATTATAATCTTTATAATTTTTTATGGTTTTCCAGTTTGTCCGTAAAAAATGTTGGCTGTGCGTGATTTTTGGATAAGTTGTCCAGAAAAAAAGAAAAAATTTGGTTGAAAACCCTACATTGTGGACTGGATGGTTCATTTCTCCTCTCAGCAGGATGATGTCGAAGTTACCTCTTTGTCTGACACCGCGCCTTGGAGCCCGGGATCACAGCATTCCTTCTGCTTCCCATACTTGTGTCCCCAAAAAAAGCCCTTTCAGTTGCATCATCTCTGTCTTCAATGACCCTCCTAGAGGGGTCCATATTTTTTTCTAATAAGAGGCAACAAAACCCCTTGCACTATGGAAGACATTTAAGAGATTTTTCTGTTGATGCATTGTGTGAGAAAAGTTAGCGTTTGGACTGCCATGAGGAGGAGGTTTGGGGGGGGGGGGGTCGAGGCAAGGTACATGTCACTGTGGACACCTGGAGCAGCTGTTATGGGCAGGGACAACACATGTATTTCACAACCCACTGGGTCTATGTTTTTGTGATGCAGCACCGCAGCAGCTTGTCCAGTTCATATTGACACCTCTATGATTGTGTCAGTCTAGTTCCCACACCAGGCACTTATCCACCTCCTCCATGTCCTCCTCAAAGGACATACTCCCGTGCCAAACAAAAACATGGAAGAGCATTTCTTCTATTCCCCCTCTCTCCTATCATATGTGTAAAGAGGAGCATTGCCATGCTGTGTTAGAGCTAATTGGTCTGGTAGAGTAGCCACACAGCTAATGAGTTGCTAAAGTACAACTGTGGCATCAATGATGTAATCCTCCTGATAATTATATTAGAGCAAATGCTCACGATGATGAAACAAAGGATACAGAAGAAGAACAGCTTATGCATCTTTCTACGTAGCCGTGAGCTGTTGGGGGCCCCGTGGACAAAGTGGAGTAAGTGAAGGAGGTAGATGAGGAACTACCACTGGAGGAGGAGCAGTAGAAGTCGGTGGTGCAGGAGCACAAGGCTGATAATGATGATGATGATGATGACACTAGCGATGGGTTCTGAGGCACACTCGCAAGCAGGTCACATTGTATGCTTGCTTGCCTGAGTACTCACAGGCGTTAGCATGAAAAAAAAATCTGATGTTTATTTGGATAAGCATGCTTTTAGACCTTTAATATCAAAGCAAAATGGGGGACTGCTTTCCTGTTGTCAAAAGGGAGGCCAAACTGCTGTATTACCAGGATACACTGTATACACAGCTTTCCACAGCTTTCGGAGAGCAGACACCTGCCATCCATGTGTCTTTCCAGGAGACCCCTCTCGGCCCCTTCTAAGTCACCCCCCTCCTGCCTTTTCTGTTACCAGAAACAGCAGAAGACAGTTCATTCTTATTAACATGATGGAACATTACTTTCACCTGACTTGCCATGCTGATGTAAATCAGCAAACTGAGACATATTGCCTAAGCAACCTGGACTGTGGCCTTTCTCAGGTGCATAACGTGTTCCCTGATCACATGCATTTCTGGGCAGGCAGATTGAAACAGTGGCCAGAACTGGTCCAGTTTGCTTTCTTTGTACTGTCTTATGCAGCTTCCAGTGTAATTTCAGAATGGGTTTTCCGCGTGGCAGATGGCATTGTCACACCCAAACAGACAAACTTGTCCTCTGCCAGTGTACAAATCATCACATTTGTCAAAATGAACAAGGCATGGATCCATGAGGATTTTACCACACCTCCAGCTGAGACCAATGAATAGATCTCTAATTACTGACAGTGGCTATTGATATCCGGCCCCATTATGCCACTACCGCTGCCTGCCTGCTACCCTCATGTTCAGTACAGTAAGGCTCTTGCCACTGTTGCAGCTGATACTCCCCCACAGCCACTACTAATACCCCTACACAGCCACCACTACTACTACTAATCCTAAACGCACACCTACTCAGTACTGGCTTGTTTGTTCCATGCTGTGCTACCAATTCTGCCACTACTATTGCTACCATATGCCCCTATTATCTATCTTAGACCTTACCTCCTCTATATCCCCATTTTACTGCTACAGCTCCTAAAAAAGAAATGTTTGCCCCCTTAGGCATCATTTTTGGACTGCTTGTTGAGAATAGTCCACAGTTTTTTCCCCATAACACCATGCATGTTTAAAAACTATCTACTTCCAATATGGGACAATTTTTGGAACTTTTCCAATATTAAAAAGCATAACAGATGCGATTCCACATTGTGGAATATTTCTATTCAATTAGACGTATGATGGCTTGTTTTTTGTGGGGCAAGTTGTAATTTTTAATGGCACCATTTAATATTGCATACAATGTGGTGGGAAGCCGGAAAAAAATTCCAAATAAGATTAAACTGGAAGAAAAAAACTAATTTTGTAAATTTTTGCTTGGCATCCCCATATTCTGACCCTGTTTTTACATACTGTATCTGGAGCTGTGTAAAGGCTCATTTTTTTCCAGGGCAATCTGTACTTTTTATTTATAGCATCACTTTTTATTCAATTTGTTTTGGGGAGATGAAGGTCCAAAAATGGTGAATCGCCCATTTTGAGTTTCTTTCCATTATGGTGTTCACCTTATAGGTTAAATACGTATATATTTTAGTACAGGCATTTTGGGAGATGGCAATGCCTATGATCTTTATTTTTTGTTTATTTTTATTTTTATTATAGGGAAAGGGATGTGACTGTGTGAATGGTAATACTCATTTGTTAATTTCTTAGAGGGGAAACCAGAGAATTGAAACACAGAGTTATAAGAAAAATTGCTCCAAAATTATTTCACAGGGAATACATTAATTTAGTAAAAACAGACATATCATGAGAGGTGATCATCAAACTGACTTTACATAGTTCCCTTCCAGAAATGTCAGAGCCCGGTCTACCTTCAATAGTGAAGTTTAGATTAACTTTTTACTCTTACCCATGGTACTGGCGGGGGCTTAGCTCTCTCCCGAGCCTTCTCGTTGTACTCCCATTCTCCATATTTCCTTTTAGTTTCTCCTGTCTGGTGTCTTTGTTTGGAGATAATGAACAGTTGACATTTTCACTGCAGGTCAAAAAGAAAGATATAATTATTTTACTAGCCAACCCTTGGTGAATAAAGAAACATATCTATAAACCAATTGGCTAATATTGAAGCAAGAAAGCTCAGTTCTCTAGGCAATAAATTGTGTAAGGGTATGTGGAAAGCTCCCACCATTTTTACGGAATAACTGGGCTAAGTCATGCCATGTTTGTTAAACTGTCAATCTGTTTTAATAAAGTTATTATGGTGGGATGGGTTGGGATAAGCATTTACTTGGATGGGTTTAGACAGTCCATCAAAATACGACAGTGAGGGGAGGAGTCACCAACATAAACAGTTAAAGATCCCGTTCACTCCAAGGAGTCAGTGTTGTGTGGTCAGCAGTAGTGGTGAGTACAGCCGGTATGCAAAAAGTTGTGTGTGGCCCAGATGAACTGCCAGTAGCTAAGCTGGACACTAAGACCATTACAGAGTAGAACTTGAAGAGTAAGGAAAGGATTGTCCAGCTGACTGTGGACAAGAACTAAATGGACTATGATTTACCTACCACTCCTACCAACCTAAGCTATGCACCTGCAGTAGTCATGATAGACCTGTGAGTTGAACTGTTCTATAAGTTTCTCCCTTGTTGCCTCCCCTTTCCAGACATGTAAATGAACAATCTACCCTGTTGTTTCAGACTCATAAGACACTGGACCAAGTATTGTCTCCCTTTGGTTCTACCTAGCTTTTTTTACCTCTTCTATGGGAGGTAGGATTGGTCGTGTATGGCTATAGACCTTCTAAAAGCCCATATGCCACTTTGATTTGCTCTTCAAAGACAGAAGGGAAAGGCGCAATGCTCAGCTAAACACCATGCCCCTTTATTCTAATACTCATTGGGTGTCTCAACACTTGGAATAACATTAGTCAAAACCTCTGAATGGACATGACTGGTCGACTCTCTTTAAAAATGCTAGTAAAGTGTTGTAGGGTTATTTGGATTCTACCTGTCTATGTCACGGCTGAGGATGGGGGAAATCCTCAGCCGTGCGATGCCAGAAGATGTTAGGCGGATCAGCCAGGAAGACAGAATTAGGGAGCAGGTCACCTCCTAACACATCCCTAACCTGACCCTAACTCCTAGCTGCATGGGCCGACCTTGAAGGTAGGAGGGCCCATGCTCAGGAACCTCGGATCCCTAACTCACCCTCCGACCGGTCCCTGAAGTAGGAGTCAGGGTAAGACGGCCTGTTCCTTCTGGACACGGAGGAACAGGGGTCTCACTGGCCAAGCTGCAAGGAATGGGGGAACACATACAACATACAGATATGACAGGCGAACTAAACAAGTTCCACACATACCTGTCACAGCCACGCTGACTGGAACCGATGCATGCCAACTCATGTCCTCAGAACACAAAGGGACATAGCACACATAACACACAGGTACCCAGGACATCCGTAGTTGCAATAAACAGAGACAAAGGGAAAACATCAACTGAACATCATGACATAAAGTACACAGATAAAGCTATGACCACAAGGGTGGCCCCCACTGGCAGGTGATATACACAGGAGGCTGCTCCAGCTACACATGGCTGAAGCAACCCACTGAGACATGCCAAACACTGAGGCTTTATAGGCCAAGAGGCCACACCCAACAGTCAGACACACCCCGTGACTCACACACAGTGAAAGGGAGTTAACCCTTCCAGCACCAGGGAAGGGAAACATAAAAAGGGAAGTGTCCAAACTACAAACACACTGTGGCTGTTGCCGCAGGCAACGACATGGGTGGCAAGCGTGTCCTGGGAGTCAGCCCGAAGGCCGGGACACTGCCACCACATGTACACATACTAAACGTTGCCACGGACAGCCACAGTGAGGGGAAAAGTCCCAGTGCACAGGTAACATAAAACAGTGCACACCATACATACATACACACACACCTAACATAAAGGAAGTCAGGTGAGACCGCATGCCAAAGCAGCAAGCTGCCTAACGCAGCTCAGGCTGCTCTGCTGACAATTACAGAACACAACTAGTTGCCCGCGGCAACCACAAGTGAGGCCACAAACAGCGACCCTCACCTGTGGTTGAACACAAACTAAACCGCAGGCAACCGCATGCGGTAAGGAGTCACGGCAATAGCCATGGCCGTGACAGTCTAATGAGTAGTGTTTCTTCTGGATATGCCGAGCTGGAGCACTCTGTCTTTGCTTTCTTTAGCCATCTGATGAGTCAGAAATATGCAATCTGAGTATTCATGACTATGGAAAGATCTTTTATTGATTTAAAAAATAGAAGTGCAAGCTAAGCCAAAATCAGAACCCCTAATCTTCACTATGCCTAGCTCACATTTAACTTCAATTAAGTCATCATGTACACTGCTATGTTACAGCTCAGTATAACCTCCCAGTTGTACACAGCAGCTATACCTCAACTATAGAAGTACATGGGGCCACATTGCCATTTGCTTTTATTTTCATACAGAGGCATACTTGGATTTTCTGTTGGATTCCCTATGAATCGGACAGGAAGAAAAATGTTGCATGCTGTACCAGATGTCTTATCACAGCAGTATTTTCCCTTAGAAGTATCACTTCTAGAGCACTACACCTCTGTAATACTGTGCTCTGCCGAGGCACCACACAGTAGTGCGGAGCTGCAGGCTCTACTGTGAGCATAAAACCTAACTGTGGGACGGTTGTTTTTTTTAATGTAATGCATTTTTACAGAAACCTTTTTCTCTTTCTGTAGCTGCCAATTCATAATATGATAGCTTTCCCTTCTTTTAAAATTCCTTTCAGTAAATGTGTACTTGATGTCTCAAGCACACCAGTGAATATATAATTTCTCCCAGGCGAGCCACATTATAACAGTCTTGTTAAAACTGAAGTAAGCATGCAGAGTTAAGGAAATGATTGCGCTATCCATAGGCTAATTCCAGCGTTAGAGTGTATTGAATAAATAATTATGGTCCAAGTCAGTGAGTGGGAGTTATTGAGACAACCAAAGGACAAAAAACACTCAGCTTAAAGGTGACATATGAGAAGCGTTCAGTAATACAGAAATCAGCATTACCGAGACGCTACAATAAATCTCAGTATGTGCCTGGAATTTCAGCAGCTCGCGCTGAGTACGTCTGATCGGCACTCCATTTATAGACAACTTTCAGTCTGTCACTCTCTGATGTTGTTTTCTTAGGCGTCAAAACATTGACTAACAGCGGCTGCTATCGTTTTATGCTACGGCCAAAAATCCAGATAAAAAGACAATAGCTTTTCATGGATTTTTTTATACCAATTATGGCAGGTCCATAAAGTCAGCCATATAGAGCCTCATCTGTACTTACGATCAGGCTTATAGGCAGTGGGGTGGGGGGAAAGCGGGAGATAATGAGCTCTTTCAACAATGGGAAATGCTCAATAAAGCACAAGTAGATTTTCTAGCATGTTCTAAAACCTCTATGCAATTAGTACCATCCTTCACTCTTCCATGAAAAAAAAAATTATCAAAAACTGTTGACTGCACCAAAACCAACTCAGAACATGATTCACCTACAGTACATTCGTGGACAATCTCATTTAAGCAATAGGACTCATGCACATGACCGTTGTTTAGGTTCACGTCCGAGCCGTAAAAAGATGTATTTGCAGACCACAAAATACATTTGGTCATGTCATGTAGCCTTAATGTCATTCAGCTTTAAAAGGGATGGTGCTATACAGATACATTTTATTGAATAACTCAAAGCCTATACTAAATTTTTAATTACATGCAATTACAAAAGTATTCAGTTCCAGGTGCTGGTTTGAAAACTGCTGAATATTTTTTGTGGGGCAACCTCTTTAAGTTTTTTGTGCATGGAGGGCATAAGAGATCCACCTTATTTATTAAGAAGCCACTGTCTTTTACTAAATTAGGCACATCTCACTTCTGTGCACAGGAGATCATGAATGGCGTATGGAACTCCACTTTTGATAAATCTCCTCCGCAGTATACCAGATGGGACATGTCATAATTTTGGTAGGATTCTATATAAAAAAATCTTCGTGTGAAACTATAGGAGGCATAACAGAGGTATAGTAGAGACCCTATGCATTTGAATGAGCACAATACAAATTCAACCAGAATATAGCCATAAGCTTGATGCCATTGAGTTAGGCTGCACCTTAACACACAAGGGATCAGGGGTGAACCTAAACTTTTTCTGCCTAATGTTAACTCTCTATAAAAAAAAATCTATTTTCTCCTAGTTTAATACTTATTGTTGACATACTAGAAAATCACTTTAATGGTGTAATCAGATGGTTGGCTTGGGTGTGGTTAAAATCACGTAAAAAGATAAATTTTTGCCGTGTTGTTTGATTTCAGATTTTTCTGAAGAAGGTATACTATACAGAGCAAATGAATAGAACTTTACCAAATCTCATCTAAAAGCCACAGAAATTCTCTATGTCAAGAATCAAAGTAAAAGAACTGTGGTGCTGAGTTGGGCGCCTGTGCCCCTTTGTCCTGCTGACTGCTGTTGGACATCCTCCGATTACCCTAATGATAGATCACCAAGGCAAAATTTCAGGAAACCCCTTTAAAAATCTTAATTGTTTTCACCTTTCATAAGACAATCCAAAAACAACCCCATTATCAATAGTGTAACCAATTACTGAGTCTGTGAAAAGCTCATCGGAGGTTTGGTACATATGATTAATATATTTTTACTCCTTTAATAAAACATGCACTTCCTTTCCATCTCCATTGCTAAATGAGGCAGAAGGAGTTAAACACTTATGTGATGCTTCCACCCTACATCATCTTCCAAGAACTAAATTTAGCCAGTGAATTCTGGGGGTGGATAGCAAGATGTTTTGATTGCATTTGCTTAGAATAAATCCGTCAGACAAGGCAATTCTGAAAGTGCAGATTAAATGGGGGAGATATGGAAGCAAGCCCCTCCGTGGAGCTGTGATTATTAATCATGTGGGTTCCTGGAGTTTATTATGGAAAATTATAATAGCAAATCAGGGAGAGTCTTTCTCTGTGATTACACTGATTCACAAGTGGCTCTGATTATGTCAGAAGCTTTGTGGTACATTATTGGGATGTATAACACCAGCTGCAAGACTTTGGCAGGCGCAGTTAAAAGGTGCAGTCTCATTCACCCAGTCTAATTTGTTTGTGCTAATTTAATTCTGTCATCGCTCTGGATACAGTACATATATTATGAGCCGTCTTCTCGGTACTGCAGTGTTCAGCCCATTCAGTTCAGTGTCTGCATAGATTAGATACAATTACAGGGTGGTGCCTGACAAGTCTCTAATTTATGTGAAATGCAATGGACTGTAATAGCGGCAGTCTCTTCCCCTTATTAAAAAAAGGAGATAGCAACCGAATGCTAGGTATCACTATGACAACTGAACAGCAATAGAGAATAGGAAAAGTTTACAAACAGAGGTGAGTACAATTTCTTAAAATTGGACTTGGCTCAGAATCAGCTGAATCAATCCTCCGATCTGATTTGGGCTCAAATAAATTTGAGTCATGTTGCAAGTGCCCCAACTGTCTCTCTATATTCTCTCTGAAATAAATCACAGATAATTCAAAGTCTTTGGAAAATTTGAGTCAAATTTACAAAGTTCAGAATCCTTTCGCTCATCTCTATTTACAAATATTTTAAAACAGCAATTACAAGTTTTAGTTTCATGCATATATTAGATGAACAGAAAATTAGAGATTGTGCAGCCACCGTTGAACAATCTCAGCATGCTCAGTGGTGTCAACCATTGTGTACTTTACAGTCCTCCCTTATTATTTATTTTCAGTCTCTGTAGTCTATTTAATGATACCCTTTAATTATTCCAGCCAGATATGTAAATTAAGCACAATTATTTTTTTATGTTGTACTCTGGTGCTATTTTAATAGATCCCTTTTACTGTTATATTTATGTATGGAAGCGTAACACCTTTTAAGTATCGCTCTCAGCTATTTGCAGTGCGACGGCCTAATTTAATTAAGGAGTTCTACAAAGCTTTAATGAAAACCATGTACTGTAATATTAAGGGTAATGCTTTTCATTATTTTAGTACATTCCAAATAATGTGTAAGGACACTGGCTGAAGGCTTCATAAAATAAAGGGATTGTCCCTTCCCTTATGCTTAGTCTTTCTTTGCTCATTATAGTGTATACAACTGGAATATAATAGGCACTAAACAAATGAGGGCCTGTTCTGGTGATTAAAACAGACAACGCAAGGTGGACAGATATCTCCACTAGAGGAAATGTTTTAAAGAGCCATCTGATACCTGATCACACAGGACATATCAATAAGGTCTAAAACCAGAAGAATACCGTAGTAGCAAATGACTGGCTTCAAAGTAAGTCATATACAAATGGGGTTGCATTATGCTGAACCTTAGGGGTTCATTATTGATGTCTGAAGCTAGGCCCACTGGAGGATCCTCTGGTATTGTGTTGGACCATTCCGTCTCTCTGTATGAAAAAACTATGGAAATAAAAAAGACTTTCCTATAGCAACTAAAGGCATTACTGTTTTTCTTATCAAGCATAACTGTAACATGTCCTTGGGTAAAATCCCTACATATAAAATGATAATCAATACATTATTGTCCTTGGATACAGAGTCGCAGATCTCCGATGATGTCCTTTAAAAAATTTGTTTAAAGCATTTTAAACATAAACAAAAGGGGTGATATTTTGGAAGTGTGGTATAAAACTCAGCTAAGGTAATACACTGTATGGGTATGCTTGGAAGAGAAGATGTTGGCTCAGCCACTTGGAAAGAATAATTAATTTTCAATTAGAGATGTTTAAAAATCCTTGTAGGTGTCACGAACCAGCGGGTGTGAACCCACCGTGCCACGCATCCTACCTCCTCTAAGGGTGTTGTCTAAGTGAACCCCTCATTCTTCACAGTACCCCTGATGGTGGGAATAGGCTTTCCCGAGAGGATCACCAGGTCGCTACCTCTTGAGGAGGATTGGCACATGAGGCAGCTGGTCCAGGCTGACCTGGAGGTACCTGAGCAAGGTACCAGAGGTACAAATGTAGTCAGCAGGCCGAGTTGTAACCAGGAGCAACAGTGCAGGACCGAAGGATGAGGCAGAGGTGAAGTAAAACAAGCAATAGGTCAGAGCAGGCGGCACAGGTACAGGTCAGGCAGTCCGGGTTTGTAACAGGAGAGTAAAGGCAAGCAGGCAGGGATCAAACAGGTAGCGGAGTCCAGGAACACAAGCACGGGTCAGGTACACAGAAACACAAGCAGAGAAATCTGAAACCTTTGCAGGACACAAGGATCTTGACACTCAGGCATCTGGGAAGGGGGCTGACCCACATATATGCAAGCAGGAGTGCTAGGATTGGTCAGCGAGGTGACCCTAACCCATAAAGCATAGGAAGTGACGTTCACCGGCCCTTAAGGAAGTGCTGCAGGGAAGAAGCAGCAAGCATGCTTTGGCCAGGGCTGAAAGGAAACTGAGGAGCGGATCCCAGAGCAAACAGTACATGCAAGGAAAGAGAGCAGGACTGCAGTGGTGAATGGGAAGCACAGGCAGCAGATCATCGCTGAACACGACGCCCGGGACTGCGGCGGTAAGCAGGAGAACAGCTGCGCACAGCAGCCGCTGTTACAGTAGATAGGGACAGACATGGAAAGTAAGCCCTAACCTAAAACCCAGCCCACTTTCCCTACCTACTTGAAGTTCAAACCCTTGTTAGAAAGACTGCAATAAGGTTCAGAGACAGACAAACGCTAAGAGCCAAAAACAACACAGAGGGATAGTGAATGATGAAAATGGGTCAGAATCAGGAGGACAATGCAGTACAAAAATGGAGAGAGAAAGAGAGTGGTCAAAAGACAAGCCAAGGTCAAAAGCACAAACAAATCTAAATGAATACAAGAACCAGGAACCTAGCTAGTGAGCCCAAACAAGACTATCACTGGCACTGGCATATGACCAGGGAGGGGTTTAAATAGAGCACAGAGTCCCAGGATCAGAACCTGATAGGTCATAACTCGGTGCTCTATTAGTCAGAAACACTAGCACACAGGAACAGAGCAGCTGAGCAATCAGCCCACTGCTAGTCTCCTCCAGCACCCACCCACTGTGGGGAGAAAAAGCATTGCATCCTGTTGCTAAGGATGCTGTCGTGTCACCAGGGGGCATGGCTTAGTAGCACGCGTCTCATATCGAGGTCGTGCTAAAGCTGGAGATCTTGCCGCTGGAGCCCGGACAGGTAAATTTGTGACATTACCTGCATTACATGCCATTGCTAAGAGCATGGGTAGTGCTTTAATCATATACAATATTAGATATTTTGCAACATGCAATAGTGGATTTTAAACATTTGCCACTAAGAATTAATTGTGCTTTCACATTAGCTAGAGTGACATTTTTCTCGTTGATTTGTATTCACTGCACTGGAGTATGGTCGTACATTGTATCACAATGTATATTGTCAGTCACGTAGACCTGTATACAGCACAGAGAAGATCATTATGACCAATTATAGACAGTTCCACCATCTGGCTTTATATTATAATATTCATTTACTAAGTAACTTGTGGACAGCACTATATCAAGGAGGTTAGACAGACAAGTCTCTCGCCTCTATTCTTGGACCCAAGTTGCTTCCTCCAGCTTGTTGCTGTTATCAGTTAGCTGCATAACTAGCACAACTAATAGGTGACTGCAGAAATAGCATTCTCACGTATTCTAGCTCTAGAGATGCTTAGAATCAAGAATCATGGAAAACATACAGTAATGTGAAAAAGTTTTAGACATATGTGGGAGAGATGCTAAGTAAGAATGCTTTCAAAGATAGAAATGTTAATAGTTTATTTTTATCAATTAACTAAATGCAAAGTGAAAGAACAAAAGAGAAATCGAAACTAGATCAATATTTGGTGTCACCACTCATTGCCTTCAAAACTGCATCCGTTTTTCTAGGTACACTTGCACACAGTTTTTTTTTAAGGAACTCGGCAGGGAGGATGTTCTTGGAGAACTATCCACAGATCTCCTGTGGCTGTAGACTTCCTCAAATCCTTCTGTCTCTTTATGTAATTCCAGACAGACTCAGTGAGACCAGGGCTCTGTGGGGGCCATATCATCACTTCCAGGACCCCTTATTCTTCTTTATGCTGAAGATAGTTCTTAATGACATTGGCTGTATGTTTGGGGATGTTGTCTTGCTGCAGAATAAATTGAAATTGAAAGCATCCTTAGGCCTCATGAAAAATCTTATTTTTGTTTCTGCATCTTATCCATCCTGTGCTGGCCACATCTGTATGTCCATGCTGCATGTATGTCAATGCTGCAAAAAAATAAATAGAGCATGTCCTATACTTGTACAGGGCAAGGATAGAACATTTTTACAGAAGAGATAAAGAAAATGGTGGCACGGTATCTGTGTGCACGAGGCCTTAGCTCTTAACAAGCTCTGCCTCTGATGCCACCAAATGTAATGCAGTTATCCTATAAGTCAATGTTCGATAGGCCTTGAGACATGACTCAGATATTAAATAAGCCAGCACCTCATCTGCAGACAGATATTTCGGGGTGATTGCCCCTCATCAGTGCAGAGCAGAGAGAACTGTCAGGATTTGGGGGGTACTATCTGCTCTCACCCAGTTAAGCTAGTACTCTCAGCTCTGCACTGATGAGGGGAAATCACCTCGAAACAGCTATCTGTTTATCCAAGTCATGTCTTAAGGCCCTTTTAAATGGTCAAACATTGACTTATAGGATAGCAGCCTTACATCTGGTGGCATCAGAGGCAGAGCTTGCCAAGAGCTCATTTGCATCCCTCTCTTCCCAGGAGCATGTATGGCCTATAAGTCTCCTCACGCCGATTAAGGCACTTTCTCCCCAAGGAGAGATAGGACCCCCCAAATCCACACCTGCCTAAACCCTCTGAACAGTACTGTGTGTTGCCTCGTATAGTATAAAGTCATTTAATGAGCTCTTGTTAGGGGTTAACTGTCCTCTGGTTCTCTTTACAAAACAAAGTGGTAAAAGGAAACAATGGAGTAAGGCTAGGACCAATATTGAGGACAAAAGGTTCTATCTTGTTGCATGGTGGTATGAAAAATTGGACTACCCGCTGACAAAAGCTTTTACCTAGCGAGTATGAAAAACAAAGTTGCCCCCCCCATTACATTGTTATACAGTACTTTTGTCAGTAGGATACTTCATACATTGCTGTTTGCAGTGTTTTGCTGCTGTGTAGGCTCAAGGTAAGAGGTGGAATATAAAAAGGCATAAAATATTCTAAATATGCCCCAAACCCACATGGTGAAAACAAAATCTCAAGCATGAAACCGAACAATACCTATTATTACATGAACTTGTGTTTAATTGTAGATAGGATTTTATATTTTTGTACAGTTCCCCGCTTCTTTGTCCATCTTACATATAGAGTGTTCTCAGTTGTGTTTCCAGTTGCTTTAAAGCATCAGAGTATTGAATGTAATACGCCTTGTACAGATGCACAATAGCGGCCCACTTCATGCACATTCCCATGCTTTATGAAAGGTAAGCGCTGAATGCACCTAGGCAACTATTATTCATAGAACGCTTATAATTTATTTCCTGTCATAGTCGATGATAGACGGATGATTACTCGTTAAATATTTCCTGGCCATAAAACAGACTGCGGTTGCTCTATGTCTTGCTTTACCTGACCCTGTCACTTGCATTAAGGATGAGCTAAAGCGTTGTATTCAGCCCCTGGCTTAAGGCCAGCTTAAACATCCCATATTGTCGTATCACAAGGTGCCTACAAGTCCAGGGCTTATAAGTCCTGACATTAATTAAATGAATTCGGAGTATGGAAAAGCAGAACAATGCAGTACTGTTTGGGAAGACAGAATAAGGTAGACAGGGGAGTCTGAAGTACAGGGAACTTAACTTTTCTCTGATGTACCTAAATGTAGTGACATTGACATAACTTGAAATGACAGGGCCCAACAGCAAAAATTTTAATACCCCCCCCCCCAGACAAACCCCCCCTCTTGTGCAACCCCCACTCCTGTGGTTAGACGAGGCCCGGCAGCCCTTCTGTCCGTTTCCTACGGTGTCACGATATATAATGTCATTGTATAATACTATTGAGGGGGCCTGAGAATAAAATCTTTTAGTCTTCCTCCTGGATGGGCCCCTTCTGAGTTTGGGCCCCTAAGCAGCCGCTTCCCCTGCTCCCCCTATAGCTACACCCCTGTGCAGCGAGGTGTCAGTATGCACTTTAGGTGCACATCTGTGCTATACTGACCGGTAACACAGAGCCCATGGCCTATATGAATTTTTGAGAGAAACAGTATGGCTCATTCCAACACATATTGTACTGAAGTAGGGTTCTCCTCTAAGAGCATTGCTTATAGAGATACCATACCGTGGCACACAGAGTGCCTATGGCTCCGTAATATGGAACCAGTGTCGTACAAGCAGAGGTGTAATTATTGGGGTGCAGAAGTAACAGTTTCACCAGGACAAGATACTCAATTGAGCCAAAGGGTTCTTTACCCACATAGCCAGACAATGCCACATAGTAGTTTGAGGCCCTCTTACAGAGTTGTCATTGGCACCCAGAAGATTCAAGCTATGCCTACTTTTTTCTGTGTTGAAAAACAACTGAAGAGTGTGACACCTTTAAACATGAAGGTAAAGCCCTCTCAAAGACACAATGGCTAATTCTTGGTGAACCGGTTGGGTCGATTTTTCTTCCACCCAGACAATTAATGTGATCTACAGTAAAATATAATCTGGTGTTAACAGGAAAAGTTTAAGCCTAGATGGGCACAAGAAGTAACATTTACATCTAAGGATGAGTCTAGATTGTTTCACAGCCCTGAATTTTCAAATATCTTCTAAAATAATTTTTTGTGTGTGCACTAAGGGTCAAGTTTTATTGCAATATATGAACATCCAATATTTTTTCGCAGTTACAAATATTAACCTTGTTACCCTAATCAGAAAACCAAATTGCATTTGTAAGGAGACAAAACAGTGCTGTAAAATGAATGTTTCCTGTCTGACCTCTAGTGGTAAACTGTGTAACTGCATCTCCCTGCCTACTGTGCTGTGTGCATAGTTAGATCTATATTGCACAGAAGGTTTAACAGTTCTCCAGCAAGTAGATTTATCGCTTCTGGTAAAATTTACATTAAAGAAAGCCAGTTATGTACAATATAAATAAAATACATTTAAAAAATCTATTAATCTATCTATACAAAACAAAAAACAACACCAGCACACTCTTCACAAAGAAAAATTGGGTGCAATCCCTCCTAGATTCCAGGTACGAATCCACAGAGAATGTCCAAAGAACAGAAATTGAGGCAGCACTCCAAAGAAGGTGAGGGTGGTGGACCCGTTTATTACCCCAGTCGCAACGTTTCAGCCCAGCTCAATGGGGCCATTGCCTGCTTGACAAAGGACTCAGAGCTGGGCTGAAACGTTGCGACTGGGGTAATAAACGGGTCCACCACCCTCACCTTCTTTGGAGTGCTGCCTCAATTTCTGTTCTTTGGACATTATCTATCTATCTATCTATTTATCTATCTATCTATCTACTTATCTATCTATCTACACTGCTCAAAAAAATAAAGGGAACACTTAAACAACACAATGTAAATCCAAGTCAATCACACTTCTGTGAAATCAAACTGTCCACTTAGGAAGCAACACTGAGTGACAATCAATTTCACATGCTGTTGTGCAAATGGGATAGACAACAGGTGGAAATTATAGGCAATTAGCAAGACACCCCCAATAAAGGAGTGGTTCTGCAGGTGGTGAACACAGACCACTTCTCAGTTCCTATGCTTCCTGGATGATGTTTTGGTCACTTTTGAATGCTGGCGGTGCTTTCACTCTAGTGGTAGCATGAGACGGAGTCTACAACCCACACAAGTGGCTGAGGTAGTGCAGCTTATCCAGGATGGCACATCAATGAGAGCTGTGGCAAGAAGGTTTGCTGTGTCTGTCAGCGTAGTGTCCAGGGCATGGAGGCGCTACCAGGAGACAGGCCAGTACATCAGGAGACGTGGAGGAGGCCGTAGGAGGGCAACAACCCAGCAGCAGGACCGCTACCTCCGCCTTTGTGCAAGGAGGAACAGGAGGAGCACTGCCAGAGCCCTGCAAAATGACCTCCAGCAGGCCACAAATGTGCATGTGTCTGCTCAAACGGTCAGAAACAGACTCCATGAGGGTGATATGAGGGCCTGACGTCCACAGGTGGGGGTTGAGCTTACAGCCCAACACCGTGCAGGACGTTTGGCATTTGCCAGAGAACACCAAGATTGCCAAATTTGCCACTGGCGCCCTGTGCTCTTCACAGATGAAAGCAGGTTCACACTGAGCACATGTGACAGACGTGACAGAGTCTGGAGACGCTGTGGAGAATGTTCTGCTGCCTGCAACATCCTCCAGCATGACCGGTTTGGCATTGGGTCAGTAATGGTGTGGGGTGGCATTTCTATGGAGTGCCGCACAGCCCTCCATGTGCTCGCCAGAGGTAGCCTGACTGCCATTAGGTACCGAGATGAGATCCTCAGACCCCTTGTGAGACCATATGCTGGTGCGGTTGGCCCTGGGTTCCTCCTAATGCAAGACAATGCTAGACCTCATGTGGCTGGAGTGTGTCAGCCGTTCCTGCAAGACGAAGGCATTGATGCTATGGACTGGCCCGCCCATTCCCCAGACCTGAATCCAATTGAGCACATCTGGGACATCATGTCTCGCTCTATCCACCAACGTCACGTTGCACCACAGACTGTTCAGGAGTTGGCAGATGCTTTAGTCCAGGTCTGGAAGGAGATCCCTCAGGAGACCGTCCGCCACCTCATCAGGAGCATGCACAGGCATTGTAGGGAGGTCATACAGGCACGTGGAGGCCACACACACTACTGAGCCTCATTTTGACTTGTTTTAAGGACATTACATCAAAGTTGGATCAGCCTGTAGTGTGTTTTTCCACTTTAATTTTGAGTGTGACTCCAAAACCAGACCTCCATGGGTTGAAAAATTTGATTTTCATTTTTTTATTTTTGTGTGATTTTGTTGTCAGCACATTCAACTATGTAAAGAACAAAGTATTTCAGAAGAATATTTAATTAACTCAGATCTAGGATGTGTTATTTTTGTGTTCCCTTTATTTTTTTGAGCAGTGTATTTATCTATCTATCTATCTACTTATCCATCTATCTATATATCTATCTATCTAATATCTATCTATCTATCTATCTATCTACTTATCTATCTATCTATCTATTTATCTATCTATCTATCTATCTATCTAATATCTATCTACTTATCTATCTATCTATCTATCTATCTACTTATCTATCTATCTATTTATCTATCTATCTATTTATCTATCTAATATCTATCTATCTATCTATCTATCTATCTAATATCTATCTACTTATCTATCTATCTATCTATCTATCTATCTATCTATCTATCTATCTAGCAGGTTTCTTTGAAGTACTCAGCTTTCCCCTCAAGCTAATAAAATGTATCTATCTCTCTACCAATCTATCTATCTATCTATCTAATATCTATCTATCTATCTATCTATCTATCTATCTATCTATCTATCTATCTATCTTTCTTTTAACACATTTTTATATTATTATCAGGTTTTATTATTTATCAAGTCACACAGGTTGCTTTTATAATGTAAGTTCCATAATTCTTGTTGTCTTTTAGGCAAGGACTACATGGCGACACTGGTCGTGCGACATCTGTTGCGGCCAGGGTCGCTAAATAGCGATGATCCCATAGAAATTAATGGCTGGATTTCTTGCAACTGCAGCAGCGATCCCATTCATTTCTATGGGATCACCGCTGATCAGCGATCCTGGCCCCGACAGGTATCGGACAACCAGTGCTGCAGTGTAGCCCTTGCCTTAGCGTATACAATGGAGAAGATGTAATGATGCAGAGATTTTACTTGCAAGCGGGCCCACGACCCTTATGTCACATAAACTAGAGGTACTACAACATGTCATGCTAATTACAAGGTAGTCATGCTACACAGATAAATCTTATATCAATCAATACTACTATATTTTACAATGATATCACTTTTACTCAGGATCCAATCCCAAAAAATTGATAATCCAATCCGTTATTCGAAGCATAGGATTAGAATAAACCAGAAGTAAAAAACTGCATACTCAGTTACGATGCATATTTGTATTACAAACTACACCAAATAATCTCTAAGGACACACATATAAAATAATTGCATATTTTAAGTAATTAATATTACAACATACATAATACATATAAAAATAATGAATGCAGCAGCAATGCAGGCTAGCGCTGCGACAAGCAGCTCACCTGCTAGACCGCAGGGTAACCCAATCCTAATGAGGAAAAGCTCAATAAGTCCACACCAAGCAGACAATTAAGGGCAACCCCAGATGCAATGCATAAGCCTACTCAAGGTATACGCAGTACAAAGGACGCTATAACATATGCCAATAGAAGGGCCAAATACACCGCACCCTACTAGAATAACCTATAGGCAGATACAATGGCGATAACTAAAACATAATACCTTAAAACAGTAGCACCAAGAGAAGGATCGGACCCTGAACCAGCAAGGAGCCACCCGACGCACGTTTCGCTCCGCTTTTTCAAGGGGCGTCAAAAAGCGGAGCGAGGGGCATTGTATCTGGGGTTGCCCTTAATTGTCTGCTTGGTGTGGACTTATTGAGCTTTTCCTCATTAGGATTGGGTTACCCTGCGGTCTAGCAGGTGAGCTGCTTGTCGCAGTGCTAGCCTGCATTGCTGCTGCATTCATTATTTTTCTAAGTATTATGTATGTTGTAATATTAATTACTTAATAAAATATGCAATTATTTTATATGTGTGTCCTTAGAGATTATTTGGTGTAGTTTGAATTTATAGTCACACATTGCTTCATCTAATTGATGATTTAGTAGGTTGTACTAATATTTGTATTGCAGTTTGAATTTGTGCTTTCTTACTAAATGTTCTCTAGCCTTTTAAGTGAGTTATACATACAGTATTTCTATGCCATCTGATAATTCAGAATATTTGATAATCTGGCAACTATCAAGACCCATTCATTGTTGAATAACGGAATTCATGCTCACCATACACATTTCAGTTTGTAACTTTGCCCAATTCTGTAAAGGGCAAAGGACTGCTCCCTTCAGTTTCAGAAAATGACAATGAGGTAGGTAGGTATATAAGAAGACAGCAAGATTATAATGGGCAGATGGTAGGTGGGGGATCTATTGCAGATTTTGCATTGGTGCCCCAAAGTTTGGAATGACACGTATGTACCTAGTCATAGATAGAAATATGTATATAGAAATATGAATTGAAAATGTAATTATTCCAGTCCATAATCACTACGGGCCTGGTGTATATAAGCACGCACATAAAAACTAGCAGGCCTTGCTATGCCAACATCAGAGTGGATGCTGCAGACCAGGTTCTCCTCTTTCCGACATAGAGGTTACTCATTGTGATCACCGCTGCAATTGCGAAAAACTGAGTTGACATTCAGGGTCCAGCATCCACAGTGCTAGTCAGGTGAAACAGACAATGCATGAAATATCACAGCACACACGTATAATGAAAAATGGACCGTGCAGACATTTTTTTATTGCCTTTGGTGTAAAAAAGGTCTTGTCCCAGAACATTTCAGAAGATATCAAATAAGAGAAGGAATAGCAGAGTTTTAAAGGGACCGGCCGACCTGTAAGAATCCACACATGAAATTATAATGAAACCATATCATAATAATTAACTGCTCTATTCGTGTTAAAGGGGTTATCTAATAGTACAAATACCCGCCACAGTGCCCGGGCCCCTCCTACAGACGATACTCACCCGGTCCCCGGCACCCATGTCCCTCTGGATCCCTACACGGCCATCAAAACATCCGGCGACAAGGAGGATCAGCCAATAGACAGGCCGCAATGGTGACCAGCCTCCCTAGCATCGCAGGTGACGCTAGGACCAGGTACGGTAAGTATCATCTATAGGAGGGGTCAGGGCGTTGTGAAGGGTACTTGTACTATTGAATAGCCCCTTCAATGGCGGATTACAATTGAATGTTTTGCTCTACATTAGATAAATTAACCAAAATTTAAGGTATTGGCTGTCAATAAAATTTGCATAAAGGCAACGCAACTTTCTTTTGGTGACCCCTTTCCCTATATAGACATACGTGGTCAGCCACTCAGAGCATGTTTATGGTGGAGTAGGAGGAGATACTTGATGCTAACAGCCAGCTATCTCATGTATATGTGCTTTGCCTCAATGTATGTGTGTCCTGGTTGCTTAAAGCTGGCCATACACATAAGATAATGGCTGGCTGAAATCGCTGATTTTAACTATTATGACCAATGATTGCAATTTTACAAATCAATGGCTGACAGCTGACTACTGTCGGTCAATCATCTGATCTGTCAGGACTTTTCCAGCCATTGCCGGCTGAAATTAGATGTGCATGGCATGAATAGTCAATGTCATTTTGTCCAAGCATTTCAGCATTCCAGACAATACTAATCTTACATATATGGGCTGGCAATAAATGGGGTCATTTATCAAACTGGTGTAAAGTAGAACTGGCTTAGTTGCCCATAACATCCAATCAGATTCCACCTTTCATTTTTCGCAGCTCCTGGAAAATGAAAGGTGGAATCTGATTGCTTGATGTGGGCAATTAAGCCAGTTCTACTTTACACCAGTTTGATAAATGTCCCCAATAGTGTTCCTAACTAAAGGCCCCTTTACGTGGGTCAACAATTGGGACAATTAATGGGAAGGAACATTGGTAGAAACTGTCCTGTTTAAACGAGCATCAAGTGAAAGCATCGCTGATGTGGAAACCACAATCATCATTTCTGGGCAGCAGATCATGCTCTCTAAACAGGGGTCTTCTCCCAGAAACAAGGATTCTCTATGGGGATGACCGACCACAGAAACGTTCTCTTGTCCCTATTCAATGGAGATGATTGCTGCCCGTAAATGCAGCTCTCACCTCTTCTGATGTTGAGGTAGTTATTGGATAAATGCCTGCTCAGTCGG
The DNA here is from genome assembly GCF_905171765.1 of Bufo bufo. Classification (NCBI taxonomy): domain Eukaryota; kingdom Metazoa; phylum Chordata; class Amphibia; order Anura; family Bufonidae; genus Bufo; species Bufo bufo. The sequence continues at coordinate 198,322,238 of NC_053390.1, forward strand.
CCCCTTTAAAGGGGTCTTTATAGTTGGGTTCTCACCCCTGTCAGGATCTGCGGACATGTACTGAGGAGTTTGTCTGGTAGTCAAAAGATTTATTTGAACCCTACCCCCAGTACTCTGAGCTATAGTTTTCACAATTTGACCACTAGTGGGCGCTTGACAGCCTACAGCTTTACACTTCAATAGGTTTTCGACAGGACTATAAAGCCTCAGTTATGTGATTAATACCAAGCAGAACTATGATTCAACAGACAGTGGCAGGCCATAATGGAAATTACTGTGTGTAAATGAGCCATTGAAGATTGGGAAGATCTGCCGATCTTTCTTACATGGAAGATGTCATTATGGTGCACAATTCTATTTCTGTACAGGGGATAGAAATGTTCCTGTAAAAAACATGTTTTACTATGGGTATCCCATCATGCAAAGAAAAGCAATCACATACCCCAAACCGTATTTCCTTGCCGACTTCCCTTCCTTAATCCAAGGCCATTCGTTTATGAATGCATGGTAAACTACAGTCTATCCACTCCACTGAAGCCAGCTATGCAATGCTTAGCAACAGAGATCAATACAATGTATTAGCGCTGGGGAAAAGTAGCCCAGAGCAGGAGATGACCTGACATCAATGATAGATTGAGAGAACGAAAAGCGTGGAATAACGTTTTCAGGTCATGGAAGGACTTTTTTTTTTTCAAGAAAATAATCATTTGTTCTAGAATTTCAATAAGCAACAAAAAGCCAACGCCTTCATTGTTTTTTGTATTATCTTGGTTTGTCAGCTGTAGACTGCCATAAAGGGCAGGGTGAGAAAAGTTTGAGAATGACCTTTTTTCGATTCGCCCTCTGCCACTATCCCTGCAGTAAACCTGCCCTACATTGCAGGCCCTCTGTTTAAACACAGCTATCTCTTATTGTGACATCCTCATCTCTAAGCCATTGTTCGAGCAGTCAAGCTGCTATCATTCACTCTTTCCTATCTGTACAGAAGGCACTGAGAAATAGATTGTTTCTTTTATATCATTCCAGTCATTAAGGGATTACATAAAATGTGGTGCAAATCATCAGTCATAGATAGTGATATTGTCCACTGCATGTAGCTCGACTGTCACTGAGTCTAAGGCTAGGCCAACACATTGAGCGACATCTCCAGTGCAGAATGTTGCATACAAGTCAATTTGTGATTTTGGTCTACAACTGTAGCTCAATAACTTAAAATCAATTAAAAGCCCTATAAAAAGTCTTGGCATAGACCCAGCCTAACGTGTGTATCTACAGTATAATTTCTTCTGCGGGCAAATAGGGAAGATACAAAGGACCAAGTCAAAAGGTGCCCATATACCTTCAAAAACTAACTCTCCTGACTCTCTTATACACATCATGTACATGCCTGGCTAAAACTAACTCTCCTGACTCTCTTATACATGTACGTGCCTGGCTAGGCATATATGAGTTTTTTTAAATGGGGAGAGAGGAGAATACCGTTTCCAGAGACCTCTGGTGGTGGCTTATCGCTCTGAAGAACAAAATGATCAGGCATTGAAATTCAATATACCTTATCCTACTCCTCCCTGAAAATCTGTTGGAGGAGAGTCTGGAGCATCTAATACACAATAGATTTTGGGCCATAAAAAGTGAGTTTGGCGGCAATACTCTAATTTGTATGGGCTCTTAAGGGTGGCCATGTATATTACAAATGCATGTTCGGCCGAGCATACTGTACATGGGTTCTCAATGGGAAGATCAAAATAAACTGTATCTAAATACTAGAAATGAGTGAAATTCAGAAAAATTTGATTCGGCTGCTTCGCTAAAATTTCACAAAGAAATTTGCTTTGTGATGAATTACTTCATCACGAAGTGCATTTCTTTGTAAGTAGCGGGCAAAATAACGAGGAACGGCGACTGCGCCGCCCCCCATCATTGAACCCCTTAGATGCCGCATTCATCACTAATCTCAGCATCTGAGAATAAAATTAAACCCTTTCAGGGGCTAATCCAATTGAAAAAAAAATTACATACTAAGCTTATCAATTTGATTGCGGAGAGCGATCTTGATTGAAGAAATTGCGCAAAATCTTGTGTGGTGATGTGATAATGTCATGATGCTGGCCGGGTGCTTTGACGTCACCCTGTGAGAGATTTTGCGCGATTTCTGCAATGAAGATGGCTGTGATGGCCTCTTCATGTGCAAATGGATGAGGTGAGTATGGTTTTTTCAGGAAAAATAGGTTCATTACCACAAAGGAATGCGAGGAAATTCTGCATTGCGGCGAATCAAATTTTCATATTCGTATCGAAGTCCACTTTGGAATTACTAAATGCCTAATTAAACACATTTAATGTTGGCATGTTGGACTTAAGCATGCCCAAATGTTCTTAAATTGCTATTGGTCATATATGTTAGATGGCTGACTGGTCACACCAAAATCAATGGGTTTGACTGACATTAATCCAATGTGTACGAGCACCTTAAAGATTCAAACCTACCAGAGGGGAACAGATACTTGAGCCAATGTTACCAGAAATAGACATTAATGTAGATAACAAAATTATCATTTTTTGACCAACAGTGCTCTGCTCCGTGGGTTGGAAATTGTATTGTTTATATTATCAGGAACTCACACCATCTAAGTAAAATCTGAATAGGGCTACATATGGTACATACTATACACACACTTAAATTACATACAGTCTCTTGTATACACAAGTATGCACTAGTGATGAGCGGCATGGGCAATATTCAAATTTGCGATATTTTGCAAATATTTAGTCGAATATTCACGAATTCAAATATTCGTTATATTCTAAATCATTTTTTTACTCAAAAATCGGCAAGGTAATGATTGCGTCATTTGCAAATATTACACGATCAATACAGGCGTGGGTCAAAAACTAATATATGGAATCATGACTTCAGATGGAAAAAAATGACGAATATTCAAAAAAACTAATATATAGCACTATATCCTAGCGAATTCTCGAAGTTGCGATATTCGAGAAAAAAATTTGCTTTTCTAATATTCGCGCTCAACACTAGTATGCACATGATATACATAAATACATACATGCACATCTGTACAGATGTACATAAACTGATACTCTGCAGTATATGCTTCTACTCTTACTATATGAGGATTATAACAGTTACTAAAGACTGATAATGTTTCATAGGCACAGCCTATGGCACTACTATATGGCTGCGGGAAAGGTATAGCATGTGCATGAATAAGTGTTTGTGTGTTTATGCTTTTTTGAGGAATGACCTACTGATTCAAAAGTGGGGCTAGAAAGTGGCCAAAGTCTCATATTTGCTGCTTGCTTCCATATTAGAATCCAGGAGAAGCTGTTTTGAATGCTGTCTGGAAGACTTTTTTTTCTGTCCAAAAAATGTGGATTCAGAACGGATTGGACAATAACTGACACAAACGGATGCTTACATCTGTCAATTAAGGTCTATGTGGGGAAAACGGATATGTTTTATTGATTTAAAAAAAAACAATACGGATGGACTAGAGGAACGGAGAACTGAAACGTTGAAACACTGATGTGAACTTAGCCTTTCTGGGACTTTTCTTAAGCAGTATCATACTTTTTTTCTATTTACTCGGATTCTGGATCGCCTCTACAGCTGCTGGCACACCATCATTTATATTAATCCTGCAGTGCCGCTCGTGTTTTATCTATCTATCTATCTATCTATCTATCTATCTATCTATCTATCTATCTACCTGTCTGTCTATCCATCCATCCATATCTGACACTGTAGTTGACGCTAAAAACAGAGTAGTGGTTATTGAAGGGAAGGAAGAGAACTGTTGTGAGCATGTGCGTCCTGTATTACAAGGCTCCGGTACAGGACGCAACCAACAGCGACTGATAATCAAAACTGATTTGCCACAGGGTGCAGTGATAGGCTAATAACGTTAAGACAGTTTTGATAAATGGTGGTGTTTGGGAGCACTAATATAACAGCGATATCTGTTGGGCGGATACATTTATATTAGTGGCACAACCCATTTAAGATAAAAAATAAAATAAAAAATACACAATAGGGGGCTTGCACAAAAAAGGTGCCACTTTTCTGGTCCAGGGAGCTTGATAAATTCCATCTAGGTCTCCAGGGCTCCAAGGTAATGGTGCTGACTAGTGAGTCAATGTGATTATAAAACTGCTCTTCTTGACCATGTGTAGAAACGTAGTATAATGTTATCAAGCAGTTGAATGTGTGCATTGATGTTATATGTGATTTGTCCCGGTTTCAGCTTTGCATTAGAGAAGAATATGTTTCTTCTGTTCCAGAACAAGATGGCACTACATAAATAAATGAATAGTACTAATGATAAATTATTTATTGCAGCGTATACATATTTATGTGTACAAAGTCACTGCAGTACTTTTTAACATTCATTTAGTGTAAAATGTATCCATTCGGATGTAGTCATTATTGATTCCCAATTTCTGTAATAGTATCCCACGCATTTCTTGCCTGATGATGATTTCTATTTCTTTACATGGCCCTTGATTATACCGTCTGCAGCTTAATCACATAAGAGAGTGGATTTAATGAGGAAAGCTTCCCAGTTTGTAGTTTCTCTCAGTTTTACAATTTTATTTTGACATTTAGAGTGGAGAGAAATGCTGTAACTTTGAAAGTCTGGTGAGATGTTCCACCTCTCTGCACATCTGATAAGGTGGGAAAGAAGTGAGTAGATAATTAGATCCAATCACGAGGAATGCACAGTAAGGGTGCTGCAACATGTTCAGGTTTTTTGATGCAGTTTTTGAAGTCAAAATCAGGTGTGGATCTTAAAAGGAGAGAAGGTATTAAAGGCAGATAAGGCTTCTCTTTTTTTGAATCCACTCCTGGTTTTGATTTCAAAAACTGCATTAAAAAAACCTGAATGTGTGGCACATCCTAAGGTTAAAATTCATTAACCTCGTGTTACCAAAAAGTCAGTGAGCACAAAGCAACTCAATGGCATCACATGAGGTCCAAGTACAGGATGCCAGTGAGGTCATCAACTATTCATTATCTTGCCTTTGAAAGTGACAAAGATACCATATACAGTACAGACCAAAAGTTTGGACACACCTTCTCATTCAAAGAGTTTTCTTTATTTTCATGACTAAGTTTTCCCAATTTTTCGGCTGACTGACTGATCTTCATTTCTTAAAGTAATGATGACCACTCGTTTTTTTCTTTACTTAGCTGCTTTTTTCTTGCCATAATACAAATTCTAACAGTCTATTCAGTAGGACTATCAGCTGTGTATCCACCTGACTTCTCCTCAACGCCACTGATGGTCCCAACCCCATTTATAAGGCAAGAAATCCCACTTATTAAACCTGACAGGGCACACCTGTGAAGTGAAAACCATTTCAGGGGACTACCTCTTGAAGCTCATCAAGAGAATGCCAAGAGTGTGCAAAGCAGTAATCAAAGCAAAAGGTGGCTACTTTGAAGAACCTAGAATATGACATATTTTTAGTTGTTTCACACTTGTTTGTTATGTATATAATTCCACATGTTCATAGTTCTGATGCCTTGAGTGTGAATCTACAATTTTCATAGTCATGAAAATAAAGAAAACTCTTTGAATGAGAAGGTGTGTCCAAACTTTTGGTCTGTACTGTACACACTGGTTTCGAAAAACTACTGCAACGAAAAGTGGTTGCCTCATCTTAGACATTGGTGGCATATCGCTAGGATATTCCACCAATGTCAGAAACAGTAGGTCCCAGAGATGGGACCTATCTGACATTAAATGGGACCCCTAAAGTGAGCGGAGAGCAGCTGCGTATGCACAGCAGCTTTCTGTTCATTTCTATTGGACTGCCGAAAAAAACTGAACCCACAGTCCCATACAGTAGAAGTGAAAGGACTCTATGTTGTGCCATTCCTCTATTAATTCTGCTAGAAATTTATGAATGAAGGTACAACTGGGTGTTACTCGTTCGGGGTGGGTCCCTGCACAGTCTGCCACTAACAGCACTGATTGAACAGTGTCAAACTGTGCAGGGACTATTGTTGGGAGAGAATATTTGAATTGCAAATATCGCCACTTTGAGAATTCGCGAAGATTTAGAATATAGTGCTATATATTTGTATTCGCGGATATTCTAGATTTTTTTTCCCATCTGAAACCATGATCCCAACCTTGCTTGTGGGCCAATGAAAAGGCTGCAATGTCTTTGTCTGAGCTTAGCAACATCCCTAGCAACCAATAGGAAAATTGCCTACCCCTTACTATATAAGAACCTCCCCAGCAGCCATTTTCTACAGTTTTCTGCAGATCTGAGAGAGACAGCAGTGTTATTGCTGTGCTCTGTGATTTTCTGTGTCATTACATTAGATAGATAGTTACTTAGCTCATATATATAATACAGATAGTTAGTGGGAGATAGTCAGTGTAGGTTAGATCGTGATATAGTGCAGCTGATAGGTTCCAGTGCAGGGTGTTAGGTAGTGTGATAGGTTCTGCTGTCCATACATACATATAAACATAGTGCTGTGATGTCACAAGTTCACAACAATACTTAGTGCACCAATCAGTAATATGTAGTCAGACCTGGTAAAATGTGAAGTTGCACGTATTGCGCCAAAGTATGCAAATCATTAATTGCCGATTAGCGCAATCGCGAATATATTGAGCACTCTATCTGCATATAAAGCTATTGTAATGTTATGCCATGCCAACCATTTTCTCCAGTCTCAGGAAACTTCTGGCAGCTTGAAAAATTTAGCAAAAGTGACCCACGCCGGTATTGTGCACGCAATGCGCACATATTACATTGCCGATTTTTGCAATCAAGAAAATAATGGCTAATTCTCGAATTTGCGAATTTAGGATGAATATTCACCCAAATATTCTCGAAATATCGCAAATTCAAATATTGCCACTGCCACTCATCACTAGCAGGGACACCCCCTTCTTCCCAGTTGGACCTTTGTTCATAACTTTCTAGCAGGAGTAATATATGAATGGCACCACATAGAGTAATAAGAAGTAATTTCATGGGGAGTACAATTATTTAATAAATAAACATGTCTGAAGTGGTGACTGGTTCCTTTTTCATTCTTTATTTACAATATATTGTAAATATGGATTCACATCAATTTATAATGTGTTATTTCTATTTATGCACTTTGTAGATACAGTATATAGAAGTTTGCCACAAGGTTGCTTGGGAGCCTCATCCAGTTCATGGCTTGCTTATGACTCCCCAGCCAAGCAAGCAATACTCCTTGGCACAATGCAAGTGTTCAAGATTTCAGGCAGTCTGGTCTTGGAATAATGCACTTCTGCTCTGATAACAGAGACCAATCATAGTTGCCAGGGGTGTAGCTATAGGGGGTGCAGATGGTAGCAGTCACTTCTGAGCCCAGGAGCCTGAGGGGGCCCAAAGACCCTTGTGCCGTGTAAGAACACACCAGTATTATAGAAAGTGGGAGGGCTTTATCATAAATTTTGCACTGGGCCCAGAATATTCAAGTTACACCTCTGGCTGGAGGGAAGGGGTTAGAGTCAAGAATTTGGCATGGGGGGTTGCCATTTCAATTTTTGCCTCAAGCAGCATGAAGGCTACGCACTTCCCTGCCCCTTGCCACAAAGCACTGAGGGAACTCTTGCACCAGGGCCCATGAGCCTTTAGCTACGCACCTGACTACTGTCTATGTATATAAGCTTCCAGTGCTAATCTCATGAAGAGAGACGCTTTTCTACTACATGGTATCAGCTCTTACGCTATTCATCTCAACTCAGTTTTGGTACCAGGTATAATGATAAGCAAATTTCTTGAAATCTGATTCAGATTCAATTCGGCCAAATAAATGTAAACATTAATTAAAAGCGCTGCAATAGTTTTATAAAGTTGTGGATGAAGGTCTGGGGTCTTCTAAGACTGTTTGCAATTCATTTCTAGCTCTTTAATGCCAGGAGAGTATTTATAATCTTAATGTGACAGTGACATATATGGCTATGGGTAAATGCCTGGCAGATGGTGGTAAACAGCCTCTTTAAAAATAAACTGCGCTGTAGGATTTGTTATGTCCTAATAGTTCAAAACTTTTGCTTTTTGGTGTGCAAATGCCTGCTGGTGTATATACACAGACACCTCTTGGACTCATGTAATCTTCCTTCTTCATCTTTACTGTCTCCTGATGTGAATAATGGCTGATGCCATTGATTTGCTTTCCACTGTGACTATGGTATCCCTGCAACATAGCTGGTATAAGTGTGGTAACAAATCACTAGGATAACATTCATGGTACCAGCTTGGTTCACATGGAACCTCCTTAGATTTGGTACCAAAAAAGTACTGCAGCAAACCCCTGTGAGAGCCGATGTAGAGAATGGGAATTGTAGTGGCTTTCATGTAGCATGTCACAGTGTGGTCTCTCAGGCCATTGCCCCCTGGGGTCGGTGCAGTGAAGAGGTAGATTAAAGAATCAGGCCAGAAGTAAACATATACTGTTGTCTCTCTTTACTTGTAACTTGGGGCACATCCTGCAGTAATAAATACAAGTCCAGTCTCTGGCACCAGATGAGAAGATATGGTGGCTGGTTGGATGCCAATAGGTTGATACTAGCAAGAACGTGTGGATTTAGGTGTCCTTTGTGGTACAGGCTTATGATTAGTCTGGCCTAGCGAGGGTTTAGGTGGGTGATGGTGTCTGAGCTGTTGTCCTTCACCTGGCAGCAGTGTCTGTAGAACTGTATTTCTCTGTTCAGTCTGCTGTCTTGAATATCAAGGTTTCACTTGAGGCTGTTCTTAGCTTTTGTTCTGGCAAAAGAAGGGTATCTGGTTTCTGAACCTCCTTCACAGGGGAAAAGAGACGGTTCATGAGAGTTGATGCTCTATGAGCTGCTTCTCAACACCCCCACTATCAGAACAAGACCTCTCTCATCCCCTCTCCTCCTAGCACTGACACACTACTCTGGACTACCCCTTTCCTGGCAGGAAGTCGGACCAGGCCACTCCTGCCAAGAGGGGTGGTTAGCTCTTTCCCTGCTAGCCATTGTCAACAATTACCTCCCCTGCTGGATTAGATAGCATAGTCCAAAAAATAAATAACATCACCTAGCATTGCATATAAAATGCAGCAATTAGCGATACAATTGTAGTAGTGGGGTACTTCAGTATCAGGTACTGTTGGACTAGAGGTAATGCGGAAAAAGAGCCGAATACACTGGAGCTGGTTCCATGCAGTGGAAAAGGGGCAGAAATCACAGAATTTGATGGGATATTCTGTGTGGTGTGCACAATACTATGAAATATCTGTGTTAAAACTGCTATAGAGAATAACTGAATGGACACCAATGTGTATGAACTAGGTGGCAGCACTAAAATTTGCAACAATTCAGAGCTGGTATTGGTTAAATACCAGAGAAATTGAGGCAGGGCTAGTGAGGAGCATACATCGGAAAAGGTAGTTGCTACATCTGATTCTGTGTTTCCGTAATGGAGGCTCCTGAGTGGCAGCTGATCATATTTCTGTAGTCTATGTAAGGTAGTCAGCTTTCCAAAAGAAAATTCAAAATTCGATATGTATTTTTAATTTGTCCTTGTTTTTTAGGCTGTATCAGTTTTCTTAATAATATCACAATGGTGAAAAGTAGAGATGAGCAAAGTTTAATAATTTTGATTCAGATGGTTCGCCAATTTAAAAAAAAAGAAATTTGCTTCATTCCAAATTAATTTGTCACGAAAAGCATTAAATCAGCTGTATCACGGCCTGCAGAGACAGTGTATCTCAGTGTACATCACTGTGCATTGCAACAACATGCATAGCTAGTCCTTTCTGGTAGAGAAACAGTTTATGTGACAGGCAAGTGGACCCCTAATAACAATAGAATTAAACAGCTTATTCACCCCAATTTGAGAATCAAGGCCTGATAGAATTGCTTTTGTAATAAACAAGGTGGGCACCCCAATAACAGTAGATCAAGAAAGGTTATTCACCCCAATTTGAGAATCAAGGCGTAATGGAATTGTTTATCTATTAAACAAGGTGGACACCCCAATAACAGTAAAATTAGACAGCTTGTTCACCCCGATTTGAGAATTAAGGCATAATAGAATTGCTTATATACTAAACAATGTGGACACCCCAATAACAGCAGAACTAGATAGTTTATTCACCCCAGTTTGAGAGGCAAGATCTAATAGAATTAAATATCTATTAAACAAGGAGGACACTGTTTAATTAGGTATCATCAAACCACAGGGATTGATGCAAACTGCGCTGTCTCCTATGGATACCTTCCGCTTCATATTACAGTCCTTATACTGTCCCTGCAGTCTCCCTATACTCACCCTATGTTTTCCCTATATTGTGTATAACCTCTCCATACTATCTCCCTACACTGTCCCTGCACTCTGCCTATCCAATATTCCACAATTAAAAGCTTTTAGCAACACTGTCACTAGCGCTTGTCATTTCTCTTCCTATGTTCAGTTCACAGTGAAATGTCTAAGACCGTGTGGGATGAGGCTTTTAAAGGGTTGTAACATCACAGGGGCTGGCTAGCTACTGATTGGCTGTCTGCATGGCATTATGGGTGATCTCACTTTCCCAGGTTTCTTAATTTCACTTTGTAACACGTGTAGCCCCCATTTTAGGAAAAATGGTTTGTTACCATGAAGCGCCAGTAAATTCGGATTCGCTGCAAATAGAATCTTTCCTAAACTTCAGATGCTTCGATTCGCTCAACACTAGGGAAAAGCAATATGGTGGCACTTACATCGCCAATAGCATATGTCCTCTACAACTTTATTGGGAGCAGCAAGTGTTTTTCTATAGCACATTGCCTACTCCCAGATAATGGCTGATGTAGCCTCCTAATTTACCAGGGTTTCCTGGAACTTTTGATGTCTAAAACCCCCTTTATAATCAGCGATAGGTAAATGACCTTTAATGACTACGGGAAAATATCATAATTTTAATAGACATGATTTTAATAAACACCACAGTAATGTGCTCTAATGAAAACAAGTTTTGTTTTTACTACACATTGGATTAATATGCTTAAAGAAATAAATTGCTTAGCCTCAGGGAAGTCTGAAATTAACGAGAAGTGTTAATCAATCTGCTCTTTGTGGCCTTCTCTGTGGGAAAAAAAGAAATCTTGCCTAATATGTAACCTTTTAATGTGTGTTATTACTTTGTAATAGCATATAGCCTACACAGAGATAAGGTATAATGGAGCAATGTGCATGGGTTCTGTGTTTTTGCCCTGTACCTGGTTTTGGCTCATAATAACTTATGAAATCACTGATCAAACACTGACTGTGTGAAAGCGGCCTTACAAAGAGGCACAATCTCATAATGGCAACTAATGTAAGGCTACTTTCACACTTGCGTTTAACTTTTCTGGTATTGAGATCCGGCAGAGCATTTCAATACCGGTGAAAGATGCTTTCCATTTTCTCGGACACAATAGAAAACGGATCCGTCCTCCGTTCACTTACAATGGTGTTCATGCAAGATCCGTCATTGCTATTTTGAAGATAATATAACCCGGATCCGTTCATAACGAATGCAGATGGTTGTATTATCGCAAACGGAAGCGTTTTTGCTGATCCCTGCTGGATCAGGCAAAAAAAATGCAAGTGTGAAAGTAGCATAACATATTTCATACCAACAGTTGGCTCTACTTGTCATAGTCATAATTTTGCTGACTCTTCCTCTGCTGCTATGCGAAACTTGCGTCGGGTTGCAGGGAGTCACATTGGTTTCTATATTTACTTTATATACATGGGTGCTTTTATTATAGTTTGGTTAGCAGTGATATTGTTTATTGATAACATATGGATACTGTAGGTCACTACTAGGTATCTTTGCTCCTTTTTTTCTTTTCTATGCTATACACTTTAGTATGTTTACTGCATGAAAGTGTGTCTCAACTGGTATGTCCACAGTATGCAACTATATCTATGAACTGAACTAAAAGATGTAATAATTATAACGTTTGTACCTCATGACCATGTTTAGATTACTTTAAGTACTGGATGTGCTCTGCTCTACAGTAATCAGGTCCACTCCACAATTGGAGTGCATAGAGGAGAAGTGCAATGTGGTGTTTTTGTCCAAAATCATACTAAAGATATAAAAGAGATAAAAACGCATACAAAGCATGTATATTGCATGGCACACCAAGGCACTGCCTGACCATGGAGTTCCCCCTTTTGGCTTCTTCCAAGGCACCTGAGCATATCCTGACAGGTCACATAGGATTACAAGAACCCAAGTGAAGGTTATTGGGATATTTCCTGCACATAGGACTGGAACAGAAATGTGAACATACCGTACTGGTTGGTAGTAAGAAATGCAAATATAATACCTCGTTATAATGTAGTAGTGTACCTTTACACAGAACATGAGAGTAGTAGTCTCACTTATTCCTAAAGAAGCATAGTGTAACCATTTGGCATTGTATGCTGTCTGCCTGGATGGAAGGGTTAATAGGCATTGACTCCGAGGCTCACTATCCAACAGTTTCTTGCAGTTATGAACAAAAGAAAGGGACATAGAAAAGCACTGTCACTGCTCTAAGGAATACGGCAGTCTATTCAGGACTGTATGCGCATTATTCTATGCAGCAGGTGGACAGCCATGTCATTGATTTCGATGCAGACAACTGAAGGGCGAGTGAATGTTACAGTAATTTTAATGCACAGAGCACCCAGAGGTCACTTGAAGGTCTCCAGGCAATGTAGAATGTCGTAAATGCGCTATTCAGACCAAAGTCTTAAATATGTGTACAGCAGATGCCAGGACATTAGGATATGCTTAGCTTAGGAGAGCATCCGATTATGCAGTGGGAACCTGGTGCTCATAACACGGACCGTATTTCAGAATGAACTATGCCATTTTCTAGGTAGTGCAGATTATTTTTTTTAATCCTTAGGCCATGTTCACACTTCAGTTATTCTGTCAGTGATTTCCATCAGGGATTGTGAGTCAAAAGTAGTGAAGCCTACACAGAGATAAGGTATAAGGCCTCATGCACACGGCCATTGTGAAGCCGTTCGGTGCATTGGGGGACGGGCAACATCCGTGTGCGGCTGGGACGGATTAAGACCCATTCAACTTGAATGGGTCTGTGAAACGTCTGTACCGCATGTTCTATATTTTTTTTTGCAGTGTGGAGGCACGGACAGAAACACAGTGGAAGCACTCTGCCGTGCCTCCGTTCCGCAATACGGCCACAGCCGGGCAACGGCCGTGTGCATTAGGCCTAACGGAAAGATCTGCACCTGTTCTGTGTTTAGAGCCGCACCTGGTTTAGCTCACAATTAGGACTCATGCACACGAACGTATTTTCTTTCCGCTTCTGTTCCATTTTTTCGCGGACCGTATGCGGTACAATTCACTTCAATTGGTCCGCAAAAACAACGGAAGGTACTCCGTGTGCATTTCGTTTCCGTATTTCCGTTCCCCAAAAAAGTAGTGCATGTCCTATTATTGTCACGGTCCAAGGCCCCATTCAAGTCAATGGGTCCGCAAAAAATACGGAACGCACATGGAACACATCTGTATGTCATCCGTATTTTGAGGATCCATACTGTAATAAATCTATGCCCAGCCCATATTGCTCATGTGTTTGGTGATTAATAAGCTACTGTTTCCGATCCACAAAAAACGGATCGCATACGGAAACCATACGGATATGTTTTGTCGAATAACGTAACGGAAGAGGACTTAAATCAGAGAGAGAAAAAAAACTTAGATACGGAACAATAGATCAGTGACAAACGGACCGCAAAACAGCAACGGTCATGTGCATGAGCATTTCGTCGTGCTTCGTGGTCATGAATCGATTAAAAAATAATACTTACTCTCATCCACTAGAGCATGAAGGGCCGGCCACCGCCATCTTAATTAAAGATCTCCTGTGCATAGTGACATATGATGTCACCATGCTAGCCGACATGATGACGTCATCATGGGCTGCAGGAGATTTTGCGCTAGATCTTCCATCAAGATGGCGGCTGTCTCTTCGCAATCAAATGGATGAGGCTAAGTATGATTTTATTAAATTTTATTTTATTATTTTCACCGGATTATTGCTATCATATGCCACAATTACGTATGAATGCAGCATCTGAGGGGTACAATGACTGGGAGCGGCACAATCTCCCTGTCATTGCACCCACTACTTTACAAAGAAATGTAGTTCGTGACAAAGTCATTCTCCAATACTTTTACTTACAATCACTGATGGAAATCACTGATGAAACACTGACCAAACACTGACTGTGTAAAAATGGCTTTACAGACGGGCGCAATCTCATAATGGCAACTAATGTAACATATTTCATACCAACCGCCGGCCCTATTTGTTAAAGTCGCATTGTACAGCAGATCTAGGTTCACGGCATGTCTGCTACTCTTTGTCAAGTGACATTTAATAAATATGGTGCACAGAACAACAGCAAAAGTCACAGAGTGTAAGGGTACGGCCACGCGGTCAGGTTTTCTGATGCAGTTTTGGAAGCCAAAATCAGAAGTGAATCATAAAAGGAGACACAGTATAAGGGCCTCGTTCACACGACCGTATGAAGCCCGTGCTGTGGACCGCAAATTGCGGTCCGCAATGCACGGGCACCGACTGTGGCCCAGCCGCATAGGGATCGTGGACCCATTCACTTGAATGCGTCCGCGATCCCTCCGTTACGCAAAAAGCTAGAGCATGTTCTATCTTTTCGCGGTGCGGAGGCATGGAATGTAACCCCAGAAAGTTCTGTGCTTCCGTTCCGCATCTCCGGATTTGCGGACTCATTGAAGTGAATAGGTCCGCATCCGTGATGCGGAATGCACACGGAACGGTGCCCGTGAATTGCGTATCTGCAAATGCAGTCCGCAATACGGCAACGGGCAGCACATGTGTAAACGAGCCCTAAAGGACAGATACAGCTTCTCCTCTTGTTTAAATTCACACCTGGTTTTGGCTCCCGAAACTGCATGCAAAAAATACTATTACTCCTCCAATTACCGTATGTCTATCCACAATTTCGCCAACATTTTCTCTGGTGGGATGCGGGTTTCAGAGTGTCACTTTGGTTTCTATGGTTGGTTTGTATACATGGGTGCTTTAAGGGTAGTTTCATTACGGTTTGACTGGTTGGGATATCGTATATATTTATACCATATGGATGCTATAGGTCCCAACTGGGGGTCCTTGCTCTTTTTTTCTTTTCTGTACTATGCACTTTAGTATCTTTACTGCATGGAAGTGTGTGTATGATTTGTTTTAAACTGGTATGTCCACCATATGCAACTTTGTCTATAAGCTTAACTAAATTGTGTAATACTTTTGTGGCTCATGGCCATGTTTAGATTACTTTTAGTACTTGTGACTGTGTGTGCTCCGCACGACTATTGATATACTCCATCTTTTAATAATAATTTTTATTGTTTTTATTATTTAACTCATAGGGAGCCACTTCAACAAGGTGGCACTAGATGATTTTTTTCCACGAAGCATTGTCTATAAGTCTCCATACACAGCTGGTCACTTTAAGGAGACCTAGCACACTGCCTAACCTGTTCCAAAAAAACTGAAATGAATGGTCCTAAAATTACCTAACATATAATAGTATGAAATATGAAAAGAAATGTGGAAAGTTGCACATAGATTTTCCATCTCTGGCTGATTTAGGATTCTCCATGCAGTGTGCAACCAAAGCTTATTATCCCACTGTCCCTGTCTCAAAGACATTAAGCCAATGAATATATTGCCTGGGGCTGACAGATCACGCTTCACTTATTACTTAAACCTACAGGGGAGTTTGCAAAGAAAATCCCACTGTCCATCTGTTTGTGCAAGGATAAGCTGGCTACACAATGTATTATACCTAACATAACGCATCACAGGAGTTGTAGTCCAGTATAGCTAGGCTTTATTATTGTAAAGGAAACCTTTCTTTTACTGTCAGGAGCAAGAATATGACTTTCATGTAGCCCACAACATTTTATTAAAGACACACTATTGTACTAAAACTGGCTCCATTCAGTTTTCTCCTTTTCCCTGCCCAGGGATCATGTGTGACACTGAAGCCAATGACTGACCTCAGCAGTGTCCCCAAGCGGCACTTAACCCAGGAATGAAGTGCGACTTGGGGACACGTCACAGCTGAGACCAGGCATTGGCTACAAAGGCACACATGACCCTGTCCATCAGGAAGTCTACAGGACTGGGACCATAAGACTGCTGAACGGAACCGGAACAGAGCAATGGGGAGCAGGTGGGCATCATTTTTTTTATGAAACTTAGAGAGGTATTCCCAGCTGAGACAATGGGGGCATAACACTAGGATATGCCCCCATTGACTAATAGGTGTGGGTCCCACCTCTGGGACCTGTACCTACACCAAGAACAGAGCGGGGAAGGTGGTGGCCGGCAGGGGCGGACTGGGAACTTAAAGTGGCCCTGGAAAAAATACTAAAAGTGGCCCCGCTTTGTAGTTCGGTTCAAATTGACAGAAGGCAGGGCCAGAAATACCATGTTGTGAGACATTATACCACCCCTACACAGCCAAATACCACAGTCCAACACAAAATACTGCCACCAGCACAAAATACATCCCCAAAAACTTCCACTGTCCAGCCATGAGTGCTCTCCCCATAGAAGTGAATGGAAGTGCACCGTGCTTGCGCAGCCACCGCTCCTATTCATTTCTATGAGGCTCATGGAAATAACCAAGCCAGCACCAGTGGTGGGACCTTCACCTATCAGACAATGGAGACATATCCTAGCTACCTAACCCCTTTAAAAAAAAAAGTCCAAAAGCTGGACAACCCATATAAGGATAAAGGCTACTACATGCTTCAATTTCTAAGGCGTCCTGATACACCTCTGTGTACCTCCAATTTCATATTCAAATAAAGGTTTTTTTTCTGTATGAATTTGATTGATTGAACAAATATATCCCAAGTATTAGGTTTTCACTTCAGCATGCTTTATTAGGAACAAGGCACAATTCTTTTGCTGAGCCTTACTATTCACATAAGCCCTATTTAACATACTTTACTATATTTTTTACTCTAAAATTGATATCATATTTTGAGACACAAACAGATGTAGTAGTTCTCTGAAGCATTGGGATGTGGGAAGTAAAGATTTGCCAGCAGAGCCACCTGGAGATCTTAATTGGGGGTTCCATCAGCCAAGTTACCTGGCAACTTGAATTACCCCCCCCCCCCCCCCCCCGCCAGGCCACCTGGATGGTAATGTTGGATCCCTTCGTCTGCTCTGATAATCTACGCTCTCAATAGAATTGGTTCTAGGCTGATGTAGATCAGATTTCCAAAGACTGCAGGGAAAGTAGGACAAATATTGTACAGGATGAACACGGATCTCATTTCTTCTCATTGACTTGTATGATCAGATAAGAAGGACCACATCATATGCCGTATGACTGATATGGAATGATTAATATGACTGATACAATGGGGTAAAAGTTTAGATAATTCTAGGGCCCCGTTTCCCAATCAAGTTGCCTAGACTTTTCCAGAACATAGCAAGACCTGTCTATTTTACATTGCATATGGTAAACTGATTTCTACCTGTTCAGGGATTCTTGCCGTAACAGTTAATGCATCTAAGGCCTCATGCACACGACAGTATTTTTTCACGGTCCGCAAAACAGGGTTCCGTTGTTCCGTGATCCGTGTCTGTTTTTTTCCCTAGTGTCTTCCTTGATTTTTGGAGGATCACCAGACATGAAAAGTGAAAAAAAAATCTAAGTCAAGTTTGCCTTGAAAATGATAGGAAAAAAACGGACACGGATCACGGACGCGGATGACAATCTTGTGTGCCTCCGTGTTTTTTCACGGACCCATTGACTTGAATGGGTCCGCGAACCGTTGTCCGTGAAAAAAATAGGACAGGTCATATTTTTTTCACGGACTGGAAACACGGATCACGGTCGCCGATGACAAACTGTGCATTTTCCGAGTTTTCAACGGACCCATTGAAAGTCAATGGGTCCGCAGAAAATCACGGAAAACGGAACAACGGACACGGAACCCAACAACGGTCGTGTGCATGAGGCCTAATACAGCAGACAGTACTGTAATACTTTACCTGCTCCTACAGCAAGCATCTCTGTGAGAAGTTCCCTTAGAATGGAAAGACTTCCCAGGGGTTCCTTCAGGTAATAATAAGGCTGGGTTCACACCTGAGCGTTTTACAGCGTGACAATGGGCGTTTGCTTGTTGCCGGCCGCGAATAGGAACGCCCGATAAAATCGCGCATACAGAGCGCTCCATACAGTATGCTCAGGTGTGAACCCAGCGTAAGAATTACTGTTCTTGGGCAACAAATCTGGATATTCATTTCTAAGGTTAGCTACAACAGTGTCACATACAGATATATACAGTATATATATATATATATATATTACATAATTATTTGGATTTATAAGAATATAATAGGACCATAATAATACCAGTCTTCACACTGAGCAAACATGACGAAAGCAGAATCCTAAGGTCTCCGGCATGGGAGTACAGTAGAAACTTAGGGGAATATTTATCATAGACCGCCGTTTTACAGTCTATGAAATCCCCTGCAATGACGGAGGATACTCCTAAATTATGACGAGGCTCAGACCATGTCATATATTAGATGCATCCTCTGCCAGTCCGTGCAAATAAATAGAAATCTATGGCAACTTGATGCTGCAGTAGATTTCTGTTTTCATTTATGTCAGAAAACTGGCACAAATGAAGATAAATGTGCTGGGCCTGATGGCCCCATGCCCTCCCCACTCTCGCCAAATTCACTTTTCAGAAATGCCAGTTGAGAAAAAATCTTGTCGCAGTGGCATTTAAAAAGTGGTAAACACAGCTTATGCACGACAAAATAGTGGTGTGGGGTGAATGATACATTCCCCTTTGTTCCTCAAAAACAAGAATAGATTTTGATGTGAGAAGCTTTGCTTTTCCAGGGATTCTTTTTCCCGAAACAGAAAGCAAGCAGTTACCTTCAAGGCAGGAATAAAGTTGTAAACTCCTACTATCTGTCACTCTAACCCCCCCCCTCCCCATTGAAAGGCCATCAAAGGGACACTGTGGTAATATGTAATGATGGTTAATGTAAAAAGCGTGTGTGAATGGTGCCTCCACACTAAGCCATTGCAATTAGTCAGACAGCTGCTCCAATTTAGGGAATAAAGTATCAATAGACTTTTGTATTCTTACAAGGACTTCATGAGTAGATTAGATCATGCTCATTACTTTTTTTTAAGTAATGACACTGCATATTCTTTTTTTACCAAATCAAATTTCTGAAGTAGTTGATGCTAGATTC
The DNA here is from genome assembly GCF_905171765.1 of Bufo bufo. NCBI lineage: Eukaryota > Metazoa > Chordata > Amphibia > Anura > Bufonidae > Bufo > Bufo bufo. Next base: position 198,341,557 of record NC_053390.1, read on the forward strand.
TATATGCTACATGGCTTCTCGTAGCTTTCAGCATACACATGAATTGAAGAAGCAATCCTCGGCAGGTACCTATCTCCTGACAATACTTTGTTCATAATAAAGTGTCAATAAAAGCAAAATTCTAAAGCAAAATCAAATAAAACTGATAAATCGTCAGGTAATGGGTGCTGAGTAACCACATATTAGGTACTTCATCACAGGATGGCAGTTCTGGTGGTCCAGAAAGCCTGACTACTTAGGTCTCATGCACAAGACCGAATTTTTGGTCTGTGTCTGGATCGCAAATAGACCCCTCCATTTCTATGGGTCCACAAAAAGTAAATAAAAAAAACGGACAGCACATGAATGTTATCCATGTCCGTGTGGCTGTGCCGCAAATTAGAGAACATGTCCTATTGTCCATTTTGCAGGCAAGTATAGGCTTTTTTACAGTGAAAATTGCGGGATGCAAACGGGCCACATCCGTATTTTGCAGACCACAAAATGCATATAGTCGTATATAGAAGGCCTTCCTTATACAGTGACTGTATGTATTATCCATGATATTGAGGGCTGGCGTTGGGGGGGCAAACTGGGAAATTGCCCAGGGCCCCGATCCTCTAAGGGGCCCACTGCTTCAGTCCCAGATTAAAGATTAAACAGTCAGGACTCCAGAGTAGGGAATTTCCCAGTTTAGGAGTCCCTGCTCTGACTCTATGCATATGTCCATATATGGAGTCAGTGTTAAGAGTTATTCCCAAGCATAACCCTGCGTGTATAAATCAAATTTATTTTTTAAACGTCTTTGTGGAGATTTGAACTCACAACCTTCCAACATTAAGGACAAGAACCTTAACCACTGTGCTATAGAGCTCAATGCTAAGCACGTGCTAAAAAACCTCATGGAAGTTTCTGGAACCTATGGGTCTAAACCGTGACTATGAACTAAACAGTTTTTTATGAAAGGATTTCTATTATTTTATAAATGTTTTTTTCTTCAGTTTTTTCTTTCAATAAAGTTTTCTTTAGCTTTTTTTTTCAGTTTTGCACTTGATTCTTGCAATTTAAAATGATCGAATTGAGTTGCTGCTAATATTCGTATGAAAATATGGATGGGTTTTCATGATGGTTATGTTTATACATGCTTCTCTATAGGTGAGGTGATGCGATATTGTGCGGCATCTTATGAATACGAGCAGGAGAAGATCATATCCAAGCTGAGACTTGTTTATTTGTTTAAATGAATATTTGTTTAAATTGTGTCTACATCTGTTTTTAGGAGGTGTGTCTTATGACATCGCGATCATGTGATGCGCACACCTTAAGGAAGGGTTGGGCTATTTAATGGTGGTTTTTGTAATGTGTGTATTGCTGTTTGATAAAGACACCTGCGAGTGTCGAAACGCGTCACAGGATTTTGTGGCAATAAACGTGAAATCTGCAGACAACTTCTTTATCACAGATCAGTGCTGCCATCTAGTGTCCTGAACTGGGATATACTAACAATGAGCCTGGAAGAATAGTACAGGCTGTGACTCATTTTTAGAACAGGGTGCTTTCCCTGATCTCCTCTGGGGAAAGCGTGCCTGAAGAGGAATCCCGCACTTCCGGTTTTTAACACTCTCAGATGCCGTGAGTAAGGGGAACTCATTGCCGCGAGGGGAGGGGGCATGTGGCATAATCTGGGGCCATAAGGGTGAAGAACTGTGTCAGGAGCTTTACGGGGTGTAAATCTGTGAGGGAGCGCCGTAATCAACAGAATGTAACTGTGTTGTTAGTACATTATTACAAGATTTAGGGCCCCACTTTTCATTTTGCCCAGGGCCACATTATGTCTAAAACCGGCCCTGATGATATTCTATGTCAACAGAGGTACCACATTCCCCTTCATAACATACAATTTGCTTGTTTGTGAATGGTATATCTTACATAGTCTCAGTTTTATGGGGTTGCACAGACTTTTAGCAGTATGCATTATGATTAAAACAGTATAATAATGTTTTGTGCTTCTGTCCTTTTAAAGCGTTCTGCATGTTCTATCCATTTTAATGCTGACTGCAGATGTCCCATATACGATATACGCCGCAACCTATTGATTGGCAAATCTGAAACCCACTCTGGGTTACTGCATCCATATGTTTGTAGTTATTCAAGACATTGGTTATTGATTTCAATGAATATATTACACACTGACACAAACACATAAAATAATATTGGAAAAATACTCCACGATCATTTATGGTGCCCTTGCAATAGTGTAGTATGGTGTGTGGCAGTGTTAGTTTCATTTCACGATATACTGCAGTAAAGGTCATGCACAAAAAAAAAATCATCCATACTTTCTGCTTTGCAGTCAGTAAGTTACCAAAGTGGAGGTTGTGTAAGGCTAAAGTAGACCTACTGTTGAGTAGAATACCATAGGTGGATGGACTGGTTGTCATTCCTATGTCACTCTAAGTGGCTATAACATTTTCCAGTACTATATGTTAGGGAGGAATTTTGAACATATTAAAGGGGTTTTCTGGGAATTTGATACTGATGAGCTATCCTCAGGAAAGGTCATTAGTATTTGATTGGTGGAGGTCCGACACCCGGGACCATTGGCGGTTTGAGATGACACCGGTGTTCCTGTGAGTGCCGCGGCCTTCCCTATTCTTACCAAGCACAGTGCCATACTGTCACGTTTGGGTGGGAGGGAAACAGCACACCAAACATAGGAGGGAAAAGGGTGAGGGAATAAGGCCTGGAAACTAGGGAAAAAAGATGGACACGTTCTAGTAAAACCCTAATCAAAGTCCTGACTAACTACCAGTATGAACAGACCCCAGAGGTAGGTGAGTTCACACACAGGAATTCCTAATGTCCAAACTCACCCTATAGGACCCTGGTACTAATGTCAGGACTGAGACAACCTGTTCCTTCAAAAGGAAGGATGAGCAGGAGTCTCCCTTAGGCCTTAATACAAATGACAGTGAAATGCAACACAAAAAATAAACAGAATACAAAAGGGAAAGAAAACACTTAACTTCAAGTGGCTATGGCAGCACCAGGAACACAGCCGAGATTCACACACCAGCTATCCACAACTCAAACTGAAGCTATAAACCGCATAGCATAGTGGGAGAAACAACAAGAAGGTTAAATTACCCTAATAGCCACACCTGGGGAAAGAAGGTGAGGCAAGCACCTGAAACAACACAGACGTCATTTGATCGAAAAGCAAAACATGTCAAACCACGTGTTGCCTGTCTCACCGATCTCCTGTCGCGGGAACGTCCGTGACACGTACGTTGTATAGCAGCTGTGCTTGGTATTGCGCTCAACCCCATAGAAGCGAATAGGGCTGACCTTTCTGAGTATAGGTCACCAATGTCAAAATCCCAGGAAACTCCTTTAACTATGGTTTACTCCCTGGTTTTCCGGGGCTACAAATTTTATTTATTTTTTATCAGCATATAGATAGCTGGAACTTTATAATTTACAGTATGCTTGCTGTCATTGCTATTTCTGACATTGATACTTTTACACCTCTAATGTCCATATTCTGATCCAACTATTTTGGAGTACTGGAGAGCCCATATAAAGATCTTTAGAGAAGAAATGACCGTAACAGAAAGGGAACACAATTTAAAAAGGTATTTTACTTGAACAAAATAACTAAGAAATTTTGAAAAATACAAAATTTTTTCTTTTTTTCACATCTGGGTATAAAAAAGAAACAAAAAATACTATAATAAAAATTGCATAATTATAATGTCCCATGTATCACAGAAAAAAGACACACAAATTATTTGAAATAACCAAATGAATTTTTTTTAAGTTCTAGCAGTTGAAGCCACATGTACTAAGAAAATGAAAATGTGTCTGGTCAGGGAGGGAGGTAATTAGCTTGGTCTTGAACTGATTATAGAAAATGTATGTACTCTATGTAAGCGTGGATGATACCGTAGATAGAAATCTGTATGTATTAGCAGCTCTTTGCAGTGTGGGGACCTCATAACACCTACATTGAAGTAACTTGTCTTCCTAATTGCACAGATATATGCATCTGCATAACTCCATATAACCTAAAAAAGAAAATACCAGCATGTTTTCTTATTGAATAACAAATGTGAAAGAAGATCCGGTTTAATTAATACCCAGGGTGTAATGAGTTCTCTTATATGACAATACACTTATTTCCTGTGCATATCTTGGGCACCTTTATTTACAGAATAGAACTAATAAACTTCTGAGGAGCCCACATCCTTAGATACATTTCCCACAATATCAACTAACCTTTCGACCAAGCAATAGATTGTCATATTCTCCTGCCTGTCTCGCTCCTGGTTTTACTACCAGGTGCGGACTGGCCATAGACCCTACAAGGGAACTTCACAGTGGGCCAATTCCCAGGGGGCTACCTGAGCTCTCCTCATGGCCAGCTGCAAGGTAAGTAATGATCTGACGCTCCCTTCCTGACTCCTGATTTCAACTGTATTTACATCCCAAGGTAACAGGAGTAGAGGGGCAGAAGTGGCAGCTGGCGCAAGCCACCACAGAGTGACAGTTTTTGGGGAGGTATTTTGTGCTGCTGGGGCAGTATTTTGCAGCGTGCTGTGGTATTTGGCTCTGCTGTGGTGTATGTGCCACAATATGGTATTGCAGGCCCTGCCTACTTGTGTTGGCCCTACTTTGAGCCAACTACAAAATGGGAACACTTTTATTTTTTTCCGAGAGCAACTCTAAGTTTCCAGTCCGCCCCTGATCACTACCAAAGGGGGATGAAGAGGAGGTCCAATTCACCACGAGACCTATAGTAACCATAATATTCGTGTTCTGGACCCCCAAGAAGCTATTTTAAAAAAAAACATAGAATTACGTTAGCATTAAAATATCATAAATCATATTTAGTAAAAACTGTTCAGGAAATAATCAATTAAAGAAATGGTGTAAATGATGTAATATTGCTGGGATTGTTTGGCGGATTGTACAATCATTACAGTGTTCCTGGAACGTCACCTCTGACTAGGAGAAATTGCTTCAGTCTCGTTATTTCCTTCTCCAGGTTACAACTGAATTCTCCCTATTCTTTGTTCTTGTAATCTCCATTTCTTTTAATTACCAGTTCTTTTCTCGTATTCACCACAGGGGTTTCTATTAAAGTCAGGCACTATATAGAGCATGGCATTAATCCTGTGCGACTTCACTGGGAGTTTGACTATACATTCTGGGAACTCAATCTGCACATTTTGATGAACCTTCTAACTTGATCTGTCATTGCTGCTTTATCATGTCTATCGCTATGAACTTCTGCATTAACCTTTTCTTTCAGTCCCATGCTGACTTCCAGGCCTGCTCCTAAAGCACCTGACTCTTCCTCACCTACAGTTTCTTCCCTGCTTCTTTGACACCTAATCCTCACCACCCCTCCCATATGTTCCTCTCCAGCGAAAAGCATGGTGCAGCTGGAGTAGCTGTGGGAGAGAGGGGGATGGAGCTGACATAAACTGTGTCTTTGTTAGTGGGGTCGATGGTGGTTGGTTACACGGAAGATGTTTCCTCTTATGGGAGCAGGAAGAGGACAGAGATACAGCAGATGGTGAGCAAGGGACCTGCTCAAAGAAAAGAGGGTAGGAGCATGGGGATAAACAATTCCAACTCTGGCAGATGCTAGCAGTAACTAGGAGGCGTGGGATGCTAGAAAACACTAGAAGAAAAAGGAGAGTTGGCTATAAAGGTAGGGGAAGGGATAGTAAGACAATAAGTGACAAAGGACACAAGGACAGGAATTCATCAAAGAAGGTGAATGAGAATAAAAGACTTCCAAAACCCCTATGATGGGTAAAAAACAACAACAGAAGAACTTGAAGACTGGGGCTAAAATGATAGCACCATGATTATACCATTCAAGAGAAGACTTTCCTGTGCCCTCAAAAAGAGATAGAGGGAGAGAGAGAGAAACAGAAAGAGGGAGAAAGAGAGAGGTGAGAGAAACAGACCCAAATTGAATTTTAAGAAGTGTGCTTATGTCTAGTTATAGGTATAAAATAGAGGCTGTCCAGAATTAGAAAGACATGGCTGCTTCTTCCAAAAACAGGAGCACACCTGTCTTTTGGTTGTGTCTGGTATTGCAATTTTACCTTCCTTGAAGTGAATAGGACAGAGTTGCAATACCACACAAAACCTGTGGACAGGTGGAGCAGTGTTTAGGTCACGTTCTTGAAAACACTGAAAAACTTATTTAATCCTTTTTATTATAGTAGATTTTTGAGATATTGTGATAAGAACAAGCTAGCCAATTTGGAATAAAGCTCTTCCATTTTTTTCCTGGTATAAGTGGAAAAAATTTTGTTACCAAATTGAGACCAGCATCGTTTTATTCTGCAGGTCATGAGCCCTTGAGCAAAGACCTCTGATTTATGTTTAACGTTATAACATTCAATTAAATACTGAATATAAGATCTTAATGACTGGGGAAGTAACAGGCCAACCCAGGGAATAGCAATGCTCTGAGGATCCCGACTTCAGCTCAGTTACACCATACATTTACATCTGTGCTTGTACAAGGACCACTCTTTGTGAATGAAAATTAACCTGCCACTGTCCTGAAGTGGTTAAATCTGTTTAACCATCTTACCATAGCCATAAGGACTGCAGGGAATTTATATTTCCATGTTTGCACTGCAGGGACCGTCAGAATAACACAGACATCATTCACAACATCCTGTATTCTCTAAATGCATTGTGGGCACTAATTAAAGTAAATAGTGTCAGCAGATGCATTATAGTCTGTGTCTGCAGTCTACTGACTGAGTATAAACTGCTATATATATATATATATATATATATTGTGGTAATGTGTACAAAATAATTGCTGGGGGGGGGGGGGGGGGGGGGTGTATTTTCCACCCAGATACCTCAGCTGGGAGAGATAACTGAAATCCAGAAAGCTGCAGTGGTTTCAGCAAAGTGTAGTTTGCTGAGACAATTTTGTCTAGATGTTGTTCTGGGCTGGATTTCATGTGGACTCGGGATAGGTTTGGTAGTGGGACCTCCCAGTCCACACCCTTCAACTACATGTATTGTCTTTTGCCAGAGGCGATTGCAGGTGAAGCCTGCTGCTGTAATCAAGGAGGGATAAAACAACCCTGTGTGTAGGACTTGGAGGGAGAAAGGCTGAGGAAGCCTGACAGACTCTGTGTGGTCTCAGCCAGGAGGGCTAAGGGGCCACGAGGCTTTGTAAAGTCTGAAGTTTGGGGGGCCCAGCGACACCTATGGAAAGAGGGTCGCATGGTCAGAGTCGGGAGGACTTCTGGACCATCTCCCCTAAAGGGTGCTGGTGTGGTCACAGCCTGGAGGCTGCTGGACTGTATATGGCTGAGGAAGCCGGATCTAATCCCCTGTGTGAACGGTGCTCTATAGGTAAAATAGAGACAACATGTGTATTAGGTAGAGCCCAGACGGGCAGGTGTTTATTTTTCGATGTTTATGTGTGTGATGGTGCTGAAGTACCAAAATAAAGCACCTTTTGGACTTGAACCCCGTTGTCAGAGGAGAAGTCTGTGATTGCGACCCCCTGAGAGAGAGCTATCCCGTACAATATATATATATCGCATATGAGAAAGCATAGCTGTGAATAGGTTTGATAAAATCTGTTCTATGGTTTTGTCAACTATTCTGAGGTATGAGAAGGTCTGAACCGTGCCAGATTTTACTGATTGCTGAGATTTGTCATAAAATCGTAGACACAACCTCCAGTAATGCTGCAATACCAGTTGGATTGCCCTATGTGATGCTATATTCCTCTGCACTGGCACAGAATGTAACACAATGCAGTTACATTATCCTCCAACTCTGACCAATCTAACTCCTTTCTGAACAGCACAAACCTTAATCTCTGCTCAATGTCCACTTCTTCGTCTCGGTTTAGCAGGGAGATTAAGGCTGCCTGCTGAACATCTAAATTATGATTTTCTTGTAATCGGTGTCTCAGTAATTTCTGTCAGATTATTTATAAAGATGAACAAAAAGTAATTTTCCTTTGGTTTATTCACTTCCACAGCCGATCAAAAAAAAAAAGTGCACTGGAATGGGAGACTAAGGGTTAATGCTAATCCTGCGAACATTATTGTTTGCTGACCCACTTAGTCCTCCATCTGCTGCAGATACCAGTGCACTGAGGTTAGATTCATGACTTTAGGACTCGTTCACACTAGGGACATTTTGATGTTGTTAATGCTTTTTATAAAATAAATAAAAATAAGGCATCACTTTAGTAACCTTCGTGGTCATATTACACTTGATTTGGATTATTACAATAAATTTGTGGGGTTTATATACTTTTTTATGTAGGCCCTGCATTTGAACTTTAAATGTGCTGTCCACATCCTCTGGCCATTGACCTTGAAACACTGCCTTAAAGAGGTTGTCCAGGATTTGAAAAAGATGGCTTCTTTCTTCCAAAAATGGCACCACACCTGTCCATGGATTATGTCTGGCATTACTGCTCAACTCCACTGAAATAAATAGGACTACGCTACAGTACCACGCACTGTGGACAGGTGTGGTGCTGTTTTTGGAAGAAAGCAGCCATCTTTTTCAAATCCTAGACAAGCCCCTTAAAGGGGTTGGCCACATGGGGGTGATTTGCCTGGTCAAATGACCCTCCATCAGTGGCCATCTTATGGACAGGACCTCTGTGTGAGCGCACAAAAGACTTTGTAAACAAGGGGGCATAGATTATGAAATATCGAAAGTGGTGTGGAATTTCAACAAAGGCAAAATTAGAAAGTGCCATATAATCATCTCACAAATACATTGGTCAACGGTAACCAGAAAGTTTCCAACCCTTGCCATGCATAAAACTGAATGGGATGAGGATCTAATGATTTTTTTTTTTTACTTTTATGCCTGGTTCAAAAACATATAAAAAATAATGAAAAACAATGAATAAATGTGGTCCATCCAGGGGAGCAGCGATAGGTGGTGCAGTGGTAGCAGTCGCATCTGGTTGAGTTATGAGGGGCCCACAGGTCCTGTATTACTAATAGCACATACTGCGGTAGGCAGGGGTTCATGTTACAGATTTTACATTTGGGTCCAGGTGCCTCCGGTTCTATTTCTGGGCCCTACACCATGGAATACGTCTACAGTAATCTGTACTTCTCATACTACAAAGACAGACCTCTGACCCTCACTGCCAAGGAAGTGCTTCCTAAAGGAAAGTGTGGATGACAATTTACACGATAAGAATAAATTCTACATTTTATGTTTCAATGACTGTGGAAATCAAGACAAAAGATTGTCAAGGTCTGAATTTCTTAAGTCTGATGTCGCCTTGAATATGGACTTCACTCTCTCAAGCACAAATCAGTAATCAGGATCAGTAACATAGAAATAGTAACTTTTTAAAGGAAAACTGTCGCCAAGAAATATAAAAAACATAAAAAAATACATTTAACACCATAGAGGAAACATTTAATTAACCTTTTCTTCATGACTTTACAGACATATGGCATCACTGATGTCCGATAATCTAGATTATACTGTAATAATACCTACACAAGCTGAAGCAGAAGCAAGCATTGACTCACATTCGTCTCTGAATGTGCTGGAGGAGGCTTCTGGAGCTACATGTCAGTCACTGCTTAACGACATGAAACTGGAGAGAGCAGCTGGACAGGGAGGAGGCAGCGAAAAGTAGCAACCAAGAGGGAAAAGAATGCTTAAGGGATGAGGTGGTGAGAAATGATAGAGAAGACTGAGGAATCTGTCAGTGGGAGAATAGCCCATTCCACTGTAGAATCAGTCCGCAATGTGGCTCCATGTATGCATCTAGATAAAAGATGGCAGTGGTACAATAAATAATACGGGATGTTTGGAGGCCTGGTAGAGATATTGAGAGGAATTTATCATAGACCAGCGTTTTACACTGGACTATGATATCACCTGCGCTGAAGGCGGATGGGCCTAATTTTTTATGAGGTGCAGACCTCACCATAAACTAGGGAAGTCCATGCACCTAAACTGAAATCTATGCCGGCTCCAGTCTGGCGTAGTTATCTTTTTCGCCACAAAACTGGTGTAAAAGAAAAGTTGTGCCTAGATTTGAGCACAGGGGCATTTAAAAAGTCACAGGCACAAGGTTTCTGACTTTTTTTGGACCAGAAAAGGTCCTCCATTGTACCAGGGCCTAGAAACGTCTTCTTAGGGATGTTTTACATGCCTGTGCTCGGTCCAGGAAACACGGTCGATGTGTTGGCTGCATCTCCCTGACCGATCATGGCTTCCCTGACCCGAACTGACTGCATCATAGTATTTTATTGTTTTATGATGCATTCATTTCAGGTCAGGGGAGCCAAGGTCGATCTCAGAAATAGTTTAAGTGCTGGTTCACACCGTTTTTTTAGGCAGATTTTCCTGCAGGTTTTTCAGCCAAAGCCAGATGTGGATTTCAAAGGAATCAGAAATATAAAGAAAGGATTTGTACTTCTCCTTCCTGCTGGATCCACTTCTGGCTTTGGCTGAAAAACCTGCAGGAAAATCTGCCCCTAAAACCTACCCTAAGTCATCAGGAACAGGCTTCATGGCTCTCTGTGACATACTCTATGCCCCACAATTTGTATTCAGTCCACCTACACTGTTTTAGTGGCAAATTATATAATGTATTCCAGTCTCTAAGCTACCCAGGATTCCAGATGTCCCCATGTCTCCTCTCTATAACCAATGTTTTATAGCAGTTCATCAATGCGTTCCCACTTTCTTCTGCAGTAAAACCTCTTTATCTGCTGCACTGAAAAAATCAACCTTTGCTAAATGGCAATGTGTGTATTTATGTAACACTAATGGAATCGCTGTTCTTCTTACCCAGTTCAATTACATTTCAATTGAACTGGTGAGCTCCGCGATGCATGCTGACTTAGCAGATTGTGTAATGGGATAAATCAAAGTACCTTTGTACAATGTCATTCTTCTGCCATTTTTATCTAGGTGCTCCTTGTAGACTTTCAGACACTGACATCTCAAAGACGGTGGAGCTACAGACAGACCTTTCTCTATGTCACTCACAATAATGAACTGTATTGATGAGATTAATTGCTTCTGACTCCATGACAGTGCCACAAAGCGATGTGGCTTTACTTACCCACATGTTATAATGGATAATATAGATGTTTGCTGAGTGGGAGAGGGGCAGAAAAAGCTACAATGTCTTAATAGGATTATTATTTTATAAGGGAATGTAGCCTTTTACTAATGACAATGTAACACACAGTAACCGGAACCCTACAGGACCTCATAACACAACTTGGAATAAGGTCCCACTCCAGCACTTGGAGTGCAATCCTAGATCCGAAGTCACTTCGCTCAAAACTTTGGTCTAATACTGTGCAGAGATCCGTCTCTGTACAGCATTAAAATGTATGGCCTCCGAAGAGGCAAAGTGAGTTTCTTCCTGAAGTCTCGCGAGACTTTGGTGAATAACTTTGGTATTTGATTTTTAAACTGAAAAAAAATAAAAATAAAATTAAAACTTGGATCTGAACTCGGGTTCGGTTCCAAGGTACCAGTCGGAACCAAAGCCAATTTTTAAAATGTTTTTTTTTTTCAGTTTAAAAATCAAATACCGAAGGAATAACTCACTTTGCTTCGTGGGAGGCCATGCATTTAATGCTGTATAATCTCCGTATAGCATTAAACCAAAGTTTTGAGTAAAGTGACTGGATCTAGGATCCAAAGCTCGCTTCGATCTTCCATATTTGGGGCACATTTATTAAGACCTGCGATTTAGACACTGGTCTTAATTGTGCCTGTACTGCTGGAGGAAGCACCAAAGTTATGTGGAGGTGCAGGCTTTCTCCTGCTGGCTGTGCGACAATCTAAAATCTACACCAGTTTCCTGGCTGTCGTAGATTTAAGTAAATTTGTACTCCAAAAACTGGCATGTTAAATGATGAATGAGATGGACCTACTGGCCGACCCATGCGATGTCCCCTTTTTTAGATCCGTCGAGAAAGTGGTGCGAGTGGAGAAAAGTCATATATTTTGATGCAAAATGGCTTTCGACAAAATCCGTGACCAATATATGCCACGAAAGTGGCGTATATCAGTTGATAAATGGGTCCCTTAATTTATATAATTATTAATTATTTTCTAAATGCAAAGGACAATGCACACAGTAATGTAATGTGCAAGGGCAGCGCACAATACAATACACATGGCAATGTCACAGAAAAGAAGCAAATGGCTCAACACAGGAATCATGCCCACAATGATGTCACAGAAGTAGGATAGTGCACAGTGCGATGCCACAGCACATGAATTTTTGCATACAGTGATGTCACTGACCAGAAATATGGCACAAATTATTATCACAGGATTAACATAGGTAACTATATCCCAATGCACATTTAGACATCACTGAACAAGAAGGCGTAATGCACACAATGTCACGCGGTCAGGTTTCCTGATGCAGGAGTGAATAAAAAAAAAGAGAAGTTGTATCTGTCCTGTATATTTTCTCTCCTTTTATGATCCATTCCTGAATTAAGACTCCAAAACTGCATCAGAAAACCTGACCCTGTGGCCGTACCTTAATCTTTTTTGTCCTTGCTGTGACTGAAAGAGTTCTCCATGCCGGTAAGATTGTGATGGGTAAATGTTCTCAGACAGGGCCAGGTCATACAAGCAGAGCTGCAGTTTAAAACACAGGAGCAAGTCGGGCAGATGCGTTATAGCTGTGCCTAATCTAATGTATCAGAGCTAACAGCTATAATAAAGTGCAAATGTCATCTAAGTAATACGCATGGGTATGGACTTATTTATCCACCCAATGGACACAAATCACTCTAATTACTTGGACATTTTATCAGTTGTGAGATTTAGTATATTCTATAGGGTTAGCACTCAGCAGATACAGGACAGTATCATTGCCCACTAGATATGGTTGTGTTAAGGGACAGGTGTGCCACGAGATTTTCCATGACTTTTCTATTTGCCAGGTGCGCATAGTATACGGATATTTACTTAGAGTTGATGGACTAGATCTGCTGATCTTTTGTTTTATGAATGCAGAAAACCCAGACATAGGATATACAGTTTTTACTGGCACACTTTTTAACAGATGGCAGATATTCTTTGTTGTGATACCATATGTGCTAGGGTGAGCAGGTTGGAAGGTCCATATGCTCCTTGTGTAATTCTATTCCTGTGTTACCTTGTGGGTTAGTATTTCAGGCTGCAGGGCTTGTTTTCCTGTATGCTGCTGTGTGAGAACATGAGGGGTGTAAGTGTACAATCGTGGGGTAGCCTCATACCGAATCATGTATAACTGTTTTTAGTGTGAAGAATTGGCAATTGAATTTGATTGAATTTTATTGTTTTATTGTTTATTAAAATGCAAGCAGCTTGGAACAGATATTGAGTGCCGATCTATCTTTTTTAATACTTAATTTTCTTACGTGATTGGAGGTATCATATCGATCAGAGCACCTACCATTATCTCTGGGTTATTTGTGCAACTCTTAAATATATCTATATCATACCGAATCATGTTGCCAAATAGTAGTAAACAACCCCCAGCCTTATGTATAAAGTAATACCAATATTCTACAGTATATACAGTATTAGAATAGAGCATTTATTGAGTGTATAACTACCCCCTATGTCTAGGACAACACTCCTACTGTTATTACAGAATTCATTCATTTACATGATGCATGTGACATATAGATAGAAAATGTAAGTCAAATAAATGATAAAAGGACGATAAATGATAGACCGGTCTAAGTTATGCATGCAGGCAAATCTTATATAGGCGTCCACTGAATCTGTGACATTGGCACATTAGGGTATGATCACATGGCGGAATTGTCATGTAGATTTCAGAGCATCCTCTGAGCCAAAATCCATATGAAATTTAAGTGAAATCCACCCCATGTTGCATCCATACAGCCATGGATTATTTCCATGCGGATTTGACATGACATTGAATAGGGCTATAATCCGTGTGTGACCAGCGGCAGTTGTTAATGCAAATCCATAGCCGAAATCTAAGGGGCAGCTTTGGATTTCTGATGCACATCCTGCGGCAGATTTTTCAGACAGAAAAATCTGTCATGTTGACATACCCTTGACAGATGTGTATGGTCTTTGTCTGAGTCACATAGTGCAGGTTACCAGTCAAGAGAGTTTTGCCACCTGTAGGCATTAAGGGTCATTCTTACAAATGAAGCAATATCAATATTTCAAGTGCATGTGCAATATAAAGGAAGACCACGTTGCTGCTGTGTGGCCCTTGGAAGTGACCCATTTCTGCTTGACCCCATCTACTTTGTTCAAGGTGATATTCGCAGTTTGTGCTTTTCTAGGCACTGAGAATGCAGACACCCGACCCAAATTCAGTGAAGTTAAATAGGTACCGTATTCCCAATGGCAATTTTTATCTATCATTAGGTGATAAATGTCTGATGGGCTGGTGTCCCCATAATCACTAGAAAGAGGGTCCCAGAGGAGTTAGAATGGAGCTGCAGTCAAACACATATCCTGCTGTTCCATTCAATGTCTATGGGGCAGAGATGGTAAGAGCAGAGCAGAGCAATGGCTTTTCCTGTTGAGTTTTCTGCCTGGTGCTTCCAGATTGCACTCAGTCAGTCTCCTCAATCACCCTCATTCTGCCAGACTCTTCTCTGTTCCACATTCAATATCTAGCTGCTAGTGCTCTGCTCTAGTTGTGTCCCCCGTTCAGCCCTTTTTGATACTCTCAGCATGTTCCAGCCTAATACACCAGCCATCCACATACTTTCTTCTCCTCCTCTACAGTGGCTTCATCTCCTCTCTTTCTCTATTCAGCTTCCACTACTGCCAAGCAGTGCAATCTTCCCTATATGACATAGTGCCTATATGACATAGGTGAACAGCCAGGGGCGGACTGGCCATAGACCGTACAGGGAAATTTCCCAGTGGGCCAATGCCCAGGGGGCTGCCCAAGCCCCCTTTATGGCAGTCTGGCATATAAGAATTTCAAAACAGGCTCAGAAAGGAATGTGTATCAAAGCATCCCTTCCAGTAGAACTTAAGAGTCTACTTAATAATTGATTTTATGCCCAAGGTTTAGTGTAGTAATCTAGACTGGCCTTCAGTCTAGACTGACTACTGCCAAACTCATATTGATGACCTATCCTGAGGAGAGGCCATCAATATGAAAATCCTGGAAAACCTCTTTAAGAACCTCTTTAAGAACAAGGTGGCCGCCCCATAATCATGTTCAGAAATAGAATTTTAAAAAAACTTTAACCAGAAAATTAAAACAGATCGTAAAAAAGCATGTATGTCGCTATCTAGTTTTAACTGGCAGATAGGGGCTCGTGATGGGGCCTTAGCGGTCGCACCTATACCTTGAATTTGAGTCTATGACTAGGATTTTCGACAACACTTAAAAATAACTGGTAAAGATGTGAAGCCAAGAGTCACATATTATATTTAGAGAGAGACATAGGCCCTGATTTATCAAGGCCGGTGTGTGTTACGCTGGCCTTGATCAGTCCTGTGCTGTCGGAGGAGGCATGTAACTTATAACGCGCCGTAGGCTTCATCATAAATTACCTGCCTCCTCCGGCTTCCCATGTGCCAGTTTGAAATCTACGGCAGCTTGGAGCTCCTGTAGATTTCAGGCATTATTTATTTCAATTTCTGGCATGAGTTAGCCAGGACCGAAGGTCCCACCCTCACCATGCCCCCTTTTTGTAAACTTGGCAAGGGCAGTATAAAATGCAGATTACTACTAGAAAAGTCGTAAATTCAGTAGCTTTGTGACTTTTCCATGCCAAAATCTCCCCCATAGTGAATATAATGCATTACATAATGGACTGGACGGGTCATCTGATGTGAAACGGTGACATGCACATCAATGAGGAAAACATGCAGAATCCTTTAATTTATAAAATGATCATAAATACATACCTTTATCTAGCCATGATAAGTTTATTGTAGGCTGCCAGAAGTAGCCCGAAGCCTGTATTTCTTCCGTGTCAGTATGGCAATCACTTCATCCACCCAGAAACTAATGAGTAGTGCATGGGAAGCAATGGCAATTCTATGGAACATGTGACCAGAGTTTGACTACCACCTTTAGATTCTTGGTGAGGTTCCAGAAGTATAATGAGGTCTACTCTGCTGTTATAGAATATATGCCACTAATCACTCTACCAAGGAAAACAAGTAAATGAAAGCAATAAATATTGTATATTCAGTAATATGTTTTGTCTTTGGATTTTGCACAAAGCATTGCAAATCTATTCAACATATTTTAAATTATGCAACAACAGCTAAAACAGGAGCGTGGCGCATGCATGATTGATTACATTGCTGCGGCTTTACTTCATGTTACTAAGTCAAACTGGAAATCTAACAAGGCGCAAGAGCACTAGGAGGATTTCGCCGGAGAAGCAAACAACAATAGTCCGGACGCTTTGCTGAAATTGGATACCAAGAACAATAAGAGCCCACAGCTTGTAACAAAATGACTGCAGTCCAGATGGCCCTGCCTAAGGGAATATACAAACTGTGATGTACTTGTCTCTATCTTCTAGTCTGTTCGTCGTGGTGCCTTGTGTTTGTAGTTCTACTGTGTTTCACGCAGTATCATGCTGACATGTTTTATGAATCGGAAAGGTTTCCTATCATATGTCTACAATAGATGAATGCATTACACCTCAGTGAGAAATATTCCAGTCTATAGGTGACTGTGAATTCAAAACACTAACTGAATGGTAATTCTTAAATTACTTGCAGTAGGGTGGCTGTAATATCATGATCGGGAGATCACAGGATAGCCTTAGACATGTACAGCATAGGTCTAACCTAAATTGAAGGTAGTACAACGTGAGACAGGCTAAACACTAAAGCACTACAATTCCTTTACTTTACAGTATTAAATATTGTTATGGACCCGTGACTGTGGACCCACTGTGCCACTGTGGGTTACTCCTGAGGGATTTCTTCTGTCAGGCACCTGCTTTTCACCCTTTTACCCTTATACAAGGATATGGTCTTCGCTGCAGTGGAGTCACTATGCTGCGACCTCTTGGAATAGTCCTGCTGTGGTTGGCTGCTGACCCACTGGGGTCAGAGACACTGGTGCCATGGCCAAGGGATCAGGCAATACACATAGTCAGGAAACATGCAGAGGTCAGGAAAGGAAGAATATGTGGCAAATACAGAGGTCAGGGCAGGTGGCTCATGGTCAGTACGGTGAACAGGCACAGTTCAGGTAACGGAGAGTTATGATCCAGGAAGAAGGCAAAAGTTGGTACACAGACAAACAGATTATAGCTGTTTTCCAGAGCATATCTATTGCTCCGGATATGGGTGGAAGAAACAGCTCAGCATATACAGGAGCCCTTTAGTCAAACAGCTGAACACAGAGCAAAAAAGGGAATTAACCCTTACAATGATGCGGAGAGCTTCAATGAATAGAAACTAATACACACACAGAAAGAGACCTACCAGCCAGGCTGCAGCCTGCAGCATCAGTCAAAGGAGTCTGGCAGCCAGCCCCAGGCAGAAAGTAGGTGACTGATGCAGTTCCCTTGCTTGTCACAGATAGCAGGTTGGCGGCTAGTACGACTCATCGCCATGACAAATATACAATATGTATATGACCTAGAGTTGTCATTTCAAGCTCCTAGGCCCTCAATGCCAAATCACTAACAATTTCTACTCGTGTAACATGTGCCACACTTATAATAATAGTGTCTTACATTGCAAATAGTCTTCAGGCACCATGGCTGGCTGAGATTGCTAATACTACATTCTTCATTTCTATATCCCTGACGTCAAGTGCTGCTTTTATTTGCTTTACTGATGTGCTGAGAAGTTTCTGAATACATAACGATGCAGTAAGTAATGCATGATAATATTCATGGCAATGCAAAGACAATATGAAACTTAAAGCAACTGTACGTATTGTGGAGACTCGCTCTGGTAGACAGGATTAGCGGACGCAGTATAGAGGCAACACCAAGTTCTTTGGATCAAACAGTTCAGTGTTTTATTCACACTTTGGGCAAGTGACAAAACAAGCAGTCAACAAGCAGTCATATTCAAACAAAGAGTCACCTTTGGGAGTTGGTGGTAATTCACACCATGCGGCAATTCTGCCTCAAAGAGTTCTTGACCATAGCAGCACCAATCTGTTTTCACGCCAAACAGGTAGCAGGCCTTCATCCAGACACAAGGCTCCCAGTTCCCAACACAGAGACATGGCTTCTGGCCTATTTAAGGACAGCCAGGTGCTACCAAAACCCGGACCGGCACTTAAAATCCGGTCCGGTATTTGACTTCACCTGGCTGTAAATCAGCCCAGCAGCTCATGCTGGGAGGAAAATACCTGTTTTCCCAGACAAAACCTCTCACTGTGAAAACAGGCAATCTATCCAAACAGTTAGGATTTGAGAAATTGGAGTCTCAACCAAAGTTCTGACCTACTGCCCACTGTGCTTCATAAATGGCTCATCCACATATTTTACTTGGCATGGATGTTTGGTAGTCATTCATCAAGTTCCTTAAGTGGACTGCTCCTGGGCTTTTTCTACTGACTGGGAGCTTTACCAAAGTCTCTTGTTACAATCTTATAGTGATTTTGTTATGCTTTAATTATATTCCTCAGTTGGGCTAGATTTAGAATATGTTATACATTTACTAGATGTGGCAGTAATTCTTTTTTACGTATGTAAAAAACACTTTTTTTAACAGAATTAGTGCAGAATATTTTTTGTGTTGTGTGCACTGAAGTATGAGGATGCCATTATGGGATGTCAATTAATAAGAAATGTCCTGTGAAAAATAGCTGGGACACCATCAGCTTTATCTATCTATCTATCTATCTATATATAAAGAAGGATGTATGTGTGTATGTTCCGCGATCACTCAAAAACGCAACCATCGATTTCAATGAAACTTGGTATACACATCCTTTGCTACCTGGAAAGAAATCTTTTGGGGGTCACAGCTCTCTAGGACGTACCATTCCTGAGATATTCCCAAAAAATGACCTGCATTAGCCAATACAAGCCTGCAAGTCTTTCTCTTTATATCCCAACGGTCACATGTCCATTATCAGCCAATAGAAGCTTGCAGGTCCTTAGTCTACACGTACACACAGTTTTACTCCAGGTTTCCATAACAACTCAGCCATTTTTCTTCACTGCTGTAGGTCAGCTTTAGGCTAGGGCTACACAACGACATGTGTCGCGCGACAATTAGTCTCACAACACATAGGGCACAACTACACTGCTACATGTGTTGCGTGACATTGATGTCGCACCAATGTGACATGGGACACGTGACATGCTGCGACTGCAACAATCACAGAAAAATCCATCTTGGATGGATTTTTTGCAACTTTTGTGTCACAGTCGCAGCATGTCACATGTCGCAATGCGACACCATAGCCTATCATTATAAAAGTTGTTGAGACAAAATACCGCGCGACACATGTTGTCATGTAGTCCAAGCATTAAAAGGACAGGGCGCTGTGAAAGTCACTGTTAAAGGGGCGGGCACTGTGGAGGTCACTGTTAAAGAGGCGTTCACTGTGGATGTTACTGTTAAAGAGCAGGCTGCTGTGGAGGTCACTTTTAAAGGGGCGGACACTGTGGAGGTCACTGTTAAGAGGGCAGGGGCCACTATTAAAGGGGCAACTGCTGTGGAGGTCACTGTTAAGGCAGCAGGGTGCTGTGAGGTCACTGTTAAGGCAGCGGGGTGCTGTGGATGACACGGTTAAGGGGGCAGCGGCCACTATTGAAAGGGAAGCTGCTGTGGAGGTCACTGTTAAAGGGTCGGGCACTGTGGAGGTCACTGTTAAAGGGGCGGGCACTGTGGAGGTCAATGTTAAAGGGGTGGGCACTGTGGAGGTCACTGTTAAAGGGGCAGGGGCCACTATTGAAGGGGCAGCTGCTGTGGATGTCACTGTTAAAGGGGCGGGCCCCTGAGGAGGTCATTGTCAAGGGAGTGGGGTGCTGTGAAACTCACTGTTAAAGGGGCGGGCTGCTGTAAAGATCAAAGTTAAGGGGATGGTCTGCTGTGGAGGTCCCATTTTAAGAAGGCTGGGCACTGTGGAGGTCACTGTTAAAGGGGCGGGCACTGTGGAGGTCACTGTTAAAGAGGCGTTCACTGTGGGTGTGTCAGTGTTAAGGGGTGGGGGGGCTGTGAAGTTCACTGTTATGGGGCGGGGTGCTGTAGAGGTCACTGTTATGGGGGATACTGTCGATATCTTTTAACGACACACGCAAACATTAAGTAAAAATAAATGAAATATATCCGTGCAAAGCAGGGTCCTTCTGCTAGTAATGAGATACAATGTAACTAATAGTTATGTGTGTTCTTCAACATGGTCTTGCAAAGTGACTACACATTAACGCCTCTTATGTTGCTATGTATGTATGGTTGCTTTAACATCTCAAAATCTCGGTGCTCATATGCTCTGAATGTACAATTCATATATTATTTCATGTGAGAATAAGAGCAGCTAATTTTTCTATTCGGTACTGATATTGGTAAGAACTATGGAGGTTTGGATCAGTTTTCCAATGTTATTGGATTTATAGAATGTAAGACATAACTCTTAGCTGTATTTAGGGTTGTCATCATTGCTGGTGTGCTCATTAATGACCAAAGTACATTGACATTGCCCATGTCATATATCATAAAGTACACCTTCCATTTATATTGTTGTTCTTCTGGTTTACTTTACATATCAGAAGGTCTCACCCAATGCTATTCAGCAGCAGAATTTAACCTATAAGTGGACCTGAGAAGTGAAATTGGTAGGAAATTGTATAAATGGAGTGGACATTACACTGCAAACCCTTTATTATTGTGCATGCCTATCTTTTATCTATCTATCTATCTATCTATCTATTATCTATCTATAGTTCCATTGACCTGCTTCTATTACAATTGTAAATAGTTGTGTTATGTATTGTTATGTATTTTATGTTATATGGCCATTATTACCAGTAAAGAATGATTCGCAAAGGTTGGCTAGGAAAAAGGTTAGCCATTCTGTTCCTCCCATCTTGGTAGGAGTGGGCTAGTCTTATTTTCTGCCATGAGGAAGAGTTCCTGTTGAGCTACAGAAAGGAGAGGAAGCACACGTCTGGGCTCCTACTCCTGTTACGGATTCTCCAGAGAGATCAAAGAAATAAAGACTCAATTGAATCCTTGAGAATACAGACAGCAGAGTGAACAGCTATATCCAGCATCTAAGGCACTGCTGTAAGATGAGGGACTACGACTAAGACACCCATCACCCAGACTACTACTAGGCCAATGCAGAACTAGTACTAAACTGCTGCCAACCAACCTGCCTCTATCATCCTTACTGGTGCAAGAAGATTAACCTCAATATTTGAAATTCTGTTCTATGTTCCTCTACACTGGCTCCTCCGGGGCTTCATATCTATCTATCTATCTATCTATCTATCTATCTATCTATCTATCTATCTATCTATCTATCTATCTATCTATCTCAATAAAGACAGCAGCACAGGGATGGTAGGCATTTCTTCCACTGATAAATAAAAAAAACTAAAATTGAAAAGGGTGAAGACCTGTTTATTCCGAAGGCAAATAGATAGCTATAAGATAGATACAAAAAAACAAAAATTGAGGCAGCACTCCAGGTAAAGTGAAAAGGGTGAAGACCCGTTTATTCCCAAAGCAACGTTTCAGTTGGGCTAAAACGTTGCCTTGGGAATAAGCGGGTCTTCACCCTTTTTACTTTACCTGAAGTGCTGCCTAAATTTTAGTTTTTTCTATCTATCTATCTATCTATCTATCTATCTATCTATCTATCTATCTATCTATTCTACAGAAAAAGGCCATGAACATTCAATCTGCTAGAGGAAGTGTTCTCCAACAGAGAAGTCACAAAGCCAAGGATATTGATCTGAAATATCCCAGAATTAAACAAGAGGTAGAGAGGTCAATACTCACATTAATTGCTAATCGGGTTTAGAGTGTCTGGTCTCAAGACAAAAGATGAGAATAAGAAGGCTAGTTATACTATGAAGGTCAAAATCCTACATAGTAAACAGAAGGTATAGAAGATACAATAGTTGCTGCATATAATATGGGATAAAATGGGTTCAGGACTGTTTTCTTGCAATGTTTAATTACTCCATGTCATTTTAATTCAAGGATATCTCTATGTCTTCATGGCTTATCATTTTCTCACCTTCCATAGCTGCCTCTTACTGTATGTATACTGTCTTTTTTATTTGTTTGCGTAGAACCTGTCAGTCTTTTTCATATTTCTCAGTCACTCTTCCTTCTAATTTCAGTCTTTGACTGACAAACGCATCCTGCTTTATATTCCCAATTTCTCATCTTTTTACAGAGTAGTGTCTTTCCCACACAGTCATTGTTCCTGTCATTTCATTCTCAATGTGTCTGCCTGTTTTATATATTTTGTCTGTTATTGGTAAAAGAATAGGCGTAAATTTATTATTTATATCTCAATGCCTTAAAAGCCAGCCTTTTCAGTTTCTTAAGACTATAATATATTAAACATGACTCTTGAACGATTTCAAAAGGAAAGTTATGAATTTAGCTGGCAATTAAAAATATTAAGTCAACTCCTTAATATATCATTTTATAATTTTAATCGTACTGTTTCATTTTCTTTAGAAATTTAAAGAGTTAGTCCCAAGATTTAACATTATCCCCTATCTACAGGATAGGGATAACTGTCTGTTCGGTGGGAGTCTGACCACTTGGACCCTACCAATCTTAAGAATGGGGGTCCTATGTATCAACAGAGCTGCAGTCAAGTATGGACACCTGTTCTTATGATCCTTTCGACCCCAGGGACACTTCCCCATCCCCATGGATAGTGTATAAGTTTAAATATTGGCAACAACTCCTTAAGGGAATTGTTTGGTTTGGACAATCCTTTTTCAAATAGTGGGTTTTCTAGAGACCATCTGATCACAACCCTCTAATTCTGTAGCAGAAGGGCACATTTGTCTCCGTCTCAAAGACTCCAAAGGTTTCTCAGAACCTTGTGTAACCCTCTGTGTCAGTGTTTCTAAGCCAACTACTCTGTGGTCAGATACCCTAAGGCTATGATCATAGCATATGTACAAAATTAGGCCTGGGCAAGTAGCTCGTAGTGACATGGTATGTAACTTGTACAAGAGGTTGATAACCTAGACACTAATTAATAGATGAAGAAACCAATCACTGGGTTTTCCCAATCTAAACATGGTCTACTGGGTCATTTCAAGAATAGGCTTTCTAAATTAGACAAAACCCTTATTGGCACTTTATATAGCATCATTATATAGCATCTATAATGGGACTCAAGAATCCAGAGAACCCTAAATAATCTACTTTTATCTCCCCTTAAAGGCCTCATTTAGACAGGCTACTTTTGGCCAAACAAAATGTTTTCAGCCAGGACTGGCCAACAATTTCATTTTTATGGGGAGCTCCCGACTCTCCACTGACAGATGATGTCAGGACGAGAAGAATCAGGCCTCCCATACACAGGCTACAGTTGGCCAAACCAAATGGTTTGGGGTGGGACTAGCTGACAGTCTAATTTGTATGGAGAGCTCTTGACTCTCCCCGGTCAGATCATGTCAGGGGCGAGAAGGCCTCCTATACACAGACTACTGTTGGTCAAACCAGATGTTTTCAGGCAGGACTGGCTGACAATCTATTTTGGATGTGGAGCTCCTGACTCTCCTGGCAGATGATGTCAGAGGCGAGAAGGATCAGGCACACTGAATTCAATGCCCCATCCTTTTGTTCTGCTTTCCTCATTGAAAACACATACATGCTTAGCTGAGAAAAGCATGTATGTGTATGGGGGAGTCTGAACACATGGCGGTCTCCCTTGTTAACTAAATCATATATGGTGGATTTACTACAAAGTATAGACACACGGTTTAAATGAGTGTTCTACTGTCTTGTACGTTAAAAACATACAGTATATTACTGCACATTACATAACTACATCTTATATTACACTATTTAAATGGTCTTTATAACATGGAAAAACATGTTCACCTAAAATGTCCTACATCAGTCAGTTACTGAAAATAAACCTTATGAAGCAGGTGCATCTTGTGGTCTTGGTTCACATGTAGTGATTATCGTCATGATTCAGCTAAGAATGTTGGATTGCAGCAGTAATTGCTAGATGTCGATGATTAGAAAGATCAGACCTAGGTATCATTATCTGACCTGACAAATTTTCCAAGCCAATCAACCTGATCACTGCAAAGGTAATTCGTAAGCAGTCATTTAAAGGAAATTTCCACTACGTGGAATAACGGGTGATTATTTTGCTAGGATAGGAATCTTTTTTTTTTCTTCAGATATCAGTTGTCTAGATGACCATCTGATGGGCAGAAAAATTGCTCTGTGAAAATTCTGAGTTCCTCACGAAGCTCGATGTAGGAATAGTCAAACATATACCATTTACCTTGCGTGCTTGTACTATTAATCAAGGCAGCATGAGCCATTGCCATCCACTCCATAGCTCATTTTGCCTCACTTTGTCCTCTAACACGAGCACATAACATTGCCATGCACTAGACTTGATTTACTGGAGCGTGGATGAGTCTGTTGCCTCTCTCAGGTCATCTTGCGCTGAGATTACAGAAGCTGAAAGCTAATGCAAAAGTTTGAGAAACCTCCATTTCACATTCACATTTTTCAGTGAACTGTTTTACCTCCAGAGAAATCGTTCTGACAAGACTTGAACAGGTTGTGTAACTACAATGTTCAGATCTTACTTCACTTATTCTAGTAATGCACAAATACTTATTTTTTTTCCTGAACATTATACCACGTAATCCATTTTTGCAGAATAATAGGTGAAGGCTGAATTCACATCTCCATGGTGTGCCCTGTAAGTCTGTCCCGGCAGAGGAACAGACTACCAGAATGCACTGAACTTGGCATAGCCGGACATCGCCAAGCACCACTGGATCACTATAATGGGATCTGACGAAGATCCAAAAGCGGGTTTCCAGCATAAATTCTAGTATTCTGTTACAGAAATACAGCTGCATGCAGCTGTGTTTAGCAGAAAGCCAACATTTGTGCCTGAAACCCCCGGATCCCTGTTGGATTCAATTATAGTCAATGAGGATCCAGTGGTGCCTGACAGTGTGCAATGGTGTCCAGCTATGCCAGACCTGGTGTACTCTAGTAGTCTGTTCTTCCATCGAGCCTAAACTGGTAGCCTAAACTGGATGGACTTCACTTACAAACAATGTTACTATGAATACTACATCGGCAGAGGAACAGACTACCAGAATGCACTTAACTTGGCATAGCCGGACATCGCCAAGCACCACTGGATCACTATAATGGGATCTGACGGAGATCCAACAGCGGGTTTCCAGCATAAATTCTAGTATTCTGTTAGAGAAATACAGCTGCATGCAGCAGTGTTTGGCAGAAAACCAACATTTGTGCCTGAAACCCCCGGATCCCTGTTGGATTCAATTATAGTCAATGAGGATCCAGTGGTGCCTGACAGTGTGCAATGGTGTCCAGCTATGCCAGATCTGGTGTACTCTAGTAGTCTGTTCTTCCATCGAGCCTAAACTGGTAGCCTAAACTGGATGGACTTCACTTACAAACAATGTTACTATGAATACGAAGCGTGGAAAGACTGATATAGGTAAATTCCCTTATACTTATATACGTATACCTTACAAATACCTTTCATATAAAAGTTATACTGTATTTAACCAAGCACATCCTCCTTTCCAGCAGTGCTTTAGAGAGTGACTTTATTGTTATTTTAATACTTTGACCAAATATTTCATACTGTGCTAATGATTGTTATTGCAAGTGTGCATTCTAATGCGAAAGCCAAAGCAATTTGTACCCACTTTCAGGTAGTCATTAATGGTCACCTTTAGTACTCGGTGAGAGATTAAAGAACAACTTGACCAGGCGCTTGTTCCTATCGCAACACATGGCTTGTCTAGCTGTAGATAGAGAGTATACGTTCAGTATGCCATGTTGTAAGCACAGTTTCATTTACGCAATCAGATTTTTTTTTTTTTGCATGGTCTCCTCTAGCTTAAATCATTATGGGACATGCATCTTGTCTATTGGGTGTCCGCCAACTGCAAGGTCTATAGAGCTATCTAATCAGCAGTGTAATCACATAAGAGAACGTGTCGGACTTATTGGTAGCAAAGTATATAATTACATTTTCCAATGTTAAGGGGGAAAAAAATGGTTTCCTAGGATCGATTCCCAGTTGCTGCTCTTGGGTGTACTGGAAGTGGTAGTTTTGCGAATATTTGACCTTTTCACCTACTGGTCTCATTGAAACCTCTCATCCATATTTCCAATTCTCTAATGCTCTATATATATATATTATGGTCTGCTGACATGAAACCATGATGGATAAGTTGCATTTACGGAGGAAGTTAAATTATATAGGTAATAAACCCTTTCACGTTAATCTTAACCCTTTAATACAACACACTTCACAAAGTAGAGGTGGTGGTAATGTATGAGCTATTATAATGACCTTCTTGCCCTACAGGAGAAGGCAACAGAGTGGGATGGTTCAAATCCTAAACTCCAATTATATTGTAGGAACGAATACATCAGGTTATTTCTATTTCACGGTTATTATTTGGTTCCAAGTCCTAAACTCTACTCATATTGTAATATTGTAATTATAAGTTCTAGCATGCTTCCCTGCAGTTGCGGCTCCTTGCTCACCAAAGGTGAATTCCAATGTAGACCAAGTACTTAAAGTTTACATCTCGGCATTTCCTACAGCTCCAAACCTTTATATCTGAACTGAGAGGCGATCAGAACACTGCAAATATTATCCTCATATTAACAAAATGGTTTACATTTCATTACACAGTTCAAGTCCTGATTTAGGGTGATGGCGAGAGCACTGAAATTAAATTGCTGCCTTCATTGAAAATGCAAACACAAAAGAAAGTAATGAGCACTGAGCAAAGAAAGACTTGCATTTCATTTCAATAATTCATTTCTATCCAAAATGCTAACTCAGTAGCACAACTCCAGCTGCACCAGCGTGCATATAGAAGGAAGGCACAGAGTGAATTTCAGGCAGAAGCTCAGCACAATATAGCCACAACGAATGCATATGAATAGATCAAAGCTGCGTGAATATGAAAATTTAAACACCGTAGAGCTAACATATGACCAGTCTGTATGGGACACAATGCATGCCAATAATACCTTCATGAAGTGAAATGAAAGGGGCAAATTGAATTTCCATGCCCTGTATATACAGGATTTCTTAATAAATAAATTATCTATCCTGTTGCTTACTTTCATAGGAGAGAGCACTGTTTATGTCCTGTGGGTTTATTATCCCCACACACAGAATGCAGTAATGAGAGAAGACGAGATGTGTAGTATACACCATGATTCAATCATTTTAAGGTATGTTCGCCTCATGTACTACAGCATGATCATATTTATTAGGGTCAAATGGCAAGCGTACATTCAATTATTTAAAGAAAAGTCCATATATTGTGATTGAGTTCTCAGGATGGAAATTTGCAGGGTATCCACATCTTGTAGGATGCAAAATAGTTTGATGTTGGCTCATAACGTATAGTCGTCAAGTTTAAAATGTGCTGCAAATCAACCCAATTCAACTACCAGGGATTCTATGGAGAATCTGCTCGCCTCTACTTGTAATAATAGTAATGAAGTGATTGTATGTATGATTTGTTTGCATGAATAACAGATCCTTAAAAGTTTATCTCCAGCTGTCCTACATTTTCTATGAAGTAATACTCCAGGAGCTGAAATCAGACCACAACTCCATGATTTAGGAGGGGGGGAGGGGGGTGGGGGTGCTCCTGTCACAGTGAAAGGCTCTGCATGCAGCTATCACTAGTTTGGACAAAGACTCTGACAAAGACAGGATGGAGCTAGTTATTCAGTGTTGGGGTCCTTTATGTGCAGGGATGTTGCCAAATTTGATCAACCTGTACTAGAACACATTGCATTCCAAGCTCTCACATTTCTCTATTTCTTCCTTATAGAGGCACTTTATACAAGATTGTATTCACAATCTATAGACTTTGCCACCATCAATTCTATTGCTAGTGGCTAGAGATAAGCAAATTTATTTAGATCCGATCATCTGAATCAGCCATGTGAATCAGGTCCAATTTAGGTCCAAATCGATTCTATCTGAATTAAAGTCTCTCTCTCTCCAAAAATTCTGATGAATTGAATCACCTAATTCTCATGAATTCTCCCCTGTTATTCTGATTCTATAGAATGTGAATTTGTGCAAAAATGTGCGTGAAATTTTGATTCTATGGAATTGATCCACTCTCTATGATTACTATAACAAGGCAAAATCATATATGGTATAAACATTTCATCCTACTGTATGAAGCTCCAACTCAATAGTCCTACCTCGACAGTGGCTTCCGAGCGGTGATGCTGGCAACGATCACGCTTTCCCTCCTCGGAGTGGCCACGGCTTTAAAAGTCCCCATCCAGAACTTCTCAAAAAGCTGCTTTTCCCCTTGCTGGAGGCTAGCCATAGTCACTGGAGAGCAGAGCTGGGCAGATGTTCTGCTGCCAACCCCACCACCCGGCGTGAAGAGCTCTTGAGCTGTCCAAATGCTGAAAGTACTGAATCCGCTCAGTCACAGGCAGGGATGCTATAGGGGAGGAGGACTGTGCTTTCTTCACCTCCTCCCCTTGGCCAAGCGTCTGGACCAGATTGTGATTCCAGGCAGTGCCAAACTACAGTGGTTTCCGCTATTAGATCCCACACCCTTTACAGTTTCAAAGCTGGGACAAGTATGAGGATCATAAAACAAGGATGGAGCGGTCACTGCATCCTTCCCCTTCTCCAGGATTGGATGGGCAAGGCACAGGGAGGCTGACTAGTGTGTGCCAATATGTATGCATATGTAGAAAAGTCTAGGCTCTTGTTTTGTCTCCTCTTGCACTGTGACGTTTGTACAGGGGCTGGCAGTCCCCCAGCCTCACCCTCCTCATCATTCCTTTATCCCACCTCCACACACTGCCCCCCTCCCTCCTTTTGTATCAGAAAAAAGACAAGTGCTTGCTTCCCAGGCCTGACCTATCTGCATAAGAAAAGCCTCCAGGGCAAGCGTGTGCCTAGCATAATGGTCTAAGGTTCAGTTTTGCAATGACCCAGAATAAATATGCAGTATAGGAGGGTGTGCAACACCAGGGAGCTATTCAAGGAGGACACTGCACCGCAAACTCCCCCTTACTAATAGACCTCTCAAGCTTTTATCAAAGGGAGACCTTCAGTCTGTCTTTCCATTTCAGTAACCCTTTACACTCCAGTAACTCCGGTGCATGTTCTGCCATGGATGTTATAGAATTGTAAGGTTGGAAAACTGCTACGCAACTGCTGTCATATTAACACACAAAACTCCAGGCTGGCTGTACGTATTGGAAGTCACACGAAAAGAGAATTCCTAATTTTATTCCATTTGAAACAGACATACATGAATAGATTTTTTCACAATATGAAGGATTCATCCATTGCCCTGCAGTAAAGTACTAGTGAAGGAAATCCCGCTCTCAGAAAGTTTACCACTATTAGAGATGAGCGAAGTTTTGGATAATTTGATTCGGCTGCTTTGCCAAATAAAAAAAAAAAATTGTGATGAATTACTTCACCACGAAGCGCATTTTTTTGTAAGTAACAGGTGCAATGACAGGGAGCTGCGATAGCGCCGCTCCCATCATTGTACTCCTTAGATGCCGCATTCATACATGATCGCAGCATCTGAGAGTAATAATACAATGTAAAATAAACAGAAAAAAAATTAAATCATACTTACCACCTCCATTTGCTTGCAACGGGATGGCCGCCGCCATCTTGCTTGAAGATCTTGAGCAAAGTTTTGCGCGGCCGATATGACATCAGCACGCTGGCCGGCTTGATTTTGGCCGAGATCTTCATACGAGATGGCTGCGCCCGGCCTGTCACGAGCAAATGGAGGAGGTAAGTATGATTTTTTTTGTTTTTTACACTATTTCAGGTTAAATAGATTCGTTACCACGAAGCACGAGGAAATTCGGCTTCACGACAAATCTAATATATCCTGAAATTCGGATTAAATTCCACTTCGTTGGATTCGATTCGCTCATCTCTAACCACTATCAATAAAAAAAAATACTAATTTCCAATGTGAATAAAAATTGTACTAACCAAGGAAGCAAATTTTCATTAGTTGTAACTAGAGATAAGTGAATCAATTCTAAACTGATAAAATTCATTATGAATTTCTCAGAAACTCCAGTTTTTAAGTAATCCAAATTTTTTGGAATTCGTCCTGCATAAAATGGTGGCTGCTATTTTGCAATTCAAAATACAGAAAAGAAGGCATCTTATTTTGAAAAGCATAAAAATATCCAACAGTGCAGTGTGTTTTTAAACAGGCTGTTTGTTTCCACCATCGATTTACCCCTAGCATATATTTAGCTATCACTTTGACATTACTAATAGTGTTGATCCAGCACCATGCTCGGGTGCTCAGGCGCTCGGGCAGAACACATCGGGATGCCCGGGTGCTCTATCGAGCACCCGAGTATAATGGAAGTCAATGGGAGAACCCGAGCATTAAACCAGGCACCCTCTGCTCTGACGAGTGGAGGGTGCCTGGTTTATAGGAAAAGGTCAGAAATTGATGGAAACAACACCAAAATGGTTCGGGAACAGCATGGGGAGGATGCCTTGATGCATCTTGGACTCCCAGGTCGCTGCTGGGAACGATGTTGTCCGAATAGTACGTCACTTTTACAGACTGACAATAATATGCACAAAACCGAAGATAAAATCGATTTTAGAGGAAACATTGTTCGGAAACATTCTTTCCTGTATATTTACTTGTATATAAAGTGCAAGTGCTGCCAAAAATTACAAGGAAGAGGCACTCCGATACAACCTGTATATCACATAAAGGAGGGCCTCATTCACATTGTGGTACAATTGTTCATGTAGTGGGACTCCTACACTCATAAAGCCTATGCACTAAGTAAAAGGGCTGCCAAAAATTACAAGGAATCGGCACTCCAATACACCCTTTGTTACAGTTAAAGAAGGACATCATACACAGCCTTGAAAAATTATGATTGATGGCCTGCTGGTGACCCTCAAAAACATTTGGAGCAAGCGCCTGCTGATCTGACCATCTAAAACATTATGGGCAAGGGCCTGCCGCTGCTTTGGTGGCTCTAGATAACCTGGGGTCGATCGCACGTCCCCGTGATGGCGACGATCCATTCAGATGTCTGCCCTATCAACTTTTGATGTTATTTTCAGTGCCAACCACGATGACCACCGGTAAGGGGGAATCAGTGTTCGATTCCGGAGAGGGAGCATGAGAAACGGCTACCACATCCAAGCAAGGCAGCATTCGGGCAAATTACCTATTAGATATAATTAGGTGAAGGCCTGCAGGTGAGCTGACCCTGTAAAAGATTGTAGGTGAGGGCCTGCTGGTGAGCTGACCCTCTAAAACATTATATGCGAGGGCCTGCATGTGATCTGACCCTCAAAAAAATTATATGCGAGGGCCTGCTGCTGAGCTGACCCTATAAAACATTATGGTTGAGGGCCTGCTGCTGAGCTGACCATTTAAAAAATTATGGGAGAGTGCCTGCTGCTTAGCTGACCAAAAAATTGACAGTGTTCAAACAGGCTGGGTCGCCTGGATACTTCAGCAAGGAATAAGGAATAGGACTCTGGTTCTATTTTGTTGGTTTTCGGAACTGGGGCCATGATTAAGAGGGATGGCTGGGGGCCTCCGTATTGCGCCGCTAGAGGTGAAATTCTTGGACCGGCGCAAGACGAACCAAAGCGAAAGCATTTAACAAGAATGTTTTCATTAATCAAAAATGAAAGTCGGAGGTTCGAAGATGATTAGATACCGTCGTAGTTCTGACCTTAAACGATGACGACCGCCGAGCTGCTTCAGGGAAACCAAAGTCTTTGGGTTCCGGGGGGAATATGGTTTCAAAGCTGGCAAAGTACACTGTATGTCACAGATACATTTTTCAAGCGCACACGTTACACTGAAGATGTGGCCCTGGTAAGGTCACTGTCAGAAGTGGACGTTTACGGAAAAATTACATTGTATGTCACAGATACATTTTTGAAGCGCACACGTAACAATGCAGATGTGGCCCTGGTATGGTCACTGTCAGAAGCGGACACCGTCTACGGAAAAATTACATTGTATGTCACAGATACATTTTTGAAGCGCACACGTTACACTGCAGATGTGGCCCTGGTATGGTCACTGTCAGAAGCGAACCCCCTCTAAGGAAAAATTACATTGTATGTCACAGATAAATTTTTTAAGCGCACACGTTACACTGCAGATGTGGCCCTGGTAAGGTCACAGTCAGAAGCGGACACCGTCTACGGAAAAATTACATTGTATGTCACAGATAAATTTTTGAAGCGCACACGTAACACTGCAGATGTGGCCCTGGTATGGTCACTGTCAGAAGCGGACACCATCTACGGAAAAATTACATTGTATGTCACAGATAAATTTTTGAAGCGCACACGTTACACTGCAGATGTGGCCCTGGTAAGATCACTGTCAGAAGCGGACACTGTCTACAGAAAAAGTACAATGTATCTCACAGAAACATTTTTGAAGAGCACATGTTACACTGCAGATAATGCCCTGTTATGGTCACTGTCAGAAGCGGACACTGTCTACAGAAAAAGCACAATGTATGTCACCGAAAAAAATTTTATGCACACACGTTACACTGCAGATGTGGCCCTGGTAATGTCACTGTCAGAAGCGGACAACGTCTACGGAAAAAGTACACTGGATGTCACTCATATTTTAGGGATGCGCACACTTTACACAGGAGATGTAGCATGGATAATTTAACTGTCCGCAGTGGACACCGTCTACGGAAAAAGTACACTGGATGTCACAGATATTTTAGGGATGCGCACACTTTACACAGGAGATGTGACGCAAATAATTTAGCTGCCCGTAGCGGCCTATTACATGGTATTTAGTGCAGGATGCGCTAAAAATATATATTGCTGCTGTCACACACAATAGTCCTTAATAAGACTTTTGGCAGGTTCAGTAATGCCTAGATCTGATTCTTACATGCATGCAAAGTTCGACTCTTCAGATTCCTGCCAAATTAATGATTTTGTTTTTCTAAATTGGAAGATTATTTTTTTTTATAATAAACATTTGTAATAAAAAAAAGTAGCTCTCTACGTCACCTACCCAAATAGTGGAATAGGTGCTTGATAAATATGGTGCTCATTGTGTTTACACCAGAAATCTGCCATAAATACATTGATACTCCAACTTCCCTTCACAGAGTATATTATAATAAAACTGACTAAAACCACCACTAGGGGGAGCTTAGTGCATAGTATTTTACTCAGTTGTGAATGTAATGGAAAATGTAAATTATCTCTTTGGAATGATCGCCCTCTAGTGGTGGCTGCTTAGAATTGCAGTGACTCTAAGGCTACTTTCACACTGGCGTTCGGTGCGGATCCGTCTTGTATCTGCACAGACGGATCCGCACCAATAATGCAAACGCTTGTATCCCTTCATAACAGATCCGTTTGCATTATTCATAAAAAAAAAGGATCCGTCTTGACTTACATTAAAAGTGAATGGGGGACGGATCCGTTTTCAATTGCATCATATTGTGTCAGTGAAAACGGATCCGTCCCCATTGACTTACATTGTAAGTCAGGGCCGATCCGTTTGGCTCCGCATCGTCAGGCGGACATCAAAACGCTGCAAGCAGCATTTTAGTGTCTGCCTCAAAAGCGCAACTGAGACCAAACGCAGCCAAATTTATGCATTCTGAACGGATCCTTATCCATTCAGAATGCATTGGGGGCGAAAAGATCAGTTTTGGGCCGCTTGTGAGAGCCCTGAAACAGATCTCACAAGTGGACCCAGAAACGCCAGTGTGAAAGTAGCTTTAGTTAGGAACAAGAGAAGCAGTTCAGCATGGTCTCCCCTCAGGCCCCATAGCAGTCACATTGTCTGCCTCCATGGTAGGTATGCCACAGCACAGGTATATAATGGGGCAACAAAGAGTCACACCATTACTGCACCACAATCATCGAATATTCAAGATTTTTTTTTAATCAGTATACATGACCTCCCTGCTTCTAGCTTGTGGGCCAATGAGAAGGCTGCAATATCTTTGACTTTAGCAGTAGTGTTGATAGCAAATTTTCGTAATGCAAATTTTTAACACAAATTTTTCATTTGCCGATTTCCACAATCAAGAAAAATAATGACCGGAGATAACGACTTCTTGAATATATGGCGAATATTCG
Organism: Bufo bufo; assembly: GCF_905171765.1. Lineage (NCBI taxonomy): Eukaryota > Metazoa > Chordata > Amphibia > Anura > Bufonidae > Bufo > Bufo bufo. Next base: position 198,375,905 of record NC_053390.1, read on the forward strand.
CCCAAATATTCACAAAATATCACAAATTCGAATGATGCCCCTGCCGCTCATCACTACTGATAACTACATACATTCTTCTGCAGCATTTATGCTTTCTGAAATCTCACATACTGTATATTCACTTGTGGTTTTACTGTATTTTTTACAGCTTGGTATTGGGAATGATTGTTGCCAAACTGTTACTGCCCCACTTCAACTTCCAACTTAAAATGAGCCAATTAACCAAAAATGGTTTTGGGTCCAATTTGGTTTGATCTGAATCGAAAAGTGCTGTAATTACCCTGAAAAGTAATTTTGAAAAACATTGCATTTACTAATGTAAGTGTGTGGCTTTGAAGGGAATTAAATGGGTGGTCCCATTAAAAATATTCTACATTTTTCAAACCAGCACCTGGATCTGAATACTTTTGTAAGTGCCTGTAATTACAATTTAGTTACCCCTGAGTTATTCACTGAAATCTATCTGTATAGCGCCACCTGCTGTTTTTAAATTTCTCTGTCCTGCTCACTGAGATGGAAGAACATGCTCAGTTGCATACGTCTACTGCCACCAGTTGCAGTAGAAAGGACATACCCCCCGAGAAAGGACATGCCCATAAGCTGCCAGCTTGAAATAAATCTAGCAGAGCAATTGAAGCAAATAATGGGGATAGCTCTGGATCCATGTGAGGTATAGAGCCGGCTCTAAGTTTGTCAACATGAGACTATCATGTACTATTTTCATATATATTTTTTTTACATTAACCCCTTAAGCACTTAGGACGTACCGGTAGGCCCTATTTCCCGAGTCCTCAAGGACTCAGGACGTACCGGTACGTCCTAACTTTAAATCACGATAGCGGCGCGGCGGGGGTTAATCACAACAGGATGTCCGCTGAAATCATTTAGCGGGCATCCTGTCACAACTCCGGGGGGGGGGGGGGGTCATGTGACCCGATGAACCGGAAAAGGACTGTGATTACACACCACCAATCACAGTCCGAGCATATGGGAGAGGCGATGCTGGCCGTGGTGCTGATTAAGGGTGGTGGTGCTGTCCAAGGTGCTGATTGGCGCGAGATTTAAACTTCCAGCGCTCCTCTCTCCCCTCCTCTTCCTGTTCAGCACCTGCACCGTCCACAACCGTCCTCACCAGGCTCCTGCGATCCCCCGTCGTCGGCACCCATCACCCTCCAGGTAGGTTAGGGTCAGTGAGGCAGAGGCACCGTTAGGCAGGGATAGAAGGGAAAAGTTAGTTAGGAAAAAAAAAAATAATTATCTAAATTTATTGTTTTCTAGCTTTCAGACCCTAGACCCCGCCCTACCACTTGCCGCCCCCCCCCCCCCCCAGCCCCCCAGGAATCCAGATTCCCACAGTGGGGTTTACTGAAATTGACTTTTTTTTTTTTTTTTCAGTGACCCATTTGTGAATCTAATGGTGGAGCAGACGAACCTGTACGGCCAACAGTTCGTTGCTCAGCACCCGGGCTCCTTTTTGGATAGACCCGGTGGCTGGACGCCGGTCAGTGCAGCCGAGATGAGGACATTTTGGGGCCTCATGCTGCACATGGGTCTAGTGCAAAAACCCAGTGTCAGGCAATACTGGAGTGGGGACATCCTTTACCAGACCCCACTCCACAGTATGGCCATGACACATCCCCGGTTTGAGGCCATCCGGAAATGTCTGCATTATTCAGATAATGCAGCATGTCCCCCCCCCCAAGGTGATCCTGCCCATGACCGTCTGTATAAGATACGGCCGGTCATCGATCACTTCGTGGCCAAATTTGCGCAGGCCTACGTACCTGGAAGGGAGGTCGCGGTTGATGAGTCTCTCGTTGCGTTCAAGGGGAGACTCCATTTCCGCCAATACATTCCCACTAAGTGGGCGGGGTATGGCGTGAAAATGTACAAAATTTGTGAGAGTACCTCAGGGTACGCTTACAAATTTCATGTGTACGAGGGGCGAGATTCCCGTATTGAACCCCCAGAATGTCCCCCCACTCTGGGTGTTAGCGGGAAACTCGTATGGGACCTTAAGTACCCACTGCTAGATAAGGGTTACCACTTGTACGTGGATAACCTTTATACTAGCGTTCCCTTGTTCAGGTCCCTTGCCGCCAGATCCACGTGCGCTTGTGGGACCGTGCAGAAAATCAACGCGGCCTCCCTACCTACCCCCTCCAGGTACCTATCCCCATGGGTGAGACCCGTGCCCTTACCAGTGGAAACCTGTTGCTGGTCAGGTATAAGGACAAGAGGGATGTCTTTATACTGTCCACAATCCACGGTAACAGCACCACCCCGTCTCTGTGCGAGGTACCGCGGCAACGGTCCTCAAGCCCGATTGTAACGTTGACTACAATCGGTATATGGGAGGGGGTGATCTCTCGCTTTTGTACTATCCCGAAGCGCTGGCAGCACAGGGACATTCCTCCAATTCTATGAGGCAGTCCTCAATGGACCTGATCTTTTCAGACCGGGAAAGAGCAGGCCGGAGAACCTCGGGAACTGGAGGCGCCTGGATCGTCCCTGGCCAACATTTTCCAGGTGTGGTCCCCCATACTGGAAAGAAGGGATGAACCCAAAAAAAGTGCAGAGTGTGTCACAAGAGGGGGATACGGAAGGACACCACCACTCAATGTGACACTTGCCCCAATCATCCGGGCTGCTGCATTATTGATTGCTTCAGGGAGTATCACACTTCCATGAAGTACAAAATTTTTATAATCCCCAGCAGTCCCCTAGAGAACATAAAAAACTATGGCTCTCAGACTTTGGAGACACGGAACCAATTTTTTTTTCCCCAAAAAATATTCGTTTTAGTGCAGGCATCCTCAAACTGCGGCCCTCCAGATGTTGTAAAACTATAGCGCCCAGCATGCCCAGACAACCTACAGCCATCAGCAGGGCATGGTGGGAATTGTAGTTTTACAACATCTGGAGGGCCGCAGTTTGAGGATGCCTGCTAAGTCTCTGCAAAGTCTCTGAGCCATACATATTGGGCATCACCACGTCCGTAAAAATCTTCTCTATAAAAATAAAATTTAACCCAACCCCCCCCTGGATGAACAGCGTTAAAAAAAAAAAAGTGTAAAGAAAAAGTGTAAAAAAAAGCTATTTTTTGTCACCTAACATCACAAAAAGTGTAATAGTGAGCGATCAAAATGTCATATGCACCCCCAATTAGTGCCAATAAAACCGCCATCTCATCCCAAAAAAAATGAGCCCCTACATTAGATAGTTGCCCAACAAAAAATAAAAAACTGTAGCTCCAGACTATGGAGATACTAAAATAATTAATTTTGGTTCCTAAAATGATAATATAGTGTAAAATCTAAATAAATTTTAAAATGTAGACATATTAGGTATCGCCGCGTCCGTAATAATCTGCCCTATAAAAATAACATTTGACCAAACCCCTCGGATAAACAGCATTAAAAATTTCCATTTTTTTGAAAATTTCCATTTGAATCCTTTTTTTCCGGTAAGCAAGGGTTAACAGCCAAAAAAAACTAAATATTTATTGCCCTGATTCTGTAGTTTGCAGAAACACCCCATATGTGGTCATAAATGGCTATATAGCCACACGGCAGGGCATAGAACAAAGGGAACGCCATATGGTTTCTGGAAGGCAGATTTTGATGGACTGGTTTATTTGCACCATGTCCCATTAGAAGCCCCCCCTGATGTAGCCTAGACTAGAAACTCCAAAAAAGTACACCCCTCAAGGTATTCAAAAGTTACTTTACAAACTTTGTTAACCCTTTAGGTGTTCCACAAAACTAAATAGCGAATGTAGAAACAATTTTAGAATTGTAATCTTTTGTTACCTTGCCTCAAAAAAGTGTAATATAGAGCAACCAAAAATCATATTTACCCTAAAATAGTCCCAAAACATCAACCACCTTATCCCGTAGTTTCCTAGATGGGGTCACTTTTATGGAGTTTCTACTCTAGGGGTGCATCAGGGGGCTTGAAAGGGTACATGGTGTAAAAAAAAAACAGTCCAGCAAAATCTGCCTTCCAAAAACCATATGGCGTTCCCCTTCTTCTATGTCCTGCCGTTTAGCCAAATAGTAGTTTATGACCACATATGGGGGTGTTTCTGCAAACTACAGAATCAGGGCAACCCATATTGAGTTTTGTTTGGCTGTGAACCCATTTTTTCCAGTAATAAAGTAAGGGTTAAAATGGAAAATTTTCCCAAAAATTTAAATTCCAAAATTGTTTCTCCATCTGCCATTAACTCTTGTGGAACACCTAAAGGGTTAACAAAGTTTGTAAACCCAGTTTTGAATACCTTGAGGGGTGTACTTTCTTAGATGGAGTCACTTTTTTGGAATTTCTATTCTAGGGGTGCAACGGGGGCTTGAAATGGGACATGGTTTAAACAAAACCAGTCCTGCAAAATCTGCCTTCCAAAACCCATATGGCGTTCCCCTCCTTCTATGTCCTCCCGTTTGGCCAAACAGTAGTTTAGGACCACATATGGGATGTTTTTGCAAACTACAGAATCAGGGCAACCCATATTGAGTTTTGTTTGGCAGTTAACACTTACTTTATTACTGGAAAAAATGGGTTAAAATGGAAAATTTTCCCAAAAATTTAAATTCCAAAATTGTTTCTCCATCTGCCATTTACTCTTGTGGAACACCTAAAGGGTTAACAAAGTTTGTAAACCCAGTTTTTAATACCTTGAGGGGTGTACTTTCTTAGATGGAGTAACTTTTTGGGAATTTCTATTTTAGGGGTGCAACGGGGGGCTTGAAATGGGACATGGTATAAACAAAACCAGTCCTGCAAAATCTGCCTTCCAAAACCCATATGGCGTTCCCCTCCTTCTATGTCCTCCCGTTTGGCCAAACAGTAGTTTAGGACCACATATGGGGTGTTTTTGCAAACTACAGAATCAGGGCAACCCATATTGAGTTTTGTTTGGCAGTTAACACTTACTTTATTACTGGAAAAAATGGGTTAAAATGGAAAATTTTCCCAAAAATTTTAATTCCAAAATTGTTTCTCCATCTGCCATTTACTCTTGTGGAACACCTAAAGGGTTAACAAAGTTTGTAAACCCAGTTTTGAATACCTTGAGGGGTGTACTTTCTTAGATGGAGTAACTTTTTTGGAATTTCTATTCTAGGGGTGCAACAGGGGGCTTGAAATGGGACATGGTATAAACAAAACCAGTCCTGCAAAATCTGCCTTCCAAAACCCATATGGCATTCCCCTCCTTCTATGTCCTCCTGTTTAGCCAAACAGTAGTTTAGGACCACATATGGGGTGTTTCTGCAAACTACAGAATCAGGGCAGCCCATATTGAGTTTTGTTTGGCACTTAACCCTTGCTTTGTTCCTGGAAAAAATTGATTATATTGGAAAATTTTCCCAAAAATTGTAATTCTTAAATTTTATGTCCATTTGTCATGAAGTCTTGTGGAAGACCTAAAGGGTTAACAAAGTTTGTAAAATCAGTTTTTCTAAAATGGGGTCATTTTCGGGTGGTTTCTATTATGTAAGCCTCACAAAGTGACTTCAGACCTGAACTGGTCCATAGAAAGTGGGATTTGGAAAATTTCAGAAAAATTTCTAAATTTGCTTCTAAACTTCTAAGCTATGTAACATCCCCAAAAAATAAAGTGACATTCCCAAAATGATAAAAACATGAAGTAGACATATGTGGAATGTAAAGTCATCAAAATTTTTGGGGGTATTACTATGTATTACAGAAGTAGAGAAACTGAAACTTTGAAATTTGCAAATTTTTCTAAATTTTTGGTAAATTTGGTATTTTTTTGTGCAAAAAAATTAACTTTTTTGACCCAATTTTAGCAGTGTCATGAAGTACAATATGTGACGAAAAAACAATCTCAGAACGGCCTGGGTAAGTCAAAGCGTTTTAAAGTTATCAGCACTTAAAGTGACACTGGTCAGATTTGCAAAAGTCCTTAAGGTGAAATAGGGCTGAGTTCTTAAGGGGTTAATCATAGGATAACCCATTTAATGTAAAAACATAGAAATCAGCAATCATATAGTACATGACAATCTGTAACAAATCTTGAACCAAACCTGTACCTCGCATGGATCCTGAGATCTCCACATTAATTGCTCTGCTAGATCTATTTTAGGCTAGAAGCTCAGGGAGCATGTCCTTTCTCAGGGGGCATGTCCTTGCTGCTGTAGTCTTTTCCTTTAACTGTCACAGCTTCTAACAATCGATCTGACTAGTGGCAGTTGAAGGATGCAACTGAGCATGTGCGTCCACCTCAACAAGGTTATTGCGTTGCACAAAGAAATAAGGAAAAAAACAAACAGCATATAATATATTATATCATTTAATAATAGTGACTATACAAAATTTTTAATTATAATCAAGTACATATGTTTTCAGATCCAGGTGTTGGTTTTAAAAATGTAGAATATCCCTTTAATGGAAAAGAGTGTTAGTCCAGCGGTCCGTGCCGTTGCTTCTGCACCTACCCGCGGCCACGGGCTTCCTGTTGCCATGAGCCGTGATTCTGCATAAGGATCATTTTAACCTAATTTGTAACTTTACCCGCACTGCACTTCAAGATCTGAACGTAAAATCCTAAGTGCTGTGTTCACAAGTCGTTCTGTACAAGATAATGCATACAAGTCCCTTTATTACATACATACATTCATGGCCATGCTCTCTGCTCTATTTTCTCAGCCCCTAAGCATTAATGCAGCTTCCATACCATGTAGTCGCATACACTGTCAGCTCATGCATTATTAACACAGTTTCCTTTAGGACCAAAATGACCGTCTCTGTTCATCTGACGTTATCGTCTAAAGGCTTGCTTTATTAATGAAAGTAATTAAAAGATTGTTAAATGAGGAGAAATCTTGGAATGGGAACTGTGATTAATCTTCTCTGTAACTGGATGAGTCAAGCTTTTCTCTCTTGATTGTTAAAGCACCACCTATCCCCTCATGGCTCCTCTAAGCTCCTCATTGAATAGTTGTTTGATGCTGTACCGGTTCCATCCTTAGGCTACACATGTCTAGAGGAATGCTGTGTTCATTGCATTGACGTTAGGAGACTTTATGGCACTATCTGTTCCATTAATGCAAATGCTTCATTTACATAATATCTTCCCTGTATGTTACTATTAATGTAACTGCTAATTGTTTTCTCCTTCAGCATGTGTGCGGCTGAGAATCAGGAACCAAAGACGGCATTCACATGGCTGTGTGCGGTACGTGAAATGCAGTGTGTGTGATAGCCACATTTCCCAGATCTACCATGGCTTATGTGAAGTCAACTCAGTGCATAGTGATCTATGATTGTGTGAGCTCCAGCCCAGCCGCAGGTCTGTTGTCCTTTACTCAAATGTTGCTGCGAGTACAGGACATTAGAGAAGAACCACAGTTGGGCTGGAACTCACAGCATCATCAATCACTACGACGCAGTGAATTCTGCAGACATGAGCTGCGGTCGGTCCGGGGAAGAAAGCCATCACACTGCTGCACACAGCCATGTGAGTCAAATGTATTCATTTTTTTTTTTTCACCAGTGATGGAACCAAAAATATTCACAGCAATACTTTCAAAGGTGAAGATTAGTGATTATTGAAAACTTTGATTTGGCTGTTTCGCCGAATTTTGCAAATTTTTTTTTCTTTGTGATGAATTACTTTGTCATGAATCACATTTCTTTGTAAGTAGTGGGTGCAATGACAGGAAGTGGCGAAGGAAAAAAAAAATCATACTTACCTGATCCATTTGCTTGCACTGGGCAAGAAACTGTAGCAGGTTGAATATTTGACTGGAAGCAATGAATCCAATCATCTTCACTAGTGTTGAGCAAATCGAAGACTTCAATCCAAATTTCAGGATAAATTTGATTGGCCGCGAAGCCAAATTTCCTTGTGCTTTGTAGTAGTGAATCGATTTAACCTGAAATACTGTAAAAACCCAAAAATAATACTTACCTGATCCATTTGCTCGCGATGGGCCGACCGCCGCCATCTTGCTTGAGGATCCAATGCCGCGCCGCCCGTGATACGTCACTGAACACAGGATTTCGGGCTGAGATCTTCAAGCAAGATGACGATGCCGGCCCGTCACGAGCAAAAGGATCAGGTAAGTATTACTCTTTTTGTTTTTACAGTATTTCAGGTACTGTAATTCGCTACCACAAAGCACAAGGAAATTCAGCTTTGCAGCCAAATTTATCCTGAAATTCAGATTGAAGTCTTCGATTCGCTCAACACTAGTGAATGCTATTTTTGTAGCTTACACATTGTGGCTACATGGGCAAACCCCTATTATAGCACATATCAAGGTTTTATTCTGCTACAAGTTGATGAAACCTTCTAAGGCACAGCCAAATAAAGAACAAGTTAGGCTCCCACTTTCTTTATGCATATCTGTAACTCAGAATGCTACCAGAAGGAATATTTTAATGTATGTTTGAATAAAGTTTACCATTTTACTGCATGGTGGATCAAATTGCCTACATACTGGCATGTTTTGACTGCTTCCAAGCTATTTTTCTCCTTCTCTGCTGTCAACGCAGCGTTAAATTCATGCATTGGAGTAGATGCCCAGGAAATCTACTGACCAGTATACTGATATTCCATAGAGTTTAATAACTGAACATATGGCAAAAGAACTTCGACATTTCGACATTCATGCAGGTATGGCAAAGCATATACCACGTAGCAGCATACTTTTTTGTTTTTAGTTTTTTTGGGTGTATGGCAGGCTGTGGCACATGGACACATGGAACTGTATGCGTCTAACACACAGAACCATACAATGCAGGCTTATAATACACAAAACTTCAATAAAAGTCATGGCTGCAAATAGTCATCTCTTTAATACTTTCATGCTGAGATAACATGCACACAATTCATTATATTCTGTGATGTCCCATGATTTTTTTCTTTGTTGTGTAGAATAAGTTTCATGTGCAGTAATGGAGACAGTGCCACCTAGAGGCCACTATGAGAGTTTGCTGTGATCCCGCATTGGTCTGCGTCCGATGTTAGGCTGGGTTCACTTCTGCACTGTGAACTCCCGCAGTCTGTCGCAACAGAGAAACAGACTGCCGGAGTTCACCGAATCCGGCATTGCCGGATACCACCATGCAACGCCAGATTCCAATTCTCTGTAATAGGATCTGGCGGTAATTCAGCCGCTTTCCGGCATATATGCCGACTTTAGGCCAGAACTACATCTGCATATATGTTCTCCCCGTGTTTGTGTGGATTTCCTCCGGGTACTCCGGTTTCCTCTCACACTCCAAAGACATACTGATAGGGAACAGATTGCGAGCCCCACTGGGGACAGTGTGAAGCTAATGTCTCATATAAGTGAGTAAACCTTTAGAAGGTCTAGTCTAAAAGGAGAATGTTAAGACTGATGTTTCTGTCTTAATAGCAAATCCCACTGGCATACAATGTGCCAGAATTATTAAGACCTGGGCTACACTGCGACTTTTTGTAGCCCGGCTGATTTTAACTATTGAATGACAGCTGCAGTTCATAAGATTGCAGTCAACTGAATGCATTCATTTGGAATGAATCTGTAGTTCAATAGTTAAAATCAGTCAGTTGTGCTACAAAAAGTTGCAGTGTAGTCATAGCCCTAGGAGTAATAACTGCATGGTCAGGAGGTCTAATATACACTGTCAATAGGCACACTTCCATCTGGATTTATACACCACAAATAATATAAATAAATAAATAAATAAAATTACTGTATATTTATTTCTATATTTATTTTTATATTATTTGTGGTGTATAAATCCAGGTGGAGGTGAGCCTATTAACATTGTATATTGCCTCATTTATCTGGCAGTGGGTTGGCCAGTAAGTAGTGCACCCCCTGAAAATCGATAACCATAGTGGGATGAGCCACTATATTTGTATTATATGTTCAGGATATCTATGGGGGATATTTACCAAAGGTATTACTTCACTACTGTGGTATAAACAAGTCGCACAACATGACACATAATTTAAGACTTTTTCAGCTTCTTACCACTTTTTAAAGAACAGGAGGTGGTTCGGCATCATGCGGCCCACCAAATTTATTATAACATGCCAGAAACTAGCATAAATTATGGATGAAGCCTACACCAGCCCCCGGCTGGCATAGCCTTCAGTCTCCAGAGTACAGACTACCAGGTGCATCTCACACTGGCGCATAAGGGAATGCAGGTCTTGATAAATGTCCCCCTATGTGTCCGAAAATTTTATCTGTGCCAGCAAGGAAGGTGTAATGTGCACAACTTTTCTGGTGCACATAGAGGTAAATCTCTCTGGCTGCAGATGACCAACCCAAGGCCTGCCTCCTCCTGTCTACTTTGTAAAAGTGGTGAGAGTGGCATAAAAGAGCAAAAAGTATAAATCTTTGGTGCAGATTGGCAGTTCTGGTACACAACATTGACATAGTCCTCCAAAGGTTTGAATAGGTGGCTTACTATACGTCAGAATTCTAATGCATACCCCTCTCTCACGCTTAGGCCCCTTTCACACGGGCGAGTTTTCCGCGCGGGTGCAATGCGAGCTGTGCACATGAGCGTTGATTTTCACGCATCACTTGTGCATTGCGTGAAAATCACAGCAAGCTCTATTCACGCAACGCAGGCCCCATAGAAGTGAATGGCGCTGCGTGAAAATCGCAAGCATCCGCAAGTAAGTGCAGATGCGGTGCGATTTTCACGCACGGTTGCTAGGAGACGGGGATGGGGACCCGATCATTATTATTTCCCCTTATAACATGGTTATAAGGGAAAATAATAGCATTCTGAATACAGAATGCATAGTACAATAGGGCTGGAGGGTTTAAAAAAAAATAAAAAAATAATTTAACTCACCTTAATCCACTTGTTCACGCAGCCGGCATCTCTTCTGTCTTCATCTGTGAGGAAAAGGACCTTTGATGATGTCACTGCGATCATCACATGGTCCGTCACATGATCCATCACCATGGTAAAAGATCATGTGATGGACCATGTGATGAGCGCAGTGACGTTATCAAAGCTCATATCCCTCAAAGAAGAAGACAGAAGAGATGCCGGCTGCGTGAACAAGTGGATTAAGGTGAGTTAAATTTTTTATTTTTTATTTTTCTTTTTTTTTAACCCCTCCAGCCCTATTGTACTATGCATTCTATATTCAGAATGCTATTATTTTCCCTTATAACCATGTTATAAGGGGAAATAATACAATCTACACAACCTTTAACTTCTGTGAAGAAGTTCGGGTCTGGGTACCACATTCAGTTTTTTATCACGCGCGTGCAAAACGCATTGCACCCGCGAGATAAAAACTGAACAACGGAACGCAATCGCAGTCAAAACTGACTGCAATTGGGTACCTACTCGCGCGGGTTTGCCGCAACGCATCCGGACCTTATCCGGACACGCTCGAAAGAGGCCTTAGTAAGTCTGTTGCGGCAGAGGAGCAGACTACCGGAGATACTATATCCAGAATGGCCAGACATTATAGAGAATGGTATCTAGCGGTGCCCTGAGGTGTATGGCTATGCGGATACGGTAACTCCTGTAGTCTGCTCCTCTGCTGAAAAACTGTACAGGATCAGACAAGGCAGAAAATGTGTCTACAACCTTTAATAAATGTGGCATCATTCATGTACACCAGCATTCTGGCTCATTTTCAATAGTAAGTTTGACCCAGTGTTTTTGACTTGTAATGGTTTCCCTGGAATGAATATTGTAACGTCGAGGACCATTGTATTGCATAATGGCAAGTATACCCTCGCCTAGCAACCAACTTCTATTTCAATTCATTGTTTTATTCTTCTCTCTCAGAGATTAGCTTCTTTGGGAAAGCATAAATGGTATTAGCTACCTGAAACCAATGGTATAAAACATACTTTTCATACTTGTATTCATTGCATTCAGCGTCTAGAAAGTCTGTGTGATATGGAAGATTACCCAGACTTTATACCGCTGCTTTGTGTGACTATGCTGGATTTTAGTGTATATACAACATATCCACGTAGAAATATTTGACCTTGTTGATCATTGTATCACGTACAGTTCCCTTCTCTGAGATTTGTTGTCTGTCTTTTACAATTGGTGTTCCTGCTATCAGAATAGGCTTGATTTTCAATAGCTGCAGTCATGGATGTAATCAGGTGCAAGAACTTTGTACCTTTGTACCTTTGTACAACATAGAAACATAGAAACACAATTTAATTATTGCAATTCATACTGCTGTTTTAATTGTTTTGCTATGTTGGCCCAATGATTTATAATTACGCCCCTAGTTGCGGTATCCCAGAAGGACTACTGCAACAGATTAATTACAATTAAGAGTTAATGCAATGTTATCGAGTTAAATGTTGTGAGTTAGGCTGAGTTCACATTTCAGTTTTTTGGTCAGTTATTTCCATCAGTTATTTCCATCAGTTCCAACCAGTAGTGAAGCCTACACAGAGTTAAGGTATAATAGAAAGATTTGTTCTGTGGTTTTGACCTGCACCTGGGCTTGGTTTACAATAACTGATGAAACTTACTGATCAAATACGGTAACTAAAGTGTGAATTTAGCCTTATTAAGTATATGCACTTAATAGAACTGTATGAACAACTTAATGGTTAACAGCTTGGCAAATTGTGTTAGGTTCTAAGGGTGATGGGCTTGGTCCACCCCCTAGTTAATTAGTTTAGACTGAACAGAGCGGGAGATAAGGCCTACATGGGATAACTGAGATCTAGGCCGAAGTTTAGAGAATCTCTGTTTCTGAGAGTTCAGCTGTCAGAATACTGCTGAGAGAAGGAGATAAGAAAGTTCAGAAACTACCAGCCCATGCATTGGATTCAAACAGCAAGGTATTGTGCATGTCTATGGCAGACTGACGTTGCTACTGTGAAAAAGAACATTGTAAAAGCATCCTTCCACACTTTGAGATGGATTGGCCACCCATATCTTTGTTCATCACCCCTCAGCCCAGGAACTTCAAAAAACACATTGCATGCCTTTGGACACAGAAAAGTAAAAAGAGAGAATACTACAACTCATCATTTTTGTTGTCCATACACTGCTACTGGGAGAGGATTGCACTGTGAAATACCTTGGAACTGTGTTGTTTTGTTGCTGTATGTACTACTGCCTCCCATCTTCACTACAGTAAAGAAGTGTGCTTCGTTGTCCCTTTACTACAGAGGTCTACAACACGGTGGATGCCTCCATTGGATGACCTGGGCTGGCCGGTCTCTCGTATGCGAAGTAGGCCGAGGTTGCATTCAGAGACCTGAAAGGCCGGGACAGCTGTACTTTATTCTTAGTAAGTGTAGTGGTGAGGTACTATATGTGGAACGCACACTGTCTAGTATCTACGCAACAGAAAATCCTCCCGGTGAATGAGATGGTGAAGAACCTTCTGGGTGACCTGGTGAAGGTGCGCTCTCTAGAATATTACAGACTGGGGGCAGGGAGCACCTTTCGCCTCTGGAAGGGCTTTTCTTTTTCGGGTCCCCTAGTCTTGTCATCCCTTTCCCTGGTGGTGAGCTGATCTTGACATGGTAGATTTTTGTTTTGTTTTGGTCAGTATTTAGGATGTAGAGCTTGCAGGCACAAAACTTGGGCTTTGTTGAGTTTTTGTGCATTTTGTTTATGTATTGTTTTACAAAAGTTTTCTTTTATTCCATTTATATTGTGTATTTATGGGGTTTGGCGTTAGGTGGGGTGGTAATTGAAGGGGGGGAGTGTGTTCATGGGACTTTATGGACTTTGGGACTGTTCACTAGCCTGACCTGGTCTTTGGACATGGACTGGTGGGACCAGCTCTCTGGCTAGTGTGTGGGGGGGGGGGGGGGGTTGGTGGGAGCGGGTGTATATAGTCATATTTATATTGTGTGTGTATAATTATAAAAAAATTAAGTTATTATGGCTATTATTATTATTATTTATTATTATTATTATTGTTGTGATGATATAGGTGGTTTATTCGCCAACTGGACCAGTTCGTTTTCTGTGATTATTTGTATATAATTGGTGTAGGGTGGTATTATGTATATAATATGATGAGTGTCCTGGGTGGGGATGGTGTATGTATAGTATTGGAAAACAAAAAGTGTTGTGGTGTAGGGTCTGTGTATATATGTATAATTGATGTATGCCTATAATGCAATATTGTGTATGTTTGTATATTTGTGCGTATGTGTGATAATAGTATTAGTATTGAAATGAGTGGCTGGATCAGTGTTAGTTTTATTTTTTGTTTCTTTGTGTTTGATATTTTATGATGATTACGGTATGTTTGTTATTATTAATATTGTTACATTGTGTTATTGTTATGTTATAATTTTATAATAAAAGAAATACAGTAAAGAAAGACTTTATTTATGGCATTATAACTTGTTGCTTATTTATAGACTGCACCATACATCAGCTAACCCTATGCATGCGCCCTCCTGCCTTGCACTCATCCAAACCTACTCCATCAAAGGCACCCTAACTACCATCAGGCAGGAGCCCTAATATCTGTTGATTGCAAACTAGAGGACCAAAAAGCACTGTGTGTGATGTTTATAACATTATTATATCCATTACACTAAGTCATTAGACTCTACAGCGTCTAATCACACGTGCCTTAGTTATTAATACATAACTTTTATTTCAAGACTGCTTAAAAATGACTAAACACATAAGTGAGACTGTTTAAAAATCTCAGCAGTTGGCAGACTAATGCCCCTTATAAGGTTAATTCATCTGCTATTATTTCTCAGGTTGTAAGGTATGACACATTGTAGCCAGTTAGTTGCGCACCTTCACTGGCAACATTCTTTCTTTTTTCTTTTCTTTCCCTATATATTTATTCATTGTACTGGGCTATCCCTGCCCAACTGCTGTACTCAGTGGCGTCGCCAAGGGGTGGCCACGGCCCCCCCCTACATCACGCTGTGCCCCCATGTGCCCCCCCAACTGAAATGCCCCCCAACAGAGCAGCTCGGAGGGGATCGGGAGGGGGCGGCGGCAGCAGGGCACAGGGAGATGAGCGCAATGAAAGCGTCTTCAGGACAATGATACAGGTGCCTGTGCTAGTGCGGCGGGGCAGGGGAGGGAGAGGTGTGTCCCTTCCCCTTCCTCTGATGTACAATAGTTTTACTGGCACATTGGGGGGCTCTTGTTACTGGCACATTGGGGGGGCTCTTGTAACTGGCACATTGGGGGGCTCTAAGCTCTTGTTACTGGGCTGGCACATGATGGGGGGGGCTCTTATTACTGGCACGTGATGGGGGGGCTCTTACTGGCACATGGGGGTCTTATTACTGGCACATGGGGGTGCTCTTGTTACTGGCACATGGGGGGGCTCTTGTTACTGGCACATGATGGGGGGCTCTTATTACTGGCACATGGGGGGGGACATGATTATTGAGTGGTGTAAGGTTAAGGTACTAGTAGAGATGAGCGGCCGCTGAATCCTTATTTAAAGTTAAAGTTACTGCAGGATATGGTTTACAGTTTTGTCTACTAAGGGCTCTTGTTACTGGCACATGATGGGGGGGCTCTTGTTACTGGCACATGATGGGGGGGCTTATTACTGGCACATGATTGGGGGCTTATTACTGGCACATGATGAGGGGTCTCTTGTTACTGGCACATGATGGGGGGTCTCTTGCTACTGGCACATAATTATCTCGGCAAAGGAGAAGTTCTCACTAACACAGATTTAGACAGATTTGTGAACAATATTTGAGAGTAATGTTTTTTTGTGTATGTAGAAAATGTTGCAGATCTTTGAGTTCAGCTCATTTTAAATAGGAGCAAAACCGAAAGTGTTGCGTTTATATTTTTGTTCAGTGTATTTATTCATTGTACTGGGCTATCCCTGCCTAACTGCTGTACTTAAAAACACACTAGCTGCCTCCCAACATGTTTCGCCAGGGGTTTTCCGGCGAAACATGTCGGGAGGCAGCTAGTGTGTTTATGTGTTTTTAAGGCTACTTTCACACTTGCGTTTGGGGTTCTGCTTGTGAGATCCGTTTGAGGGCTCTCACAAGCGGCCCCGAACGAATCCGTTAATCCCCAGTGCATTCTGAATGGATAAGGATCCTTTCAGAATGCATCAGTTTGGCTCCGTTCCGCCTCCATTCCGCTCAGGAGGCGGACACCAAAACGCAGCTTGCAGCGTTTTGGTGTCCGCCTGGCCGTGCGGAGCCAAACGGATCCATCCTGACTTACAATGCAAGTCAATGGGGACTGATCCGTTTGACGTTGACACAATATGGTGCAATTGCAAACGGATCCGTCCCCCATTGACTTTCAATGTAAAGTCAGGAGTCTCTATTAATATACCATCGGATCAGAGTTTTCTCCAATCCGATGGTATATTTTAACTTGAAGCGTCCCCATCACCATGGGAACGCCTCTATGTTAGAATATACCATCGGATTTGAGTTACATCTGAAAACTCATATCCGACAGTATATTCTAACACAGAGGCGTTCCCATAGTGATGGGGACGCTTCAAGTTAGAATATACTAAGAACTGTGTACATAACTGCCCCCTGCTGCCTGGCAGCACCCGATTTCTTACAGGGGGCTGTGATCCGCACAATTAACCCCTCAGGTGCCGCACCTGCGGGGTTAATTGTGCAGATCTCAGCCCCCTGATCGGGTGCTGCCAGGCAGCAGGGGCGAGATCCCCCTCCCTCCCCAGTATTAAAACATTGGTGGCCAGTGCGGCCCCCCCTCCCTCCTCAGTATTAAAGCATTGGTGGCCAGTGTGGCCCACCCTCCCTCCCTCCCCAGTATTAAAGGCATTGGTGGCCAGTGCAGCCCCCCTCCCTCCCTAGTATTAAAAGCATTGGTGGAGAGTGTGGCCCCCCCTACCTCCCTCCCCAGTATTAAAAGCATTGGTGCCAGTGGCCACAGGCTAACAACCCCCCCCCCCATCATTGGTGGCAGCGGAGCGGCATTTCCGATCGGAGTCCCAGTTTAATCGCTGGGTCTCCGATCGGTTACCATGGCAGCCAGGACGCTACTGTAGTCCTGGCTGCCATGGTTACTTAGCTTATACTTACCTGCGCTGTCTGTGGCCGGCCGGGCGCTCCTCCTACTGGAAAATGACAGGTCTGTGCGATGTGCCGCACAGACCTGTCACTTACCAGTAGGAGGAGCGCCGGCCGGCCACAGACAGCGCAGGTAAGTATAAGATAAGTAACCATGTGAAAGAGTAAACTCCCCTCCCAACCTTTACACCCCCTGCTCCCCCCCAAGGCCAAAGTTTCCTCTTCCACATAAGAAGACACCAGAAACAACAGAACATGAGCCAGTTATGTACCGCTTGGGGGCACATATCACCGCTACGGCCAGTCCTTGACTACATCGGTACATGTGATCCCTGTCCATGCCGGAAATTTACAAGCAGGGACAGGAGTGAGACAAATGTAGCAATGGATAGAAGGAGCCAAAACTTTGCAGTGAGGGGCAGAAAAGTGTGCTTCCCTCCACAAGTCCGACAGGGAGTAGAGCCAAAAACTGTCAAAAAGCTGGGAACCACAAAAAATATTCTTACCTGCGCTGTCTGTTGCCGGCCGGCGCTCCTCCTACTGGAAAGTGACAGGTCTGTGCGGCGCATCGCACAGACCTGTCACTTACCAGTAAAAGGAGCGCCGGCCAGCCACAGACAGCACAGGTAAGTAAAAGCTAAGTAACCATGGCAGCCAGGACTGCAGTAGCGTCCTGGCTGCCATGGTAACCGATCGGAGCCCCAGCGATTAAACTGGGACTCCGATCGGAAATGTCGCTCCATTGCCACCAATGATGGGGGGGAGGGGGGTTGTTAGCCTGTGGCCACTGCCACCAATGCTTTTAATACTGGGGAGGGAGGTAGGGGGTGCCGCACTGGCCACCAATGCTTTTAATACTGGGGAGGGAGAGAGGGGGTGCGCACTGGCCACCAATGCCTTTAATACTAGAGAGGGAGGGAGGGGGGGGCCGCACTGGCCACCAATGCCTTTAATACTGGGGAGGGAGGGGGGGTCCCACTGGCCACCAATGCCTTAAATACTGGTGAGGGAGGGGGGGCTGCACTGGCCACCAATGCTTTAATACTGGGGAGGGAGGGGGATCTGGCTCCTGCTGCCTGGCAGCACCCGATCAGGGGGCTGAGATCCGCACAATTAACCCCTCAGGGGCAGCACCTGAGGGGTTAATTGTGTGAATCACAGCCCCCTGTAAGAGATCGGGTGCTGCCAGGCAGCTGGGGGCAGTTATGTACACAGTTCTTAGTATATTCTAACTTGAAGCGTCCCCATCACCATGGGAACGCCTCTGTGTTAGAATATACTGTCGGATCTGAGTTTTCACGATTGTGAAAACTCAGATCTGAAAAAGCTGTTATGCAGACGGATCCGTTCTGAACGGATGCAAGCGTTTGCATTATAGGTGCGTATCCGTCTGTGCAGATACCAGATGGATCTGCACCTAACTCAAGTGTGAAAGTAGCCTAAATACAGCAGTTAGGCAGGGATAGCCCAGTACGATGAATAAATATATAGGGAAAGAAAAGAAATAAGAAAGAATGTTGCCAGTGAAGGTGCGCAACTAACTGGCTACAATGTGGCATACCTTAAAACCTGAAAAATAATAGCAGATGAATTAACCTTTTAGGTACTAGCTAGAATATGGGGCATCAGTCTACTGAGATTTTTAAACAGTCTCACTTATGTGTTTAGTCATTTTTAAGCAGTCTTAATATATGTTGTGCCCAAAAGGGAAAGAAGGGTGTGCCCTCCAATCACTGCAAAGCCCTAGGGAGCGTCAGAGTGGAGATTGCCACTGTTATCTGTGAGTACTGCTACCACCAGCATATCTACTACTCTCACCATCGCCTCCCCAGCAGATCACTGCATAGTCATCCCCACAAAAAAACATCAAGGGGAGATTTAAGATTCAGTTTGCAAAAGAAAAGTTTATTTAAAAAGTCGCAAACTGCATGTTTGCGACTTTTTAAATGCAACTTTTTAATAAATTGTTGCAAGTGGTATTTTTATGCTGCCTTTGCCACTTTTCCAAAAAGGGGGCTTGGTAAAGGTAGGAAGGGGGCGTGGCCAGTCACTTTGACAAATCTATCTTTATATACTCTGCAAATGATGCCAGAAATCTATGGCAGCTCAGAGTTGCCACAGATTTCTAAGTGTCCTGACAACAGGAGGATGCACCTAATTTCTGACGAGGCCTGCTGGCACAGAAAGTGTCGTTCTTGATAACTCTCTCCCCAAGTGTCTGTTTCTCCAGCAACAGCAATAGAGAAATATTTTCACTGTTAGAGATGAGTGAAAATTGTGCTTGATTATATATTCTGCAAATGATGTATGTTTGCTGTATTTGGTCAAAACAGTCACAATTTGTTGGCAACACAAGAACTTCTCTGTGTAAGTCAGCATAAGCATGCTAAGGAAGATGCTATAGGCCATTACAGCAGGGGTAGAACTACTGCTGTAGCAGCCAGCATGATTACTGTGTGTGTGCCCCGGCAAGGCGCAGGATTTAATGGATGTCTGTCATCCCCCAGCCATGCTCTCTCCGGCAGGTGCAATGCAGTGACGTCATTGTGCCTGCTGAGTCGTAGAGCGCACAGGCCGAGCACTGTGGATCATTCATTTTGTTAGCACAACATAACAAAATGTGAAAAAACAGAGGACTGAAGACAGTATTGTGCATATGTGTCTGTAATGTGTATAATGTGCAAATTTGTGCAATAACCTTTTGATTTTTATTAATAATCCTTTGATTTAATTGACATTTTTTAGTCCCACAAGAGGGCAACCTGTGATTGTTTGATTTTAAGCATAAAACTGCACTAATTATGTATTGCAGTGTATTATGCCTTTTATCTCACATAGACAGTTATCCTAATAGGCATCCATAGATGGCAGATAGCATTGCAGAGTTGCTGAAGGGGGTGAAAGAGGAAGTCTCCTCCCTCTGACTACTTTGATGCCGCCGACACTACAGGGAGTGCAAAATTATTAGGCAAGTTGTATTTTTGAGGATTAATTTTATTATTGAACAACAACCATGTTCTCAATGAACCCAAAAAACTCATTAATATCAAAGCTGAATATTTTTGGAAGTAGTTTTTAGTTTGTTTTTAGTTTTAGCTATTTTAGGGGGATATCTGTGTGTGCAGGTGACTATTACTGTGCATAATTATTAGGCAACTTAACAAAAAACAAATATATACCCATTTCAATTATTTATTTTTACCAGTGAAACCAATATAACATCTCAACATTCACAAATATACATTTCTGACATTCAAAAACAAAACAAAAACAAATCAGTGACCAATATAGCCACCCTTCTTTGCAAGGACACTCAAAAGCCTGCCATCCATGGATTCTGTAAGTGTTTTGATCTGTTCACCATCAACATTGCGTGCAGCAGCAACCACAGCCTCCCAGACACTGTTCAGAGAGGTGTACTGTTTTCCCTCCTTGTAAATCTCACATTTGATGATGGACCACAGGTTCTCAATGGGGTTCAGATCAGGTGAACAAGGAGGCCATGTCATTAGATTTTCTTCTTTTATACCCTTTCTTGCCAGCCACGCTGTGGAGTACTTGGACGCGTGTGATGGAGCATTGTCCTGCATGAAAATCATGTTTTTCTTGAAGGATGCAGACTTCTTCCTGTACCACTGCTTGAAGAAGGTGTCTTCCAGAAACTGGCAGTAGGACTGGGAGTTGAGCTTGACTCCATCCTCAACCCGAAAAGGCCCCACAAGCTCATCTTTGATGATACCAGCCCAAACCAGTACTCCACCTCCACCTTGCTGGCGTCTGAGTCGGACTGGAGCTCTCTGCCCTTTACCAATCCAGCCACGGGCCCATCCATCTGGCCCATCAAGACTCACTCTCATTTCATCAGTCCATAAAACCTTAGAAAAATCAGTCTTGAGATATTTCTTGGTGGTGGTCTTTCAGTGGTGGTGGTCTTTCAGCCTTTCTTACCTTGGCCATGTCTCTGAGTATTGCACACCTTGTGCTTTTGGGCACTCCAGTGATGCTGCAGCTCTGAAATATGGCCAAACTGGTGGCAAGTGGCATCTTGGCAGCTGCACGCTTGACTTTTCTCAGTTCATGGGCAGTTATTTTGCACCTTGGTTTTTCCACACGCTTCTTGCGACCCTGTTGACTATTTTGAATAAAACGCTTGATTGTTCGATGATCACGCTTCAGAAGCTTTGCAATTTTAAGAGTGCTGCATCCCTCTGCAAGATATCTCACTATTTTTGACTTTTCTGAGCCTGTCAAGTCCTTCTTTTGACCCATTTTGCCAAAGGAAAGGAAGTTTCCTAATAATTATGCACACCTGATATAGGGTGTTGATGTCATTAGACCACACCCCTTCTCATTACAGAGATGCACATCACCTAATATGCTTAATTGGTAGTAGGCTTTCAAGCCTATACAGCTTGGAGTAAGACAACATGCATAAAGAGGATGATGTGGTCAAAATACTTATTTGCCTAATAATTCTGTACACAGTGTATTGATCATGACATCTAAGGGGTTAAAAGGCCAAGATCGGAAGTTAGATCAGGAGTCCTGCTGTCAGACAACCCAGCACCTGTTCCTACTGACATAGGTCACCCGCTCAACACTTAGGGCCCAAGGCCTATTAGTTTCTGCCTTTAAAAAAAACGTATTGGTTACTCAGGGGTTACAGAGTGCAGATATATATAAAAAGTCCAAGCAGGACCAGAGGAAAATGATGAAAATGATAACAAATCTAGATCCAATGCTTTGTATTGCATTGCCACAAGCCTCTGATGAGCTGGAGTGGAAGATGGAAGTGGTAGTGACTCTGGCTGTCAGTCAATCACAGAGGCTTTCCTCACATCGTTGCTTCCTAGCGCTGTGCAATGAAAACAGGCTGCATCCTTTCTTCCATCAGGGAACACTCTAGTTCTGGAGTTCATGCCTGATGGTTGTTGGGGTGCTCATGATGTTAAGTGTTCATATGGGTACAAAGCAGGGCGTGCAGAGTTCAATGGCCCTGTTATGTGCCACTTGTGCAGGGAGTGGGTGACTAGGGGCCCACCTCCCTCGAGGGACCACCAGGGAAATCACATGTACCCCTGTGGGCCAGTCCAAGCCTGGCATTGACTCTCACTTACCCTGTTCATGGCAATGTGAAAGAACCTAGAAAGGCTGCACACAAAATTGTGGCCGGGTTCTTTTCTCACTACAATGTCCATCTCCAGGTGTGAATGTTGTCTTCACAATGTCCCTTACTGCAGTAAAGTCTTAGCAGCTTTTGGTTGCAGATGACATTTGTGGCTCCAGTGTTCGGCAAGGTAGGCTCTAAGTTCTCTAGGTCCCTCCTTCGTCTTACTCCTTCTCTTCTCTTACTCCTTCTCTTCTCTTCGTAGATCATACAAGTGCGTCTCTCTTAGAGCTAGGGGGTGGAGGCAGTCCATACCTAACCTCCTAGAAGGGCTGAGCCAGGGTTGTTTACCCCAACTATGCCATCCAAACCTGGTTATACTGGGTGCAAATTACATTACATAACATAAAGAAGTGAACAATCTGCAGATACCCCAATGCTCTGGGGTAATGCAGTAAGAACCTCAAAATAGCACTTAAAAGATACTTGTCCCACAAAAATGAAAGGACATGCGCATCTTCTGTACATTGGTGTAAAAAGGAAAAATAAAGAAATTCAGGAGCTTTGGATAGTTCCTGGGAACCTGAACAACCAGGTGTATTCTGTGAAGAAACATACAAATTCACTGCAGTGCCATCACAGAGGTAATGAGGCATCATGCAGACTTGTAACTGCTCTTTGCTGTTCCTAATAGGTGTGGGTTTTAAGTAGGAATTCCTTAACAAAGTGTTTGCAGATAAACAAGACAAACCCCTTTAAGGCAAATATTAACTGCAAAATGATCTTATCACCTAAATCTGAAAGTATAATTTCTGTTGAAAGAACATAAATAATACATAACTGCATATATAGTAGACATTTTCTATGTAAGTTGCAAGGCATCACAATTGAGTAAAATATTTTCTATGTGATGCAAATAAGCAAAGAAAATGTAAATTTTATTTATATTTTTTTCCAACTCAACTGCATTTTATCAGTATTAAAAGGACTCTTTGCAAGATTGTTTTAGTCAGTGTTTATATTTAATGTTTCAAAATTGTGGCAAACTGTGGCAGAAATGCATTGTTTTCCAATTCCACCCCATTTGGAATATTTTTCCAGCTTCCCACTACATCATATGAAATATTAAATAGTGCCATTAGAAAGTACAACTTGTCTTGCAAAAAACAAGCCCTCATACGGCTATGTGAATGGAAAAATTAAAAGGTTATGGCTCTGGGAAGGCGGGGGAGTGAAAAATGAAAACGCAAAATGGAAAAATTAGAAGGTACTCTAAGGGTTAAATAAGAAACAACTGGATAACATTTGACCGAAGACCAGAAGGAAAGGACTTATGTTTTCTGATGATATATTTTTCTTTATTTTAGGGTCTGTATATGGGGGCATGTGGGTATTACATTATAGGATGCTTTGACCAGTACTGGAGTGGGGTGCTTGAGGCCCACCAGTAAAATGTATTTTGGGGGCCCACCATACATTCAAATATTACCTGCTCACACAGCTGCAAGATGCTACCAGATGACTAAATATTGGGGTCCCTGCTGCAACTTTGAGAAGGTAGGTCCTGAGGAGAAGAGGATACTGGCTAGCTTTCCCCTTTACTTAGAAGTCATCTAAGGCTACTTTCACACTTGCGTTCGGGGTTCCGCTTGTGAGTTCCGTTTGAAGGCTCTCACAAGCGGCCCCGAACGGATCCGTACAGCCCTAATGCATTCTGAATGGATAAGGATCCGCTCAGAATGCATCAGTTTGGCTCCGTTCCGCCTCCATTCCGCTCAGGAGGCGGACACCCGAACGCAGCTTGCAGTGTTTTGGTGTCCGCCTGGCCCTGCGGAGCCAAACGGATCCGTCCTGACTTACAATGCAAGTCAATGGGGACGGATCCGTTTGACGTTGACAAAATATGGTGCAATTGCAAACGGATCCATCCCCCATTGACTTTCAATGTAAAGTCAGGAGTACCTATTAATATACCATCGGATCAGAGTTTTCTCTAATCCGATGGTATATTTTAACTTGAAGCGTCCCCATCACCATGGGAACGCCTCTATGTTAGAATATACCATCGGATTTGAGTTAGATCGTTAAACTCAGATCCGACAGTATATTCTAACACAGAGGCGTTCCCATAGTGATGGGGACGCCTCAAGTTAGAATATACTGAGAACTGTGTAATAACTGCCCCCTGCTGCCTGGCAGCACCCGATCTCTTACAGGGGGCTGTGATCCGCACAATTAACCCCTCAGGTGCCGCACCTGAGGGGTTAATTGTGCGTATCATAGCCCCCTGTGAGAGATCAGGTGCTGCCAGGCAGCAGGGGCCAGACCCCCCTCCCTCCCCAGTATTATATTCATTGGTGGCCAGTGTGGCCCCCCCTCCCTCCCCAGTATTATATTCATTGGTGGCCATGCGGTCCCCCTCCCTCCCCAGTATTATATTCATTGGTGGCCAGTGCGGCCCCCCTCCCTCCCCAGTATTAAATTCATTGGTGGCCAGTGCGGCCCCCCTCCCTCCCCAGTATTATATTCATTGGTGGCCAGTGCGGCCCCCCCTCCCTTCCTAGTATTATATTCATTGGTGGCCAGTGCGGCCCCCCTCCCTCCCCAGTATTATATTCATTGGTGGCCAGTGCGGCCTCCCCTCCTAATTAAAATCACCCCCCCTCCCCCAATCATTGGTGGCAGCGGAGAGTTCCAATCGGAGTCCCAGTTTAATCGCTGGGGCTCCGATCGGTTACCATGGCAGCCAAGACGCCAGTCCTGGCTGCCATGGTTACTTAGCAATTTTAGAAGCATTATACTTACCTGTGATGTCTGTGACCGGCCGGGCGCTTCTCCTACTGGTAAGTGAAAGGTCTGTGCTATAAGCAATGCGCCGCACAGACCTTTCACTTACCAGTAAGAGGGGCGACTGGCCGGCCACAGACAGCGCAGGTAAGTATAATGCTTCTAAAATTGCTAAGTAACCATGGCAGCCAGGACTGCAGTAGCGTCTTGGCTGCCATGGTAACCGATCGGAGCCCCAGCGATTAAACTGGGACTCCGATCGGAACTCTCCGCTGCCACCAATGATTAGGGGGAGGGGGGGTGATTTTAATTAGGGGGGGGGAGAGAGGGGAGGCCGCACTGGCCACCAATGAATATAATACTGGGAAGGGGGGCCGCACTGGCCACCAATGAATATAATACTGGGGAGAGAGGGACCGGCCGCACTGGCCACCAATGAATATAATACTGGGGAGGGAGGGAGGGGGGCCACACTGGCCACCAGTGAATATAATACTGGGGAGGGAGGGGGGCCGCACTGGCCACCAATTAATATAATACTGGGGAGGAAGGGAGGGGGGCCGCACTGGCCACCAATGAATTTAATACTGGGGACGGAATGGGGGCCGCACTAGCCACCAATGAATTTAAAACTGGGGAGGGAGGGGGGTCTGGCCCCTGCTGCCTGGCAGCACCTGATCTCTTACAGAGGGCTATGATACGCACAATTAACCCCTCAGGTGCGGCACCTGAGGGGTTAATTGTGCGGATCACAGCCCCCTGTAAGAGATCGGGTGCTGCCAGGCAGCAGGGGGCCGCTATGTACACAGTTCTTTTAGTATATTCTAACTTGAAGCGTCCCCATCACCATGAGAACGCCTCTGTGTTAGAATATACTGTCGGATCTGAGGTTGTGTGCCAATATTGACTGGTATTTGGAAGATTTTAACAGGGGTGTTTAGACTTTTTATATCCACTGTATATATATATATATATATATATATATATATATATACACCTCTGTAAGACCTAGGTGGTGGTACATGTGAGTCCATGAAGCAATAATTCAAATTGATTCTGTGCTGCAGCTAGGTCAGAGAAAACCCAACAGAATCACATGACCATCTAACATGTGATTGTCTGCTGAGCTGTATATCTAATCCTACCATGTGTGATACTGTAATCAGAGCTGCTGTATCTAAGCCTACCATGCCTGCGACTTTTTAAAGATGCTCTCGCTACTCTTACCAAAAGAAGGTGGAACTTAGCAAGAAGGGCAGCGGCCATGCACAGCCCAACACATTAATTATAATTTAGGGTAGAAATTGGCTCAAATCATAGTGCAAATGTATGCCAGTTCATAGCTGGTATTGTTTTGCATTTAATTGCATGGACTGCCAAAAGAGGCAGCTAATTTAGTAAATTGCCATATTTTTCACCCTATAAGATGCACTTTTTACCCCCCAAAGTGGGGGGAAAATGTCAATGTGTCTAATTCTGTACCCACCGCTTACTGGTCTTTCTCTTCCGCACGCTGTGCTGTAACCTGCGCACATTGTGAGGATGTCGGTGCTCTGTGACCTCACACTGTGCAACGTCAGGTCACAGCACAGAGCAGCAGGAAAACCAGGAGGAGTGCTGGATCTCGGCAGCGGCACCGTCCAGAGCAAGAGAGATAATTTTTTTTTTTTTTTTGTAAGTTGTGAGCTCTGATTTAACATGGGGGTCTGATCTGAGGTGGGTCTGAATGGGGGGTCTAATTCACATTGGGTGGGTGCCTGATCTGAGGTCTGAATGGGGGTCTTTTTCGCATTGGGAGCTGATCTGAAGTTTGGGGGTCTTATGAACATTGGGGGTCTGAGCTGTTGTCTGATTAACATTTGGGAGTCTGATTAGTGGTCTGATCTGAGGTCTAAAGATATATTTTTTCTTATTTTCCTCTAAAACCTAGGTGCATCTTATGGGCAGGTGCATCTTATAAGGCAAAAAATACAAAAGGTGAACCTTACTCCAGTGGGCTTCTTAATAACACTGGCATAGGAAACACCAGTCTTAATGCAATCTGCTACATTTTTGTAGATTTCTTTTGCAGTGTGCTTTCAGTTAAGCGTGCATGTGTATGGGGTTGTTTGGAAAGACAGCTTATGGCCTAGGGAGCATTTGACCGTCAGCTAGCTAAACTGTATAGACATCAACAGGGGGGACAGTAAAGTGGCTAAGGCAACATGAACTCTAAATATGACTTTAGTCTGACTATTACAACAGACTCACATTCTGCTGTTTCCCTATTTTCCATTTACCATAATGAAGTAACTACAGAGAGGTGGCCATTGTTTTTGCATATAGGGGGAGCATGGGTCATTGAATGTAATGTGTAGCCCTTGGATACAGACTTGAAGCCTATGTGAAGTAATGGGTTATCTATCATTCATGTACATTGTATTTTCTTAATATTTTTTGTAGTAATGAACTGACTTAGTTCTACTGTACATTGTCTATGGAAAATGCAGTGAAAATAAAATTCTATTAAACATGAACAAAAATTTATAAAATGGTATAGTAGGTTTAGTAACTTGAAATAGAGGTCATGCTAATGACACGGTTCACGCAACCCAAGGGCTGCCTCTGGCTGTTTTGCTCTTTTTTACAGTCTTAGGCCTCATGCACACGATAGTATTTTTTCACGGTCCGCAAAACGGGGTTCCGTTGGTCCGTGATCCGTGACGTTTTTTCGTCCGTGGGTCTTCCTTGATTTTTGGAGCCAAACGGATCCGTCCTGACTTACAATGCAAGTCAATGGGGACGGATCCGTTTGATGTTGACACAATATGGTGCAATTGCAAACGGATCCATCCCCCATTAACTTTCAATGTAAAGTCAGGAGTTAATATACCATAGGATCGGAGTTTTCTCCAATCCGATGGTATATTTTAACTTGAAGTGTCCCCATGACCATGGGAACGCCTCTATGTTAGAATATACCATCGGATTTGAGTTAGATCGTGAAACTCATATCCGACAGTATATTCTAACACAGAGGCGTTCCCATGGTGATGGGGACGCTTCAAGTTAGAATATCCTACGAACTGTGTACATGACTGCCCCCTGGCAGCACCTGAAGGGGTTAATTGTGCTTATCTTAGCCCCCTGTAAGAGATCAGGGGCTGTCAGGCAGCAGGGGGCAGACCCCCCTCCCTCCCCAGTTTGAATATCATTGGTGGCCAGTGTGCGGCCCCCCCCGGCCCCCCCTCCCTCTATTGTATTATCATTGGTGGCCAGTGTGCGCCCCCCCTGGCCCCCCTCTATTGTTTTATTATCATTGGTGGCCAGTGTGCGGCCTCCCCTCTCCCCCCCGATCATTGGTGGCAGCGGAAAGTTCCGATCGGAGTCCCAGTTTAATCGCTGGGGCTCCGATCGGTAACCATGGCAACCAGGACACTACTGTAGTCCTGGTTGCCATGGTTACTTAGCAATATTAGAAGCATCATACTTACCTGCTGCGCTGTCTGTGACCGGCCGGGAGCTCCTCCTACTGGTAAGTGACAGGTCTGTGTGGCGCATTGCTTGGCCGATCGGAGCCCCAGCGATTAAACTGGAACTCTCCGCTGCCACCAATGATCGGGGGGGGGGGGGGGAGAGGGGAGGCCGCACACTGGCCACCAATGATATTAAAACAATAGAGGGGGGCTGGGGGGGTGCACACTGACCATCAATGATAATACAATAGAGGGAGGGAGGGGGGGCCGGGGGGGGGGCGCACACTGGCCACCAATGAAATTAATACAATGAATTGGGGGCCGGGGGGGCCGCACTGGCCACCAATGAAATTAAAACTGGGGAGGGGGGGTCTGCCCCCTCCTCCCTGGCAGCCCCTGATCTCTTATAGGGGGCTATGATATGCACAATTAACCCCTCAGGTGCAGCACCTGAGGGGTTAATTGTGCGTATCACAGCCCCCTGTAAGAGATCGGGTGCTGCCAGGCAGCAGGGGGCAGTCATGTACACAGTTCGTAGTATATTCTAACTATAAGCGTCCCCATCACTATGGGAACGCCTCTGTGTTAGAATATACTGTCGGTTCTGAGTTTTCACGAAGTGATCCGTGACCCTTTAGACATTCCACACGAAGTGAAAACTCAGCACTGAAAAAGCTTTTATGCAGACGGATCTTCGGATCCGTCTGTATGAAAGTAACCTATGGCCACGGATCACGGACGCGGATGCCAATCTTGTGTGCATCCGTGTTCTTTCACGGACCCATTGACTTGAATGGGTCCGTGAACCGTTGTCCGTCAAAAAAATAGGACAGGTCATATTTTTTTGACGGACAGGAAACACGGATCACAGATGCGGCTGCAAAACGGTGCATTCTCCGATTTTTCCACGGACCCATTGAAAGTCAATGGGTTCGCGGAAAAAAAAACGGAAAACGGCTGCACACAACGGTCGTGTGCATGAGGCCTTACAGGAAGAGATTTACCAAGTACATGCTCGATTACTAGTCTGAAGTCTTCCTGTAGAATATATTGCAATTATCTAAAATTATAGTGTACAACTGTACACTATAGTGCAATGTATTTTTGAGGCTGCTGGATATTTGAGAGCAAGCTATATGAAGTTTAAAAAGGAAAAAAAAAATTATCTGATTTACTAATTAATACGATAATCTGAGCACTCTAGAAGCAGGTGCATAGGTGACATACAAAAGGTTAATTTGGAAACACGACAAATAAAAAGTTAAAAAAAATTAAACTAGAAGAAAACAATGAAAGTAACAATGATAGTACGTCATTGTGCCATTTCTTTCTCCTTGAAAACGGGAGATTATGCAAAAAACGTCTTCACATCAAATCTTAATATTTACTATGCGAGTGATGCACTTGTATTTTTTGCAATTATTTAAATCCAGTTTTTGTGTTTTTATGTAATACACTTTTTAAAAAAAATTTTGGTTATATATTTTATTTTTCAGGTCATTACCTACTGTATATTTTAAAAAATTTTAATATCCTGTGGTTTTCGCACTGGTCACTAAGCCTATAATATACACAACTTCTTGATCTGTATAGATCACTTTTCTGCAGTAAACTAATTATCATCACAGGCAGGATTAGAATGGCAGCACTTTTACAGTATATATAGATAACACAGGATCCGCCATTCACAATAAATAATATCACAGTTTATCTATTCCCTCCTGACCTCTTCATAGGTATTACAGTGGCAAATTGTGGCCGCCGCTCTGCTCTCCTTTCCCCATGGCACAAACCCGCCTGCCAGTGTCTTCCTCTTCCAAGCAGGTCCACCCGCTGGCATCACTCTGTCCCTTCCCGGTAAGGCCTCTCAACCTCTGCCGGACTCTTAAAGGGCCAGTGTGTGCGTATCCAGATCTTCACCAGCCAATGACTGGCAACCTTGGGGTGCTTAACCCTTTCATGACCAAGGGTCATTGATGCCCCAGTGTCCAGGTCAAAATTTACAAATCTGACATGCGTCACTTTATGTGGTAATAGCTTTGGAACACTTTTACTTATCCAATCCATTCTGAGATTGTTTTCTTGTGACACATTGTACTTCATGATAGTCATATATTTGAGTCAATATATTTCACCTCCAAGGCATAAAAGGCTAGCTCTGGCCACGTGGACAATTTGGAGACCCAGAAGTTGAATGGGGCCGAACCATCAGTCAGTACGTGGAGGGGTGTGCACAGGTACTGTTCCACCATGTTAGTGAAATGTAGCCTCCTGCTAACACGTTCCGTATGAGGTGGTGGTGCAGTTAGCTGTGGCGTGGTGACAAAACTTTTCCACATCTCTGCCATGCTAACCCTGCCCTCAGAGGAGCTGGCCGTGACACAGCTGCGTTGGCGACCTCTTGCTCCTCCTCTGCCTTCGCCTTGGGCTTCCACTGGTTCCCCTGTGACATTTGGGAATGCTCTCAGTAGCGCGTCTACCAACGTGCGCTTGTACTCGCGCATCTTCCTATCACGCTCCAGTGTAGGAAGTAAGGTGGGCACATTGTCTTTGTACCGGGGATCCAGCAGGGTGGCAACCCAGTAGTCCGCACACGTTAAAATGTGGGCAACTCTGCTGTCGTTGCGCAGGCACTGCAGCATGTAGTCGCTCATGTGTGCCAGGCTGCCCAGAGGTAAGGACAAGCTGTCCTCTGTGGGAGGCGTATCGTCATCGTCCTGTGTTTCCCCCCAGCCACGCACCAGTGATGGGCCCGAGCTGCTTTGGGTGCCACCCCGCTGTGAACATGCTTCATCCTCATCCTCCTCCACCTCCTCCTCATCCTCGTCCTCCAGTAGTGGGCCCTGTCTGGCCACATTTGTACCTGGCCTCTGCTGTTGCAAAAAACCTCCCTCTGAGTCACTTCGAAGAGACTGGCCTGAAAGTGCTAAAAATGACCCCTCTTCCTCCTCTTCCTCCTGGGCCACCTCCTCTTCCATCATCGCCCTAAGTGTTTTCTCAAGGAGACATAGAAGTGGTATTGTAACGCTGATAACGGCGTCATCGCCACTGGCCATGTTGGTGGAGTACTCGAAACAGCGCAACAGGGCACACAGGTCTCGCATGGAGGCCCAGTCATTGGTGGTGAAGTGGTGCTGTTCCGCAGTGCGACTGACCCGTGCGTGCTGCAGCTGAAACTCCACTATGGCCTGCTGCTGCTCGCACAGTCTGTCCAGCATGTGCAAGGTGGAGTTCCACCTGGTGGGCACGTTGCATATGAGGCGGTGATGGGAAGGCCGAAGTTACGCTGTAGCGCAGACAGGCGAGCAGCGGCAGGGTGTGAACGCCGGAAGCGCGAACAGACGGCCCGCACTTTATGCAGCAGCTCTGACATGTCGGGGTAGTTGCGAATGAACTTCTGCACCACCAAATTCAGCACATGCGCCAGGCAAGGGATGTGCGTCAAACCGGCTAGTCCCAGAGCTGCAACGAGATTTCGCCCATTATCGCACACCACCAGGCCGGGCTTGAGGCTCACCGGCAGCAACCACTCGTCGGTCTGTTGTTCTATACCCCGCCACAACTCCTGTGCGGTGTGGGGCCTGTCCCCCAAACATATGAGTTTTTACAACGGCCTGCTGACGTTTACCCGGGCTGTGCTGAAGTTGGTGGTGAAGGTGTGTGGCTGACTGGATGAGCAGGTGGAAGAAGAGGAGGAGGAAGCTGAGTAGGAGGAGGAGGAGACAGGAGGCAAAGAATGTTGCCCTGCGATCCTTGGCGGCGGAAGGACGTGCGCCAAACAGCTCTCCGCCTGGGGCCCAGCCGCCACTACATTTACCCAGTGTGCAGTTAGGGAGATATAGCGTTCCTGGACTTGCTTACTGGTCCACGTATCTGTGGTTAGGTGGACCTTGCCACAGATGGCGTTGCGCAGTGCACACTTGATTTTATCGGACACTTGGTTGTGCAGGGAAGGCACGGCTCTCTTGGAGAAGTAGTGGCGGCTGGGAACAACATACTGTGGCACAGCAAGCGACATGAGCTGTTTGAAGCTGTCTGTGTCCACCAGCCTAAATGACAGCATTTCATAGGCCAGTAGTTTAGAAATGCTGGCATTCAGGGCCAGGGATCGAGGGTGGCTAGGTGGGAATTTACGCTTTCTCTCAAATGTTTGTGAGATGGAGAGCTGAACGCTGCCGTGTGACATGGTTGAGATGCTTGGTGACGCAGGTGGTGGTGTTGGTGGTACATCCCATGTTTGCTGGGCGGCAGGTGCCAACGTTCCTCCAGAGGCGGAGGAAGAGGCCGAGGCGGCAGCAGCAGAAGAGGCCGAGGCGGCAGCAGCAGAAGATGTAGCAGGGGGAGCCTGAGTGACTTCCTTGTTTTTAAGGTGTTTACTCCACTGCAGTTCATGCTTTGCATGCAGGTGCCTGGTCATGCAGGTTGTGCTAAGGTTCAGAACGTTAATGCCTCGCTTCAGGCTCTGATGGCACAGCGTGCAAACCACTCGCGTCTTGTCGTCAGCACATTGTTTGAAGACGTGCCATGCCAGGGAACTCCTTGAAGCTGCCTTTGGGGTGCTCGGTCCCAGATGGCGGCGGTCAGTAGCAGGCGGAGTCTCTTGGCGGCGGGTGTTCTGATTTTGCCCACTGCTCCCTCTTTTGCTACGCTGTTGGCTCGGTCTCACCACTGCCTCTTCCTCCGAACTGTGAAAGTCAGTGGCACGACCTTCATTCCATGTGGGGTCTAGGACCTCATCGCCCCCTGCATCGTCTTCCACCCAGTCTTGATCCCTGACCTCCTGTTCAGTCTGCACACTGCAGAAAGACGCAGCAGTTGGCACCTGTGTTTCGTCATCATCAGAGACGTGCTGAGATGGTATTCCCATGTCCTCATTATCAGGAAACATAAGTGGTTGTGCGTTAGTGCATTCTATCTCTTCCACCCCTGGGGAAGGGCTAGGTGGATGCCCTTGGGAAACCCTGCCAGCAGAGTCTTCAAACAGCATAAGAGACTGCTGCATAACTTGAGGCTCAGACAGTTTCCCTGATATGCATGGGGGTGATGTGACAGACTGATGGGCTTGGTTTTCATGCGCCATCTGTGCGCTTTCTGCAGAAGACTGGGGTGGGAGATAATGTGAACGTGCTGGATGCACTGTCGGCCACCCAATTGACTAATGCCTGTACCTGCTCAGGCCTTACCATCCTTAGAACGGCATTGGGCCCCACCAAATATCCCTGTAAATTCTGGCGTCTACTGGGACCTGAGGTAGTTGGTACACTAGGACGTGTGGCTGTGGCAGAACGGCCACGTCCTCTCCCAGCACCAGAGGGTCCACTAACACCACCACGACCATGTCCACGTCCGCGTCCCTTACTAGATGTTTTCCTCATTGTTCCCGTTCACCACAATAAGAAAAATATTATTCGGGCCAATGTATTGAATTAAAATTCAGGCCTTTTTTTACAGACACCTAACACTGTCTGGTTATCTATTTAGGTACCGTATTACACTAATACAGGCACACCAGTAATGACAGATTTAGCTGAATATAAATGTGAGGCCTATTTTTTAGGCGCTGTGTGACAGGTATACGTTTAATCACAGAATTAGACTTGTATCTGCACTGTAGCGTGTGTGTTAAGTTTTTCAGAATGACACTATCAGCACCTTGAATCTAATATACCCTTTTTGGGATAGATTTAAAGTAGGCCTGATATAGCAGAAACTACTAATTTTGAGAATGGCAAATTTGGGAATAGTTTTTCAACCCAGAACAAAAACTGTGCTTTTACGGTCACTACAAATAATTTGACCAGCTAAAACAGTACTGATTTGGAGGAATATAAATGTCAGGCCTATTTGTTAGGCGCTGTGTGACAGGTATACCTTTAATCACAGAATTAGACTTGTATCTGCACTGTAGCGTGTGTGTTAAGTTTTTCAGAATGACACTATCAGCACCTTGAATCTAATATACCCTTTTTGGGATAGATTTAAAGTAGGCCTGATATAGCAGAAACTACTAATTTTGAGAATGGCAAATTCGGGAATAGTTTTTCAACCCAGAACAAAAACTGTGCTTTTACGGTCACTACAAATAACTTGACCAGCTAAAACAGTACTGATTTGGAGGAATAGAAATGTCAGGCCTATTTTTTAGGCGCTGGGTGACAGGCTCAACTTGCCCCGATGTAGTATATGGCCAAAAAATAACACACTATTGATGGTTAAATGCACTTGGGTGACACAGGCTCAGCCTGCACCTGATGTAGTATATGGCCAAAAAATAACCACACTATTGATGGTTAAATGCACTTGATGAAAGCTTGACCCTGATGTAGTATATGGCCAAAAAATAACCACACTATTGATGGTTAAATGCACTTGGGTGACACAGGCTCAGCCTGCACCTGATGTAGTATATGGCCAAAAAATAACCACACTATTGATGGTTAAATGCACTTGGGTGACACAGGCTCAGCCTGCACCTGATGTAGTATATGGCCAAAAAATAACCACACTATTGATGGTTAAATGCACTTGATGAAAGCTTGACCCTGATGTAGTATATGGCCAAATAATAACCACACTATTGATGGTTAAATGCACTTGGTGGTAGCTTGTGCTGGTGCACCACAAGCCACAAAATGGCCGCCGATCACCCCAGAAAAAAGTGATATAAAAACGCTCTGGGCAGCCTAAAAAAAGTGAGCAATTCAATATCAGCACTTCAATGATCCACAGCTGGAGATCGATCACTGAATTAAGTCTTTTGAAGGAGTTAATCTGCCTAATCTCGCCCTAACGTCGCAGCAGCAACCTCTCCCTACGCTTGTATCAGCAGAGTGACGTGCAGCGCTACGTGACCCAAGCTTATATAGAGGCTGGATCACATGCTGCACTGGCCAATCACAGCCATGCCAATAGTAGGCAAGGCTGTGATGGCCTCTTGGGGCAAGTAGTATGACGCTTGTTGATTGGCTGCTTTGCAGCCTTTCAAAAAGCGCCAAGAAAGCGCCGAACACCGAACCCGAACCCAAACCCGGACTTTTACGAAAATGTTCGGGTTCGGGTCCGTGTCACGAACACCCCAAAATTCGGTACGAACCCGAACTATACAGTTCGGGTTCGCTCATCCCTAGTCATAAGCCTTTTTGATCGCTTGCTGTTGCACTTTTTGTGATGTAAGGTGACAAAAATAGCTTTTTTGGCACAGTTTTTTTATTTTATTTTTATGGTGTTTATCGGACGGGGTCTATCATTTTTTTTATAGGAAAAGGCAATTTCTTTTTTTACTTTTACATTTTTATTTATTTTTACTTTTATTATTTTCACTTTTTTTTATCAGTTCCCTCTTTGATCTTGAAGATCCAGTGGGACTGATAGTTGTACTATACTTTGCAATGCTCTTGCATTCCATAATATAATACTTCCAGATGTCCTGTAGGTGGCAGCACTGGACGCCTTTGCCATGGCAACCGGACGCTTTTGCAAAGCGTCCGGTTGCCATGGCAACCATCGGGTGCTGCAATCACAGTGCTGCAGCCCCGATGGTTGAGAGAGGGAGCTCCCTCCCTCTATTAACCCCATGGATGCCGCAACCGCGGCATCTATGGGGTTACAGGAGAGTGTCAGCATAGAGCTGACACTCTCTGCTGATGGCGGCGGCTCAGTAAACCTCCCAGGCTGTGAGCTCTGCGCTGCGATTGGCCAGCGCTACAGCCTAGTAGAAGGAGACGCCCAGCAGAACAAGGGCAGACTTTGTCTACTATAACCAAGTCCCCGAACATACGGGAGGACATAACGGGAGAACGGAGCGGCGCCTAGGGATAATAGTAAGTGCAGTGAGATCCCTGGGCGCCGCTGTATATGTCATAATACTTAGTTCACAATGTTTGGACCGATGAAAGGTCCTCTTTAAGTGGGCACTCTGTAGGCACTACCTGGTCCCATGCTGCTTGGGGATATGTCATCACTGAGGCTAGTGAATGGCTGCAGCAGTCCACGTGACTCCGTCAGAAAGTTTACAAACTGGAGAACAGAAGAAGCACTGACTCTCTGCCCTGGAACAGAGTGGTGGGGAACAGATGAGTTCAACACTATTAAGGAAGCACAAATGTAACTGAGCTACTTATTAGATATTCAAGTACAGCAGATTTCGCTTTTGTCCCATTCATCTAAGTAGGCAGGCAGAAATCAACGTGCTTGCTGCCAAAACATGCCCATTCAGAAATTTCTACAAGAAATCTAAAGCAACGGTCCACAACAGTCTGGCAAACACTGTTACAGGAGCTTCTAAAAATAATTGGTTTTTATGTTTAATATTTATTTCCATTTTTTCCCTTTCCCAACTTAAAAATGTTTAGACATATAATTAGAGATAATTTTGCTAAATATCCCTAATTATTATTTCCCAAAATTTGTTTCGGGTCTGATTTGGTAGGCCATCAGATTCAGTTTTGTTCAAATAAATTTGATCCATATCTAAAGTTCCCAGGAAAGTGTGTATGCCACTCTGGGGCATCCAATCCTTTTCAAGCTCTTTAACGCCATGATAGCATTAGTAATGTCAAAATGACAGCGACATGTATAGCCAGGGCAGTAGCTAAAAGCTCATGGGCCTTAGTGCTTGGGACACCCTTCTTTGTGGTAAGGGGCATGGGAGCACATAGCCTTTCTGCTGCCTGAGGCAAAAAATGAAATGGCAACCCCCATGCAAAATTTTTGACCTAACCCCTTCCCTCCAGCCATACTGTTAAAGACATACTTGGAAAACATTACATACAGCGCTACAAAACATACAGGAGAATACAGCACCACATACCTCTTACATCCAGTGATGTCTCCTCTGATATAGATATTCTCTTTCCTCATCTTCTCCATTCAGACCAGACCACCATGATGATTTCTTTCAGCCATCTCTTGTCTCTGCAGAGTTTGACAAATAGGCATCTTAGTTTTCTACTTTTCAAACATCCTCCTCATCCTGCCACCCCCAATACTATGCCCCCAATACTATACTGCAGAAACAGTCCCCCTGAAAATACTAGTACCACGCAGATAGTGCCCCTTCAAAATTTAATGATAACTGTGCCCAGCAAATAGTGTCTCTGATGATACTAATAGCATCATAACGGGGGACAAAATGTCCCCCCAAAATAATTGTGCTCAGCTGATGCTGTGCCAGGGTACCCACCACAGTAATAGTGCTCCCCAAAGTCCCACCAATAGAAGTAATTATCTGCCAGAAAGTACTTAGTGTTAACAGTGCCCACAATAGTAATAATGTCCCCATAGTGTCTATACTAGTAATCATTTTCCCCATATTCCCTCATTAGTAATAATTAACCATATAATGTGTGCCAGTAGAAAAAATGCCCCCTAATGTGTGCAAGTACAAAAATAACCCCTTATAATGTGCATAAACACAAAAGTGCCCCCTTATAATGTGTGCCAGGGCAAAACATGCCCCCTTATAATGCATGCCACTGCAAAACATGCCCCTTAAACTGTGTGCCAGTACAAGAAATATTCCCTCTTAGTGCCTCTAGTGGAGCCAATGTACCCATAGCACCCCCCATACTGTGTTCCAGTCAGTGCTTGAAGTGGGCCGGAACGCGGCGGTACTCAGTACCGCCACTTCCAAAAATTGCCCTGGAGAGTACCAGCACCTCTCCGTGCGCCCAGTACGTGGGTTTCCGGTACCGGAGCGCAGGGCCGGCCTTTGGGGTGTGCGGGCTGTGCGGCCGCACAGGGCGCCATAGTAACAGGGGCGCTGGGCGGCCGACAGCTCGCAATGTAATATGCGGCAGGCGAGGCTGAACTTGTGTTCTCCCTCGGGGCGCCCCCTCCATCTAGCCCTCCCCTGTCTGACCTGATTCGTTCCTCCTCCCCTGTCTGACCTGCCTGCTGCCCCCGCCGCTGCCAATAAGAAGAGAGACGGGAGGAGGAGGGGAGGGGCTGTGGCCACTGCGCCACCAATGAAGATAACTGACCTGAATACAAAAACAGGAGGCGGGTGCTGGAATCAAATAGCCGACAGCCAACCTCTGTGACAGGGAGCTGCGATCAGCTGCAGTTGAGTTAACCCTTCAGGTGCGGTACTGGAGGGGTTAATTGTAGCTGATCGCAGCTCCCTGTCACAGAGGTCGGGTGCCGGCTATTTGATTCCAGCACTCGCCTCCTGTTTTTGTATAAGAAACGTTTGTGGCATAGTGCGCCCCCCCCCCCCCCCAACACCCCAGTATAAGAAACGTTGGTAGGCAGTGCGCCCCCACCCCCCCCTCAGTATAAGAAACGTTGGTAGGCAGCGCGCCCCCACCCCCCCCTCAGTATAAGAAACGTTTGTGGCACAGTGCGCCCCCCCCCCCCCCCCCAACACCCCAGTATAAGAAACGTTGGTAGGCAGCGCGCCCCCACCCCCCCCTCAGTATAAGAAACGTTTGTGGCACAGTGCGCCCCCCCCCCCCCCCAACACCCCAGTATAAGAAACGTTGGTAGGCAGTGCGCTTTCCCCCCCAAACACCCCAGTATAAGAAACATTGGTGGCTCAGTGGGAAGTGCCAGTGAGGGTTAAAAAATAATAAAAAAATTTTAACTCACCTCCTCCAGATGATCGCGTAGCTGCCGTTCTCCTGTTTTCTTCAAGACCTGTGGTGACGTCACTGAGCTCATCACATGACCCATTACCATGGTGATGGATCATGTGATGCTAACAGTGATGTCACCACAGGTCCTTTGACAGGTCATGAAGAAAGAACAGAAGACGATCAATTGGAGGAGGTGAGTTAATTATTATTTTTATTTTTTAACCCTCATTGGCACTGCCCACTGCGCCACCAATGATTATTATATTGAGGGGGGGCCCACTGCGCCACCAATGATTATTATATTGAGGGGGGGCGCACTGCGCCACCAATGTTTATTATATTGAGGGGGGGCCCACTGCGCCACCAATGTTTATTATATTGAGGGGGGGCGCACTGCGCCACCAATGTTTATTATACTGGGGTGATGGGGGGGCGCACTGCGCCACCAATGTTTATTATACTGGAGTGTTGGGAGGGGCGCACTGCGCCACCAATGTTTATTATATTGGGGGGGCGCACTGCGCACAATGACGGGTTAGGGAAATTTCACAGCAGAGTGCGCATGCGCTGGGAGCCTCGCCGGCGGTTAGGGTAGGGAAAAATTATGGGCCAGTGCACAGGTGCGGTGATCGGATGGATGTTCTCAGCAGGACACCGGCCGACACTGCGCATGCGCTGGGGGGTACTGGTACAGAGAGGAATTAATGTGTGTGTGTGTGATGAGTGGGGGGGGGGGTCTGATGTGCAGGGGGGTACTGGTACAGAGAGGAACGAATGTGCGGTGGTGGGGGGGGTACTGTACTGGTACATAGAGGAACTAATATATATGTGTGTGATGGGGGGGTCTGATGTGCAGGGGGGGGGAGCACCGGCGCCTAATAGAGTACCGGCACCTCTTTTGGCCCACTTAAAGCACTGGTTCCAGTACAAGAACATGCTCCCTTATGTGTGCCAGTACAAAATGCCCCTATTTAGTGCCCCCAAGGATACCCCCTTAGTGCTCCTTTCCTCTCCGATGGTGGCTTAACAGCATGGTGCCGGAAACCCCCCAATAAATACTTAGCTCCATGCAGCTGTCAATGATGCAGTGCTGGCCTCTTCCAGCCTGTTTCTTGAACTGTACACTAACCAGCTCAGGCACCGGGATGATGATTATGTCATCACACTGCCTGTGCCAGGCTCTGATAGACTACATACACTAGGCCTGTAGCCTATCAGAGGGAAAGGTAGGGCAAGGAGGCATCTTTGGGGCACCTAAGTGTATCGCTGTCCTGAGGATGGCAATACATAATTGGTGGTGTGCCGCTGATAAGGAGGGCCCTATGGGCCCCTCTTGGCTTAAGGGCCCAGTCTCAATTGAGACCACTGAGACCCCTATAGCTATGCCCCTATGTAGTCAACCAATGATAACTGGTGCTAACAAATAGCCTGTGTAATAACACACTGTACTGCTGAATTTTTTTGAAAATTAAAAACAGTCCAAAATGATCTCTTTTTTGTGGCAGATGACTTCTTATCTGTCTGCTGGCCTGTAGTATCTGCCATTTTGAGCAATCCATGCAGGACAAATCACAAGAGTTTCAAATTTGTCGAAATACGAATATTTGGGGGAATTTGTAACAAATTTGGTTCATGAAGAATTGATTCACAAATCTCTACCAAATAATAATTGCAGAGACTTTCTCATCACTTGGTATAATGTGTTGTACCACTAAAGATAATCATGACTTCTTCTCATCACAAAAAGTGCAGTCAAAAAGTGAAGCGGTCAACCTTAACCACCTCAGCCCCCCTAGCTTAAACACCCTTAACCCCTTCCCGACCGCAATCTGTATATATACATGATAGCTGCACATACCCCGTGCAGCTACCACGTATATAAACGTCAAACCAGCTCTTTAATCCAAGCGCTGCAAAGCGCTTGGATTAAAGCTTCTGCCCGAGCCCTGCTTCTGTCACGGACAGCATACAGTCTATTAATGCCGGCAAGGGACCAATCAGAGTGGCCCCTTGCCGACAATCGATCCGATTGGTTAGTCTGTGCAGACTAACCAATCGGATCGCGGCAGTGAAAAAAATGCCGGTTTCATGCTCTGATCTGCGCTCTGCAGATCAGAGCATGAAATCAGGTAGGGTCCTCATAATACCCCACCCCCCCCCCGATCTGTGGCTGTGCACCCCATCTGTGCCCCTCAAAGCCCCCCCTTGTGTCCGCCTGCAGCTCATCTCCTAGAGGCAGCTGTCCTGATGCGGTCCGCCCCCTCCCCGCCCCATGCATTCATTCTCACCCGCCCCTCCTGCCCCAGCCTCCCTCAATATTGGTGGCCATACCCCCCCGATCCCCCCCTTTCCAGCGCTGCCCCCGAACCCCCCGATCCCTCCCCCTTTCCAGCGCTGCCCCCAATCCCCCTGCTGTGTGTGATGGCGGCGGCTCCATTACTGAGCCGCCGCCATCAGCAGAGAGTGTCAGCTCTATGCTGACACTCTCCTGTAACCCCATAGATGCCGCGGTTGCGGCATCCATGGAGTTAATAGAGGGAGGGAGCTCCCTCTCTCAACCATCGGGGCTGCAGCGCTGTGATTGCAGCACCCGATGGTTGCCATGGCAACCGGACGCTTTGCAAAAGCAAAAGGCATTACAGGGCATCTAATAGTATTATACTTTGCAATGCAAGAGCATTGCAAAGTATAGTACAGCCATCAGCCCCACTGGATCTTCATGATCCAAGAGGGACTTGATAAAAAAAGAAAGTGAAAATAATAAAAATGAAAAATTAAAACACCATAAAAATAAAATAAAAAAACAGTGCCAAAAAAGCTATTTTTGTCACCTTACATCACAAAAAGTGCAACAGCAAGCGATCAAAAAGGCTTATGACCCCCAAAATAGTTCCAATCAAACTGTCACCTCATCCCGCAAAAATTGATACCCTATTTAAGACAATCGCCCAAAAAATAAAAAAGCTATGGCTCTCAGACTATAGAGACACTAAAACATAATTTTTTTGGTTTCAGAAATGCTATTATTGTGTAAAACTTAAATAAATAAGAAAAAGTATACATATTAGCTATTGCCATGTCCGTAACGATCTTTTCTATAAAACTATCACATGACCTAACTCCTCAGATGAATGCTGTAAAAATAAATAAATGAAAACTGTTCCAAAACAGCCAATTTTTGGATCACCTTGCCCCATAAAGTGTAATAATGAATGATCAAAAAATCCTATGTACTCAAAAATGGTACCAATAAAAACCTCAACACTTTCTGCAAAAAACGAGCCCCTGCACAAGACGATCGGCAGAAAAATAAAAAACATATGGCGTTCAGAAAACCAATCTAGCACAATCTGCCTTTCAAAAACCGTATGGCATTCCTTTCCTTCTGCTCCCTGCCGTGTGCCCGTACAGCAGTTTACAACCACATGTGGGGTGTTTTATGTAAACCGCGGAATCAGGGTAATAAATATTGAGTTTTGTTTGGCTGTTAACCCTCAATGTGTTAAAGAAAAAAAATGTATAAAATGGAAAATCTGCCAAAAAAGTGAAATTTAGAAATTTCATCTCCATTTTCCTTTAATTCTTGTGGAACGCCTAAAGGGTTAACAAAGTTTGTAAAATCAGTTTTGAGTAACTTGAGGGGTGTAGTTTCTACAATGGGGTCATTTATGGGGGGTTTCCACTATGTAAGCCCCACAAAGTGACTTCAGACCTGAACTGGTACTTAAAAAGTGGGTTTTGGAAATTTTCTTAAAAATTGTAAGAATTGCTTCTAAACTTCTAAGCCTTCTAACGTCCTAAAAAAATAAAATGACATTTCTAAAATGATGCCAACATAAAGTAGACATATGGGGAATGTTAAATAATAAATATTTTATTAGGTATTACTTTCTGTTTTAGAAGCAGAGAAATTGAAATTTGGAAAATTGTGAATTTTTCCAAATTTTTGGTAAATTTGGGATTTTTTCATAAATAAAGGTGAAATATATTGACTCAAATATATGACTATCATGAAGTACAATGTGTCACAAGAAAACAATCTCAGAATGGCGTGGATAAGTAAAAGTGTTCCAAAGCTATTACCACATAAAGTGACACATGTCAGATTTGTAAATTTTGACCTGGACACTGGGGCATCAATGACCCTTGGTCATGAAAGGGTTAATGACCAGGCCACTTTTTACACTTCTGCACTACACTACTTTCACTGTTTATTGCTCGGTCATGCAACTTACCACCCAAATGAATTTTACCTCTTTTTCTTCTCACTAATAGAGCTTTCATTTGGTGGTATTTCATTGCTGCTGACATTTTTACTTTTTTTGTTATTAATCGAAATTTAACGAAATTTTTGCAAAAAAATGACATTTTTCACTTTCAGTTGTAAATTTTTTTTTTAAAAAACGACATCTAGATATAAATTTTTCTCTAAATTTATTGTTCTACATGTCTTTGATAAAAAAAAAATGTTTGGGTAAAAAAAAAAAATGGTTTGGGTAAAAGTTATAGCGTTTACAAACTATGGTACAAAAATGTGAATTTCCGCTTTTTGAAGTAGCTCTGACTTTCTGAGCACCTGTCATGTTTCCTGAGGTTCTATAATGCCCAGACAGTAGAAAAACCCCACAAATGACCCCATTTCGGAAAGTAGACACCCTAAGGTATTCGCTGATGGGCATAGTGAGTTCATAGAACTTTTTATGTTTTGTCACAAGTTAGCGGAAAATGATGATTTTTTTTTTTTTCCTTACAAAGTCTCATATTCCACTAACTTGTGACAAAAAATAAAAACTTCCATGAACTCACTATGCCCATCACGAAATACTTGGGGGTGTCTTCTTTCCAAAATGGGGTCACTTGTGGGGTAGTTATACTGCCCTGGAATTTTAGGGGCCCGAATGCGTGAGAAGTAGTTTGAAATCAAAATGTGTAAAAAATGCCCTGTGAAATCCGAAAGGTGCTCTTTGGAATGTGAGCCCCTTTGCCCACCTAGGCTGCAAAAAAGTGTCACACATCTGGTATCGCCGTACTCAAAAGAAGAAGGGAAATGTGTTTTGGGGTGTCTTTTTACATATACCCATGCTGGGTGAGAGAAATATCTCACAAAAGACAACTTTTCCCATTTTTTTTTATACAAAGTTGGCATTTGACCAAGATATTTATCTCACCCAGCATGGGTATATGTAAAATGAGACC
This sequence comes from Bufo bufo, assembly GCF_905171765.1. Classification (NCBI taxonomy): domain Eukaryota; kingdom Metazoa; phylum Chordata; class Amphibia; order Anura; family Bufonidae; genus Bufo; species Bufo bufo. Next base: position 198,420,021 of record NC_053390.1, read on the forward strand.
CCAAAACACATTTCCCAACTTCTCCTGAGTACGGCGATACCAGATGTGTGACACTTTTTTGCAGCCTAGATGCGCAAAGAGGCCCAAATTCCTTTTAGGAGGGCATTTTTAGACATTTGGATCCCAGACTTCTTCTCACGCTTTAGGGCCCCTAAAATGCCAGGGCAGTATAAATACCCCACATGTGACCCCATTTTGGAAATAAGACACCCCAAGGTATTCAATGAGGGGCATGGCGAGTACATAGAATTTTTATTTTTTTGGCACAAGTTAGCGGAAATTGTTTTTTTATTTGTTTTCCCCACAAAGTCTCCCTTTCCGCTAATTTGGGACAAAAATTTCAATCTTTCATGGACTCAATATGCCCCTCAGCGAATACCTTGGGGTGTCTTCTTTCCAAAATGGGGTCATTTGTGGGGTGTTTGTACTGCCCTGGCATTTGAGGGTCTCCGCAATCATTACATGTATGGCCAGCATTAGGAGTTTCTGCTGTTCTCCTTATATTGAGCATACGGGTAATGAATTTTTTTTTTTTCCGTTTAGCCTCTGGGCTGAAAGAAAAAATGAACGGACCAGATTTCTTCATTCGCATCGATCAATGTGGATGAAAAAAATCTCTGCCAAAAAAAAAAAAAGGAAGGGAAAGACGTCTGCCAGGACATAGGAGCTCCGCCCAATATCCATAACCCACTTAGCCGGGATGCCCTGGCAAACCAGATTTCTCCATTCACATCAATCGATGTGAATGAATAAATCATTGCCGGGATTTTATTTTTTTTTTTTATATACAAAGTGTTTGCCAAAGTATATGAACACTGCAGCCTCCTCAGCTCATATGCCTTGGCAAACGTATCTTTTACTGCAGAGGAGAAATCTCGTCTTGCAGCGCCGCATACACCGACTTTTGTGTAATCTGACAGCAGCGCAATGCTTCTGTCAGAATGCACATCAGTGCTGCAGCTAGTCGATTGGTTGGTCCACCTGGAAGGTAAAAAAAACAAAACAATAAAGAAAAAACCAGGCCGCAACGCAATAAATTTATTAACTTTATAATAAAATTTGAACGGAACATATAAACTTTATTTAACTTTTTGAACAGAACGTTAACTTTTTTGCTTACCGGTGATTTTTTATTTTTTTTGCCTTTATAGGACAAACCTCTCCTTCCCCATGGGACAATGTGCAAAGCGCAAATCGCCCAAAGATGTGGCGAAGTACATTATGCACTTTGTCCCAGGTGAAAGGAGAGGTTTGCAGCAGCTGTGAGTGTAAGGGCCCTAATAGCCCTGTGTGCCTCTCCTGTGAGATGCAATCCCTATGCTAAGTGTACCTGTGTGTGGTACTTCCGGAAACACTCCCCTAAGCATAGGGCAGGGTGGTCAGGGCAGTCAGGACAGAAATAGCGGGTGTCACGCCTTATTCCACTCCTGCTACAGACACGACATCTTTTTCGGGGTGACGGTTGGGTTGAGGCACCAGCAACGGCATTGGGGAAATGTTGCTCGTGTAGACGGCTCACTACACTGGTGGATGGGGCCACGGAACCTCCTGGATACAGGAGGTTCTCGATGATCTCTTCCTGAAATTTGAGGAAGGATCCTGTTCTCCCAGCCTTACTGTAGAGAACAAAACTATTATATGCAGCCAATTGAATCAAATATACAGACACCTTCTTATACCAGCGTCTGGTGCGTCGGGAAACTAAATAGGGAGCCAACATCTGGTCATTGAAGTCCACCCCTCCCATGTGAAGGTTATAGTCGTGGACTGAGAGGGGCTTTTCAATGACACTGGTTGCCCGTTCAATTTGTATTGTCGTGTCTGCGTGAATGGAGGAGAGCATGTAAACGTCACGCTTGTCTCTCCATTTCACCGCGACCAGTTCTTGGTTACACAAGGCAGCCCTCTCCCCCCTTGCAAGACAGGTGGTAACAAGCCATTGGGGGAAGCCCCAGCGACTAGGTCGCACGGTGCCACAGCAGCCAATCTGTTCTAGGAACAAATGCCTGAAGAGAGGCACACTTGTGTAAAAATTGTCCACATAAAGATGGTACCCCTTGCCAAATAAGGGTGACACCAAGTCCCAGACTGTCTTCCCACTGCTCCCCAGGTAGTCAGGGCAACCGACCGGCTCCAGGGTCTGATCTTTTCCCTCATAGATCCGAAATTTGTGGGTATAGCCTGTGGCCCTTTCACAGAGCTTATATAATTTGACCCCATACCGGGCGCGCTTGCTTGGGATGTATTGTTTGAAGCCAAGGTGCTCGGTAAAATGTATAAGGGACTCGTCTACGCAGATGTTTTGCTCAGGAGTATACAAATCTGCAAATTTGTTGTTGAAGTGGTCTATGAGGGGCCGAACTTTGTGGAGCCAGTCAAAAGCTGGGTGGCCTCTGGGACAGGAGGTGGTGTTGTCGCTAAAGTGCAGGAAACGCAGGATGGTCTCAAATCGTGTCCTGGACATAGCAGCAGAGACCATGGGCATGTGATGAATTGGGTTCGTGGACCAATATGACCGCAATTCATGCTTTTTGGTTAGACCCATGTTGAGGAGAAGGCCCAGAAATTTTTTTATTTTAGAAACTTGGACTGGTTTCCACCGGAAAGGCTGGGCATAAAAGCTTCCCGGGTTGGCGGCTATAAATTGAGTGGCATACCGATTTTTTTCTGCCACGACTATGTCCAAGAGCTCCGCAGTCAAGAACAGCTCAAAAAATCCCAGTGCCGAACCGATCTGAGCTGTCTCAACCCAAACTCCAGACTGGGCGGTGAAAGGGGGAACTACAGGTGCGGCTGAAGTTGGGGACTGCCAATCAGGGTTTGCCAGCACCTCAGGGACTCTAGGGGCTCTATGGGCCTGTTTGCAAAAAAAACAGAAAGTACTCCGTATGCCTTTCCTTTCCGTGTTTCCATTTTTCTGTGCCGTTCAAAGATAGAACATGTCCTATCATTGTCCGCATAACGGACAAAGATAGTACTGCACTATCAGGGGCCAGCTGTTCTGTTCCGCAAAAAATGGAAGGTACACACGGACGTCATTCGTATTTTTTGCGGTTTAATTTTTTGCGGACCACAAAATACTGAAAAAGCCATACAGTCGTGTGCGAGAGGCCTAAGGATAATTTCACACTAGCGGTAAATTTTTCTCGTATTGAGTTCCGTCATAGGGGCTCAATAACAGAAAAAAACGTTTTGTCCCAATGCATTCTGAATGGAAAGTAAGGTCCCTTTCACACGGGCGAGTTTTCTGCGCGGGTGCAATGCGTGACGTGAACGCATAGCACCCGCACTGAATCCTGACCAATTCATTTCTATGGTGCTTTGTACATGAGCGTTGTTTTTCACGCTTCATTTCTGCGTTGCGTTAAAATCGCAGCATGTCCTATATTCTGTGTTTTTCATGCAACGCAGGCCCCATAGAAGTGAATGGAACTGCGTGAAAAACGCAGTGCAAGCGGATTGGCAGCGTTGTGTTGCATTTGGATTTCAAAAGATGTATCGTAGCAACTGTGAAGTCACCTGACCCAGGAAGTTGGCAGTTTGCAAGGCTCTGCATGGCGTCGGATGAGTGAGGAGCAGCTCTGCAGATTTCAGCCAGCCCCTGAAGTGCATTTGGCATCATGCCTAAAATTCCAGGCCACTAGATGTTGAAAAAATGATTGTCATGGTGCAGGAGAGGCCCTGCATCTGGGACACCCGATCTCCTTTGTACCATGACCGATACAAAAAGGACGCTGCCTGGCAGGAGATCACTCAGGAGCTCTTTTCGTCTGTTTGGGCCAAGACAAACGAAAAAAACAGACATACTCTGTGTAAGTTCTATTTGCATTTACATGTGGTATCCTGTAGTATGTGGCCTAGTACATGTAGTATCCTGTAGTATGTGGCCTAGTACATGTGGTATCCTGTAGTATGTGGCCTAGTACATGTGGTATCCTGTAGTATGTTGCCTAGTACATGTGGTATCCTGTATGATAAAGGAAAGGATTTTAGCAGCTCTCACCTCTGGTCACCTGCCTGAAGCACGGAAAAGGAAAGTGGCTTGAACCTAGCCACACTTGATAAGTCCAAGAACAAAGAGAAAGGTTGATTCCAGCTTCAGCATATAAAAAGTTTTCTTTATTCGGCTTGTAATAAAATCCAACAAAGATGTCACATGGAGAGACACAAGATTGTGACGCGTTTCGGGCTGTGGTATTGAGCCCTTCTTCAAGACAATAGGTATTGTCTTGAAGAAGGGCTCAATACCACAGCCCGAGACGCGTCACAATCTTGTGTCTCTCCATGTGACATCTTTGTTGGATTTTATTACAAGCCGAATAAAGAAAACTTTTTATATGCTGAAGCTGGAATCAACCTTTCTCTTTGTATGTGGTATCCTGTAGTATGTGGCCTAGTACATGTTCCACAGTGACATTGTTATATATATTTTTTCAAATCATTTCAGTGGAAGAGGTGAAAAACCGTTGGCGGAGCTGTAGAGACCAGTTCCGCAAGGAAATGGTCCATAGCCGCAGTGGATCTGGCCTCTCCAAGAAGCGGCCCTATTTAAAGAGCAACTTATGTTTCTACGCGACATTATGGATCTTCGTCCGTAAGTTTTTTGAATTTTTCATGTAGCCATTATGTAGGAATAATTTTGCCTCATATGAGAAAACGTATATATAAGTAAATTGTGTTTTGGACTTTACTTTCATTTGGATGTGGACTTGTATTAAGCCCCATGAGTCAGATTCTACCAACATCTGTCTTTTGTGTGTGTACCTTTTGTCTTCGTTTTGTGCCGATGTTAGCCAAATGTGGATTTGAGCTAAAGGTTTGGTTTTTGTGCAAAGCTGTATGATACAACTGGCATTATTAGTTGCCTATAGCAAACAATTTGAATCATAGAGAATCTTACAGTTGATGTTGGTGTAATTTTCCCACAAATGTACGCGAAAGACATGTTATCTCTTGGCTAACTTGAACCTAATGTTTTTTTTTTATTGCATAGAACGGAGGACAACCTTGAGGAGGAAGTGGAGGAGACAGTGGAGCACCACTCCAGTGCCGGAGAAGTAGAAGGCCCATCGTCACCATCTGCTACCGAAGTGGGACAAGGGACCTCCACAAGGCCTTCCCAAGCAACCGCTCCCCCCACTTCAGAAGTGGAGGCTTCCTTGGCCGGACAGTCACGGCGGAAAAGATCCGCCCAGCCTGGTGACACTTCGGTCAATGTACAGGTACTTGAGTACCTTAATAGGGCCAGGCATGAGGACACTTATGACCTCTATGCCAGGAGTCTGGCCACACATTTCCGGAACTTGACTCCAGAACGTTACTTTCGGGTACAAACGGTCATCAGTACCGTTCTGGAGGCATGCACGCCGTCAAACGATCCCTCGGATATATTTACGGCCAGTGATAATTGGCGGATGTATGGCAACACAAGTTGGCCAGTCCAACATCCCCCTCCGCCTAGTGTTCCCACCCCACCAAGAATATCCGCCACATCACGGGCGTCACTATGTTCCCCCACCACCACAGCCTGGGCTTTCCGCACCAGGCAGTTACCCTCGCCCCCAGTATGAGGCTGGCGGTTCCTCGCCCCATCGCTTTATGCAACTTTAATGTGTGCAATATTTTTTTTATGTGTTATTGGCCTGTACAGGCACACCTTTTTTTATTTCACTACAAAAAAATACTAATTTTGACCTTATAAAGAATTTTTTTTCCCGTTAGATCCTTGTAATGTTTTTATTAATGCACAGTTTGTAATGTAACATCCTTTATTACATACTCCAGCAACATTTAATTATGCAAATTTGAACATGTCAGACATTACACACACTATGTACAATGTACACTATGTACATATCTATCCAGGATCTATGCACTCAATAAAGTCATCTTGAATGAAAAGGGACAACAACTCAGGGCTTCTCAAGGGAAGATTGCTGTGGAGGCAAAGGAAATGAACCAGCAGGGGAGGAAAAATAATCGGAAAATAATTCCCTGACCCGCAGTCCGGCAGAACCAGCTCGTCCAAGTTGAGAGGGCTCTCCCTGGTGTTGTGCTGAAAAGTCTAGCGCATCCTCTTCCTGAGTAGTCTCATACTGGCAAATGAAATTATGTAGGACTACACAGGCTTGGATCACTGTGTTGACATTTTGCGGGGCCATCTGGATGGCCGATAGAAAAACACGCCATTTGCTGGCTAAGATCCCGAAGGCACACTCCACAAATCGTCGGGCCCTGGTTAGGCGATAATTGAAGTGGCGCCTTTTGTCATCCAATCCGCGCCGGGGAAAAGGACGCATGAGGTGTGGAGAGAGCGCAAACCCCTCATCGCCAACAATTACAAAGGGGACAGGTGGTCCCGCGGAACCGGGAAGACGAGCTGGCTGGGGAATGTCAAATTGGTTGCTCTGAAGCCACCGACTCATTCTGGAAGCCCGGAAGATGCGAGCATCTGCCGAACTTCCATAGGCCCCGATGTCTACAATTATAAACCTGTAGTTTGTGTCCACCAAGGCCAACAAAACCACACAGAAAAACTGCTTATAATTGTAGAATCGGGACCCTGAGTTTGGTGACTTCTTCACCCATATGTGCTTCCCGTCAAGGGCACCAATGCAGTTTGGAAATTGGGCCCTCTCCAGGAATCCATGGGCAATCTGGAGCCACTGCTGCCTGGTTGGTTGTGGCAGCATGGCAGCTCGCAGCCGCAACCAAATAGTGGCACACGTTGCTTTTACTATGCCAGCTATGGTGGAGGTCCCCATGCGAAACTCGAAGTGGAGTGCAGAGAATGAATTTCCGGTAGACAAAAATCTGTGGGAAAAAAGAAAAAAAAAATTGTTACAACTATGAAAACACTCTCAACATACTCTCTTTTTGGGCTCAGGCAAACAAACTTTGCCGGCCCGTTATGTGCATTGGTGGAACCTATTAGCGCCTCTAAATGCATGGCGGCATTTGGCCGAATGCCAAAGCCAGATCCCGACGCATTCAAATTGAAGGGGGATATGATCTGTCCACACACAAAAAAATCTGAACATGCACTAGGCTGCCACGGGGCAGAGGCATGTAATGAAAACATCAGCTAGAAAACCATACAAATTTAATTTAACATGTTTCAAAGTACAAAAAAAAAATACCTACCGGAGAGTGATGATGAGGCGTTCCTCGGCAGAAACACAACGCCGCATGTTATTGTCCTGAAAGGTCAACCCAGGCCGCAAATCTGCCAAAAGCCGGTCAAAGGTGGGCATGGACATGCGGCAGTAACTGTAAAATTTTTCAGGGTGCGCACGGTCAGAATACAGGCTTGCAAACTGACCTTTGAGGATGCGCCATAAGAGGATGAACCCACATTCTCCTCCTCTGTGGTTCCTCCGCAATCATTTGTGGCCGCTCCCCAAAGCAACGGTATACCAACCAGTGCAAAAGCACATGGTCAGTATCAGATAAAGAGAAATCTGACATCCTGCAAAGGTACACACTCAAACACACCACACAACTGCTTCAATACAACAAAAATGAAGCTTTCCCACCAAAAAAAAGCATGCTGGGGGAATTTAAGGTGTTGCTAATGACCATGTGACTCCACAGGATGGTTGTGTTTTTTTTCACGCGCGGAAAAAACGCATGCAATCCGCATTTCACACGCGCGGGAAAAACGCAATAACGCAACGCAATTGCAGTCAAAACTGACTTGTTTTAGTGCCAAAATCGCAGCATTTTCACTGAACGCATCCGGCCCCAATCCGCAACGCCAATGTGAAACCAGCCTAATCCGTTCAGTATGCATCAGGATGTCTTCAGTTCAGTCCCTTTTATGGTATTTGGCCAGAGAAATTACCGCAGCATGCTGCGGTATATTCTCCGGCCAAAATTCCAGAACTCTTGCCGGATTGCTGGATCCAGCATAAATTTCCATTGAAATGTATTAATGTCGGATCAGGTACCAAGTGTTCTGGAAAAACGGATCCGTATGCGTAGACCTTTAAATCTGTTAAAAAGATAAATGCTTGATCCGTTGTTCCGGGTGACACCAGAGAGACGGATCCGGTATTGCAATGCATTTGTCAGACGGATACGCATCTGGATCCGGAAACAAATGATATCCGTTTGCATACGCATTTCTGAATCCGGCAGGCAGTTCCGACAACGGAACTGCCTGCCGGATTCTTCTAACGCTAGTGTGAAAGTAGCCTAAGCTGCGAACTTTGCCCTATACAATAAAAAACTGAGAAGTCCATCAAGTTATCCATTATGTAGAGAACAAGATTTCAGGTTCAAACACTTTCATTAGAACATTGGAAATGTGTTCTGTGTGATTGTAGATTTATTCATCCATATATTATGATGTTTAGTCAGGCATTATTGACCATTGACATATGGGGCAAATCTACTAATCAATATTAGCTAGAATACTAGTGCAATTTGCACCAAATAGAGGGTGAATGAAATTGCAACTTCAACTCCTAAAAAACACACACGATACTCAATAATGAAAATTATGTATGATACTTTTTTAAATCAGACAAACATAAAACATTTAACAGACAAACCGCTAATAAAAGATGGCAGTCAATGTTGCATAAAGTGGTAGCATAAATGTAAATTCAAAAAAGCCAGCCTTAGCAAAATGGAATGCAGTAAGGACTTAATGGTGTTTGAGAGTCGCAGTTGATGGCATTAACAGCATTTGGTTCCCTCTGGTTGTGGGCCAAGCAGTATAGATGTAATCCTGCCTGGACCTCTAATCTCATAGCTACACATGCGCCTCTGTGATCTGTGCACTCCCAGAATATATAACAATTAGGGTTGAGCGAGCCCGAACTGTAAAGTTCGGGCTAGTACCGAACTTTAGGATTTTTGGACCCCGGACCCGAACCCAAACTTTTCAGTGAAAGTTCGGGTTCAGTGTTCGGCGAGTTAATGGCGCTTTTTGAAACAAGCGTTTAACTCTGTGCCATTGGAAGCCATCAGAGCCATGCCTACTAATGGCATGACTGTGATTGGCCAGTGCAGCATGTGACCCAGCCTCTATATAAACTGGAGTCACATAGTGCTGCACGTGACTCTGCTGTTACTAGTGTAGGGAGAGGATTCTGCTGCTGTGAGGGAGAGAATAGGAAAGAATCTTTAATCAGAAGTGCTTGTTAACTCAGCGATCTACATAGATTTAGTTTTGTGGGTGCAGTGCACAATCTCTTTACCCTGCCCTGAGCCCAGTGACACAGAAAAATAACTTTTATCTGTCTGTTAGTTAGGTGGGCGGCGGCGGCCATTTTATGCAAGCTCAGTGCACCAGCACAGCATATGTGCATTTGTGACATTCAAATCCAAGCTTTAAATAATCTGGGTTTAAAAAAACACCCATTTTTGGCAATACCCTACATCTGGGGCCTATGCCGCATTTTTTTGGTGTGAAAAACAAGCTTGAAATACTGCAATAATAATCTGGGTTTAAAAAAACACCCATTTTTGGCAATATCCTACATCTGGGGCCTGGCAGCATTTGTCAGTGTGAAATACAAGTTTGTAAAACTGCAATAATTTTCTGGGTTTAAAAAACACCTATTTTTGCCAATACCCTACATCTGGGGCCTATGCTGCATTTGTCAGTGTGAAAAACAAGTTTGAAATACTGCAATAATAATCTGGGTTTAAAAAAACACCTATTTTTGGCAATTTCCTACATCTGGTGCCTTTGCAGCATTCGGCAGTGTGAAATACAAGCTTGTAATACTTCAATAATTTTTTTGGTTTAAAAAAAACACAAATTTTTGGCAATACCCTACATCTGGGGCCTATGATGCATTTGTTAGTGTGACATACAAGCTAAAAATACTGCAATAATATTCTGGGTTTAAAAAAAAAAAACCATTTTGGGCAAAATACTTAATTTGCAGCCTTAGCTGCATCTGTCATTGTGAGATACACACGTTAGATACTGTTGTTCTATTCTGTTAATAAAAAAAAAAAACATTTTGGGAAAATACTTAATTTTCAGCCTTTGCTGCATCTGTCAATGTTAGATACACGCGTCAGATAATGCTGTTATATTCTGTTATTTAAAAAACACCCATTTTGGTCAAAAAACTAAATTTGCAGCCTTTGTTGCATCTGTCAGTGTGAGATACATGCGTTAGATACTGGTGTTCTATTCTGTTATTAAAAAATCACCCATTTTGGGGCAAATAGTAAATTTGCGGCCTATGCTGCATTTGTTAGTGTGACATACAAGCTAGAAATACTGCAATAATATTCAGGGTTTAACCACCTCAGCCCCCAGTGCTTAAACACCCTGAAAGACCAGGCCACTTTTTACACTTCTGACCTACACTACTTTCACCGTTTATTGCTCGGTCATGCAACTTACCACCCAAATGAATTTTACCTCCTTTTCTTCTCACTAATAGAGCTTTCATTTGGTGGTATTTCATTGCTGCTGACATTTTTACTTTTTTTGTTATTAATCGAAATTTAACGATTTTTTTGCAAAAAAATGACATTTTTCACTTTCAGTTGTAAAATTTTGCAAAAAAAACGACATCCATATATAAATTTTGCTCTAAATTTATTGTTCTACATGTCTTAGATAAAAAAAAAATGTTTGGGTAAAAAAAAAATGGTTTGGGTAAAAGTTATAGCGTTTACAAACTATGGTACAAAAATGTGAATTTCCGCTTTTTGAAGCAGCTCTGACTTTCTGAGCACCTGTCATGTTTCCTGAGGTTCTACAATGGCCAGACAGTACAAACACCCCACAAATGACCCCATTTCGGAAAGTACACACCCTAAGGTATTCGCTGATGGGCATAGTGAGTTCATAGAACTTTTTATTTTTTGTCACAAGTTAGCGGAAAATGATGATTTTTTTCTTTTTTTTTTTTTTTATTACAAAGTCTCATATTCCACTAACTTGTGACAAAAAATAAAAACTTCCATGAACTCACTATGCCCATCACGAAATACCTTGGGGTCTCTTCTTTCCAAAATGGGGTCACTTGTGGGGTAGTTATACTGCCCTGGCATTCTAGGGGCCCAAATATGTGGTAAGGAGTTTGAAATCAAATTCTGTAAAAAATGACGAGTGAAATCCGAAAGGTGCTCTTTGGAATATGGGCCCCTTTGCCCACCTAGGCTGCAAAAAAGTGTCACACATCTGGTATCTCTGTACTCAGGAGAAGGTGGGGAATGTGTTTTGGGGTGTCATTTTACATATACCCATGCTGGGTGAGAGAAATATCTTGGCAAAATACAACTTTTCCCATTTTTTTATACAAAGTTGGCATTTGACCAAGATATTTATCTCACCCAGCATGGGTATATGTAAAAAGACACCCCAAAACACATTCCTCAACTTCTCCTGAATACAGAGATACCAGATGTGTGACACTTTTTTGCAGCCTAGGTGGGCAAAGGGGCCCATATTCCAAACAGCACCTTTCGGATTTCACAGGTCATTTTTTACAGAATTTGATTTCAAACTCCTTACCACACATTTGGGCCCCTAGAATGCCAGGGCAGTATAACTACCCCACAAGTGACCCCATTTTGGAAAGAAGACACCCCAAGGTATTCCGTGAGGGGCATGGCGAGTTCCTAGAATTTTTTATTTTTTTGTCGCAAGTTAGTGGAAAATGCTGATTTATTTTTATTTTATTTTTTTTCATACAAAGTCTCATATTCCACTAACTTATGACAAAAAATAAAAACTTCCATGAACTCACTATGCCCATCAGCGAATACCTTGGGGTCTCTTCTTTCCAAAATGGGGTCACTTGTGGGGTAGTTATACTGCCCTGGCATTCTAGGGGCCCAAATGTGTGGTAAGGAGTTTGAAATCAAATTCTGTAAAAAATGACGAGTGAAATCCGAAAGGTGCTCTTTGGAATGTGGGCCCCTTTGCCCACCTAGGCTGCAAAAAAGTGTCACACATCTGGTATCTCCGTATTCAGTAGAAGTTGGGGAATGTGTTTTGGGGTGTCTTTTTACATATACCCATGCTGGGTGAGATAAATATCTTGGTCAAATGCCAACTTTGTATAAAAAAATGGGAAAAGTTGTCTTTTGCCAAGATATTTCTCTCACCCAGCATGGGTATATGTAAAATGACACCCCAAAACACATTCCCCACCTTCTCCTGAGTACGGAGATACCAGATGTGTGACACTTTTTTGCAGCCTAGGTGGGCAAAGGGGCCCATATTCCAAAGAGCACCTTTCGGATTTCACTCGTCATTTTTTACAGAATTTGATTTCAAACTCCTTACCACACATTTGGGCCCCTAGAATGCCAGGGCAGTATAACTACCCCACAAGTGACCCCATTTTGGAAAGAAGAGACCCCAAGGTATTCGCTGATGGGCATAGTGAGTTCATGGAAGTTTTTATTTTTGTCACAAGTTAGTGGAATATGAGACTTTGTATGAAAAAAAAAAAAAAAAAAAAAAAATCATCATTTTCCACTAACTTGTGACAAAAAATAAAAAATTCTAGGAACTCGCCATGCCCCTCACGGAATACCTTGGGGTGTCTTCTTTCCAAAATGGGGTCACTTGTGGGGTAGTTATACTGCCCTGGCATTTTCCAGGGGCCCTAATGTGTGGTAAGTAGGTAAATGACCAGTGAAATCCGAAAGGTGCTCTTTGGAATGTGGGCCCCTTTGCCCACCTAGGCTGCAAAAAAGTGTCACACATCTGGTATCGCCGTATTCAGGAGACGTTGGGGAATGTGTTTTGGGGTGTCTTTTTACATATACCCATGCTGGGTGAGAGAAATATCTTGGCAAAAGACAACTTTTTCCATTTTTTTATACAAAGTTGGCATTTGACCAAGATATTTATCTCACCCAGCATGGGTATATGTAAAATGACACCCCAAAACACATTGCCCAACTTCTCCTGAGTACGGCGATACCAGATGTGTGACACTTTTTTGCAGCCTAGATGCGCAAAGGGGCCCAAATTCCTTTTAGGAGGGCATTTTTAGACATTTGGATACCAGACTTCTTCTCACGCTTTGGGGCCCCTAGAATGCCAGGGCAGTATAAATACCCCACATGTGACCCCATTTTGGAAAGAAGACACCCCAAGGTATTCAATGAGGGGCATGGCGAGTTCATAGAAATTATTTTTTTTTGGCACAAGTTAGCGGAAATTGATATTTTTTATTTTTTTCTCACAAAGTCTCCCGTTCCGCTAACTTGGGACAAAAATTTCAATCTTTCATGGACTCAATATGCCCCTCACGGAATACCTGGGGGTGTCTTCTTTCCGAAATGGGGTCACATGTGGGGTATTTATACTGCCCTGGCATTCTAGGGGCCCTAAAGCGTGAGAAGAAGTCTGGAATATAAATGTCTAAAAAATTTTACACATTTGGATTCCGTGAGGGGTATGGTGAGTTCATGTGAGATTTTATTTTTTGTCACAAGTTAGTGGAATATGTGACTTTGTAAGAAAAAAAAAAAAAAATTCCGCTAACTTGGGCCAATAAAAAGACTGAATGCAGCCTTACAGGGGGGGGGGGGGGGGGATCAATGACAGGGGGGTGATCAATGACAGGGGGGTGATCAGGGAGTCTATATGGGGTGATCACCTCCGTCATTGATCACTCCCCTGTAAGGCTGCATTCAGACGTCCGTATGATTTTTACGGATCCGATCAGTCTATCAGTGGATCCGTAAAAATCATGCGGACATCTGAATGGAGCTTTACAGGGGGGTGATCAATGACAGAGGGGTAATCAATGACAGGGGGGTGATCAGGGAGTCTATATGGGGTGATCACCACAGTCATTGATCACTCCGCTGTAAGGCTGCATTCAGACGTCCGTATGATTTTTACGGATCCGATCAGTCTATCAGTGGATCCGTAAAAATCATGCGGACATCTGAATGGAGCTTTACAGGGGGGTGATCAATGACAGAGGGGTAATCAATGACAGGGGGGTGATCAGGGAGTCTATATGGGGTGATCACCTCCGTCATTGATCACTCCCCTGTAAGGCTGCATTCAGACGTCCGTATGATTTTTACGGATCCGATCAGTCTATCAGTGGATCCGTAAAAATCATGCGGACATCTGAATGGAGCTTTACAGGGGGGTGATCAATGACAGAGGGGTAATCAATGACAGGGGGGTGATCAGGGAGTCTATATGGGGTGATCACCTCCGTCATTGATCACTCCCCTGTAAGGCTGCATTCAGACGTCCGTATGATTTTTACGGATCCGATCAGTCTATCAGTGGATCCGTAAAAATCATGCGGACATCTGAATGGAGCTTTACAGGGGGGTGATCAATGACAGAGGGGTAATCAATGACAGGGGGGTGATCAGGGAGTCTATATGGGGTGATCACCACAGTCATTGATCACTCCCCTGTAAGGCTGCATTCAGACGTCCGTATGATTTTTACGGATCCGATCAGTCTATCAGTGGATCCGTAAAAATCATGCGGACATCTGAATGGAGCTTTACAGGGGGGTGATCAATGACAGAGGGGTAATCAATGACAGGGGGGTGATCAGGGAGTCTATATGGGGTGATCACCTCCGTCATTGATCACTCCCCTGTAAGGCTGCATTCAGACGTCCGTATGATTTTTACGGATCCGATCAGTCTATCAGTGGATCCGTAAAAATCATGCGGACATCTGAATGGAGCTTTACAGGGGGGTGATCAATGACAGAGGGGTAATCAATGACAGGGGGTGATCAGGGAGTCTATATGGGGTGATCACCACAGTCATTGATCACTCCCCTGTAAGGCTGCATTCAGACGTCCGTATAATTTTTACGGATCCGATCAGTCTATCAGTGGATCCGTAAAAATCATGCGGACATCTGAATGGAGCTTTACAGGGGGGTGATCAATGACAGGGGGGTAATCAATGACAGGGGGGTGATCAGGGAGTCTATATGGGGTGATCAGGGGTGATCAAGGGCTAATAAGGGGTTAATAAGTGACGGGGGGGGGTGTAGTGTAGTGGTGCTTGGTGCAACATATTACTGAGCTGCCTGTGTCCTCTGGTGGTCGATCCAAACAAAGGGGACCACCAGAGGACCAGGTAGCAGGTATATTAGACGCTGTTATCAAAACAGCGTCTAATATACCTGTTAGGGGTTAAAAAAATCACATCTCCAGCCTGCCAGCGAACGATCGCCGCTGGCAGGCTGGAGATCCACTCGCTTACCTTCCGATCCTGTGAACGCGCGCGCCTGTGTGCGCGCGTTCACAGGAAATCTTGCGTCTCGCGAGAGGACGCACCGGCGCGTCCACCCAGAACAACAGGACCGCCGCAAAGACGCAATCCTGCGTACGGCGGTCCTGAGGAGGTTAAAAAACACCCATTTTGGGCCAAAAACTAAATTTGCAGCCTTTGCTGCATCTGTCAGTGTGAGATACACGCTTAAGATATTAGTGTTATATTCGGTTATTAAAAAAAAAACATTTTGGGCAAAATACTTAGTTTGCAGCCTTTGCTGCATCTGTCAGTGTGACATACAAGCTAGAAATACTGCAATATTATGCTGTGTTTAAAAAAAACACCCATTTTGGTCAAAAAACGAAATTTGCATCCTTTACTGCATCTGTCAGTGTGGGCTACACGTGTTAGAAACTGGTGTTATATTCTGTTATTAAAAAAACACCCATTTTGGGCAAAATACTTAAATTTGCAGCCTTTGCTGCATCTGTCAGTGTGACATACAAGCTAGAAATACTGCAATAATATTATTGGTTTAAAAAAACACAAATTTTGGGCAAAAAACTAAATTTGCAGCCTTTGCTGCATCTGTCAGTGTGAGATACACGGATTAGATACTGCTGTTCTATTCTGTTATAAAAAAAAACACATTTTGAGCAAGATCCAAAATTTGCTGAGAATGAGGAGAGCGTCGAATAAGGGACGTGGCCCCGGTCGTGGTGCTGCTGGTGGAGCTCCTATTGCAAGGAGAGGACGTGGTCAATCTGTGCCAGCTACACGCACAAGTGAAACACCTTCCTCAGGTGAGAGTAGGCAACAGAACCTTCAGTATTATTTGGTCGGGCCTAATGCGGCTCTACGGATGGTGAGGCCAGAACAAGTACAGGCGATAGTAGATTGGGTTGCTGACAGTGCTTCCCAGTTCCTTCACATTGTCTCCCACCCAGTCTCCTGCTGAAAGATCAGAGTTAGCTGCAGCCGATGTCCATCAGTCTTTCACCTCACCCCCTTGCAAATCAGCCAAGCAGTCTGAGCCCCAAGTCATGCAGCAGTCTCTTCTGCTTTTTGATGACTCTGCTAGCAGGGTTTCCCAGGGCCATCCACATAGCCCTGCCCCAGAAGTGGAAGAGATTGAGTGCACCGATGCCCAACCACTTATGTTTCAAGATGAGTACATGGGAGAACCACCGCAGCACGTCTCGGATGATGACGAAACACAGGTGCCAACTGCTGTGGCTTTCGAAAGTGTGCAGACCGACAAGGAGGGCAGGGGTGAAGACAGTCGGTGGTCGCACAGAGCCACCAACACAGCAGAAGAGGGAGCAGGGTGCAAAAGCGGAGCGGCCGTCCCCTAGACAGTACGCCTGCTACTGCCCAATGCAGCAAGGGACCGAGCACACCAAAGCCATATCCAAGGAGTTCCCTGGCGTGGCAGTTCTTCAGACAATGTGCTGACGACAAGACACGAGTGGTTTGCATGCTGTGCAATCAGAGCCTGAAGAGAGGCATAAACGTTCTCAACCTGAACACAACCTGCATGACCAGACATCTAAGTGCAAAGCAGTAGACACCTCAAAAACCAAGAAAGGTCTCTGGCTCCTCCTGCTTCCTCTTCTGCTGCAGTCTCGGCCTCTTCATCCACCTCTGGAGTGACAGTGGCACCTGCAACCCCGCAAACAGAGGATCTGCCAGCAACACCACCACCTGGGTCACAAAGCATCTCCACAATGTCCCACGGAAGCGTTCAGCTCTCCATCTCCCAAACAATGGAGCGGAAGAGGAAGTACCCCCCTACCCACCCGCAATCCCTGGCCCTGTATGCCAGCATTTCAAAATTCCTGGCCTTTGAAATGCTGCCATTCCATCTGGTGGAGACGGAGAGCTTTATAAGCCTTATGGCGGTGTCACCGCCAGCTCTCTGAGAAGGTCTGGCAGACGTTCTTCTGTACCTCTTGCATGATGTTCTTTGTTTTGGTTTCACTTTGTCATCTCCTTTCCTTCTCCCAGCTGTCACCTATTTACACTAATTGCCTCCCTTTATATTCCCTCCCATACTGCCTCACTTTGCGGTTTATACTTCTTCCTGGATGAGTTGTTCACTGCTGGATTCTGCTTCTCCTGATTCCTTAGATAAGTCTGTTTCCTTTATTTGTGTTTCCTTGCTGGCTTGATTGTAGGTGACCCTGACTCCGTCCGTATTAAGTGCAGGGAGCCAGTGGTCGTGTCCCCTCACTATTATAGGGTTTTCAGGTGTCACATAGCATAAGGTATGTGGACATGCAATCGTCTACCATAAAGACCTTTGCATGGGCATAGCAGTCAGGAAGAACTCTAGGGGTTTTATATGGCTCACCCATATGCTCCTTAGTTTGGGATCAAGCCACTCGGATGTTTATTTATAAGTTCCAGCTTTCTGCAACACCATCCGTGACATTATAAACCGCCATAACCGTCTTAAGCATGGATCCGGTTTCAGCCTTGATTGACCGCATGCAAGGTCTTTCGCTGGAGGTAGCAGATCTCCGTAAAACTGTGTCTCAGTTTCAGGTGACCGGTTCTGCTGGCGTTCATGGAGTTTGTTCTGAGCCTAAGATCTCGCTTCCGGATACGTTCTCCGGGGGTAGTGAGAATTTTGCTCACTTTAGAGAGGCTTGCAAACTCCATTTTCGCCTACTTCCCCATTCCTCTGGTGATGAAGAGCAGAGGGTGGGGATCATCATCTCGCTGCTCAGGGATAACGCTCAGTTTTGGGCTTTTTCGCTGCCGGTGGGGGCACGGCCCCTCCGATCGGTGGATGAATTTTTTGTAGCCCTGGGGCAGATATATGATGACCCGGATCGTATTGCTCTGGCTGAATCTAAACTGCGTCTTTTATGCCAGGGTAAACAGTCCGCAGAGATATATTGTTTGGAATTTCGGAGATGGGCAGCTGATACTGGTTGGAATGATGCTGCACTCCGAAGTCAATTTTGCCATGGTCTTTCGGAAAGATTGAAAGATGAATTTGCTTTTCATGAGAGACCAGCCTCGTTAGAATCTGCCATGTCTCTAGCTGTTCGTATTGACAGGAGTCTTAGAGAGAGAGAGGAGACTAGTCCTTCCTGTCATATTCAGTGCGCAGGGGTCTCAGTCTCTCTAAATCCCCTCTGAGGAGGAGGCCATGCAGCTGGGTTTGCTTGCTTCTGATAGTAGAGGATTCAGCTCTCAGAGGAGGGTTTGTTTCTGTTGTGGGGGTATAAATCATTTGGCTAATGTTTGCCCATCTAGGAGATTCATGGAGTTTTCTGAGGGTAATAAAAGAAAAAGAAAAAGAAAAAAAACCATCTAAAAACTTTCCATTTGCTACTATTGGCAAGGATGATGCGAAAATTGAAGGTTTGCCGTTTAGTTGTAGTTCCCGTTTTCTCCTACCTGCCAGGGTGGCGCTAGATAGCAAGAACATTGTTTGTGAGATTTTTGTAGATAGTGGAGCAGCTGTCAATCTCATTGATAATCAATTTGCAATAACGCATGGTTTCCAGGTATGCACTTTGGAAAAGGATATACCTGTTTTTGCTATCGATTCCGCTCCACTTTCTCAAAGATCGTTAAAGGGCATAGTTCACAATATCCGTTTGACTGTGGGTGACGCTCATGTTGAGGCTATGTCATGTTTCGTCTTAAGCGGATTACCTACTCCTCTAGTGTTGGGGCTACCCTGGCTCACTAAACATAACCCCCACCATTGATTGGCAAGCAAGGCAAATAAATGGTTGGAGTGAGTTTTGCAGAGAGAAGTGTCTCACGGCATCTATTTCAGAGGTTTCTACCAAGACTGTGCCATCTTTTCTTCCTGAATTTTCGGATGTGTTTTCCGAGAGTGGTGTGCAGGAGTTGCTCCCTCACCGGGAGTACAACTGCCCTATTAATCTCATCCCAGGCGCCAAGCTGCCAAAATCACGTTTATACAATCTCTCCCAACCTGA